>NC_138293.1:92345000-92422500 GCF_965601325.2 Salmo salar | reverse complement strand
AGAGAGACCAGGAGGGAGGGCAGAGAGACCAGGAGGGAGGGTAGAGAGACCAGGAGGGAGGGCAGAGAGAAGGAAGAGAGACGAGGAGTGGAGTGAGGGAGGGTAGAGAGATGATGAGGGAGAGAAGTAGCAGAGTCATTTATTTGATTTATTTAACCAGGTTAGTCTCGTTGAAATAAAACATTTTTAGGAGAGGCCTGGACCAAGACAGAAGCAACATCAGTTTCAGACATGACATCAACCAGACAAAACTTACATCAATACAACAAGCAGCATGTCAGTAACAAACATGTATACAACACAAATATCTAGATTGTAGTCCAATATTTTTAAATGTTCTGCAACGGAAAACAAGTTTCTTATTGGACACGTTAAGATAATACCTCCCAGTTTCACTCTGTTACAGACCTGAGAGGACCCGTCTATCAGAATGTTCCAGGTGGTACCTACCCGTCTATCAGAATGTTCCAGGTGGTACCTACCCGTCTATCAGAATGTTCCAGGTGGTACCTACCCGTCTATCAGAATGTTCCAGGTGGTACCTACCCGTCTATCAGAATGTTCTAGGTGGTACCTACCCGTCTATCAGAATGTTCTAGGTGGTACCTACCCGTCTATCAGAATGTTCCAGGTGGTACCTACCCGTCTATCAGAATGTTCTAGATGGTACCTACCCGTCTATCAGAATGTTCCAGGTGGTACCTACCCGTCTATCAGAATGTTCCAGGTGGTACCTACCCGTCTATCAGAATGTTCTAGATGGTACCTACCCGTCTATCAGAATGTTCTAGATGGTACCTACCCGTCTATCAGAATGTTCTAGGTGGTACCTACCCGTCTATCAGAATGTTCTAGATGGTACCTACCCGTCTATCAGAATGTTCTAGGTGGTACCTACCCGTCTATCAGAATGTTCCAGGTGGTACCTACCCGTCTATCAGAATGTTCCAGGTGGTACCTACCCGTCTATCAGAATGTTCCAGGTGGTACCTACCCGTCTATCAGAATGTTCCAGGTGGTACCTACCCGTCTATCAGAATGTTCCAGGTGGTACCTACCCGTCTATCAGAATGTTCCAGGTGGTACCTACCCGTCTATCAGAATGTTCTAGATGGTACCTACCCGTCTATCAGAATGTTCTAGGTGGTACCTACCCGTCTATCAGAATGTTCTAGATGGTACCTACCCGTCTATCAGAATGTTCTAGGTGGTACCTACCCGTCTATCAGAATGTTCTAGGTGGTACCTACCCGTCTATCAGAATGTTCCAGGTGGTACCTACCCGTCTATCAGAATGTTCCAGGTGGTACCTACCCGTCTATCAGAATGTTCCAGGTGGTACCTACCCGTCTATCAGAATGGTCCAGGTGGTACCTACCCGTCTATCAGAATGTTCCAGGTGGTACCTACCCGTCTATCAAAATGGTCCAGGTGGTACCTACCTGTCTATCAGAATGTTCCAGGTGGTACCTACCCGTCTATCAAAATGGTCCAGGTGGTACCTACCCGTCTATCAAAATGGTCCAGGTGGTACCTACCTGTCTATCAGAATGGTCCAGGTGGTACCTACCCGTCTATCAAAATGGTCCAGGTGGTACCTACCCGTCTATCAAAATGGTCCAGGTGGTACCTACCCGTCTATCAGAATGGTCCAGGTGGTACCTACCCGTCTATCAGAATGGTCCAGGTGGTACCTACCCGTCTATCAAAATGGTCCAGGTGGTACCTACCTGTCTATCAAAATGGTCCAGGTGGTACCTACCCGTCTATCAAAATGGTCCAGGTGGTACCTACCTGTCTATCAGAATGGTCCAGGTGGTACCTACCCGTCTATCAGAATGTTCCAGGTGGTACCTACCCGTCTATCAAAATGGTCCAGGTGGTACCTACCTGTCTATCAGAATGTTCCAGGTGGTACCTACCCGTCTATCAGAATGGTCCAGGTGGTACCTACCCGTCTATCAGAATGGTCCAGGTGGTACCTACCTGTCTATCAGAATGTTCCAGGTGGTACCTACCCGTCTATCAAAATGGTCCAGGTGGTACCTACCTGTCTATCAGAATGTTCCAGGTGGTACCTACCCGTCTATCAGAATGGTCCAGGTGGTACCTACCTGTCTATCAGAATGGTCTGCAGGCAGGTGTTGATCAGATTGGCCACCAGGGTACAGTTGTCTCTGCGGACCGTCTCGATACCCTTGCAGTCCATCTTGTCGTGAGTGTCGGCGCTGGAGGAGAAGTAGAGACCTGCGTAGCGCTTCTTGTTGATCAACAGGTAGGGGTAGTACACCTGGAGAGAGGAGAGAGAGAGAGTGGAGAGAGGGAGAGAGAGGGAGAGCGATAGAGGCATATAAATGGAGTTTAACTAGTCTATATTTGACCGTGGAAGGAGCTCATAGTAGCATCGAGTCAAGTCCAATAGGGAGAGAAGAAGAGGAGAATATGGATGTTAGTTATTTGACCATCCAAGAGAGGATGAACATAGCTTTATTCCAGACTAAACAAAATACAAAGTAGTACAAGCTAGCTTGCTCTAGCACTTGACCTGGGTGATGTTCATTAGAGAACACTGTCGATGCAACATACATTTTTTATTTTTTTCCTAATTGGACAACTCCAGGTAGTACACATATAATTACATATTATAATTTAGTATTTTAATAAGATCTCTGTGGTAGTACCTTCTGGTTTCATCATCCCCCCCCCAGGGGTTAGGGTTTTCAAACAATAGAGTTTCACTCCGTTTTAAAACGTTTCCTACCAACTGAACATGACCCAGGGCTATTAGCAACAGCGGTTTAAATGGTGAACTGGTACCTTCTCAAACTCCAGTTTGATGGGAGGGGTGAAGTGGGAGGAGACCCACTCTGCCGCCTCCCTCCCAACCTCCATGGCCCTGCTCACAGTGTCCACGCCCAGTTTGACCATGACGGAGTCTGTGTCCCCGTAGATGACCTGACACACACAGGCAGACAGATAATCAAGGAGAGTTGTGAAAGTAGAAGAACTAAAAGGAGAAGAAGAAAGGGATGAAGGTCCCAAAAGAAAGGATGATGTAATTTTTATTTTATTTAACCTTTATTTAACTAGGCAAGTCAGTTAAGAACAAATTCTTATTTTCAATGACGGCCTAGGAACAGTGGGTTAACTGCCTTGTTCAGGGGCAGAACGACAGATTTGTACCTTGTCAGCTCAGGGATTCGAACTTGCAACCTTTCGGTTACTAGTCCAACGCTCTAACCACTAGGCTACCCTACTGTCCTCGCTCTCCTCTCTCACCTTGGCATCAGCTTGGTAACCGTTGGCGATGGTGTACTTGGATTCCACAAGCTGTTTGGTCTGCTCAATCATCTGTCTGCCAAACCCAGTAACACTCTGGAAACACAGGGAGAGGTTAGGAACACTGGCGACAGTCTGGAAACACAGGGAGAGGTTAGGAACACTGGTGACAGTCTGGAAACACAGGGAGAGGTTAGGAACACTGGTGACAGTCTGGAAACACAGGGAGAGGTTAGGAACACTGGTGACAGTCTGGAAACACAGGGAGAGGTTAGGAACACTGGTGACAGTCTGGAAACACAGGGAGAGGTTAGGAACACTGGCGACAGTCTGGAAACACAGGGAGAGGTTAGGAACACTGGTGACAGTCTGGAAACACAGGGAGAGGTTAGGAACACTGGTGACAGTCTGGAAACACAGGGAGAGGTTAGGAACACTGGTGACAGTCTGGAAACACAGGGAGAGGTTAGGAACACTGGTGACAGTCTGGAAACACAGGGAGAGGTTAGGAACACTGGTGACAGTCTGGAAACACAGGGAGAGGTTAGGAACACTGGTGACAGTCTGGAAACACAGGGAGAGGTTAGGAACACTGGTGACAGTCTGGAAACACAGGGAGAGGTTAGGAACACTGGTGACAGTCTGGAAACACAGGGAGAGGTTAGGAACACTGGTGACAGTCTGGAAACACAGGGAGAGGTTAGGAACACTGGTGACAGTCTGGAAACACAGGGAGAGGTTAGGAACACTGGTGACAGTCTGGAAACACAGGGAGAGGTTAGGAACACTGGTGACAGTCTGGAAACACAGGGAGAGGTTAGGAACACTGGTGACAGTCTGGAAACACAGGGAGAGGTTAGGAACACTGGTGACAGTCTGGAAACACAGGGAGAGGTTAGGAACACTGGTGACAGTCTGGAAACACAGGGAGAGGTTAGGAACACTGGTGACAGTCTGGAAACACAGGGAGAGGTTAGGAACACTGGTGACAGTCTGGAAACACAGGGAGAGGTTAGGAACACTGGTATTTCCAAGACGTCTTAAGACATGTCCAAATACATCAAGACATCTTTATGTTTATGTCTTAAGACGTCTCAAGACATGGTGTTGGCTGGGTATGTAAATACAAACAGGAAATTGTCTGGATGCCTACAGCTCCACTGGCCTGGGGTCCTTGTCCCAGTTTCCACTTTGAGACACTGTGCTTGAGGAAACTGGGCAGGGTGCTCACCTGTGAAATCTCAAGGCAGGGCAGCTTGCCCACCTGAGCCCCTGTAAAACCATAGACGGAGTTGGCGCTGATTTTCAGAGCGAGCTGTCGGCCGTCAAGGACCTGTTTCTTGAAAGGATCCGTTTCGTTTTTCAGCTCCGCTTTGGCCCTGAAGACATCGCAAGGGGGTCAGAAATCATAACAACCACAACAACTTTCATTTGTTAAGCACTGTTCATTCACTGTTTGGGTAAGGTCTGCACGGGCTGACTTGTGTCCAGGATGAATTGGCTCATACACAACTCAGCTTTGGTCATTTGACGGCACAAGAGTTTAATTATCTTTTGTGCGAGTGAAATGGGTTAAGAGCACACTTAAAATGTCAGAAATATACAAGAACCACCTGTCTTCCCCAAGCTATCTTTTGGCCATTATACACTGCTCAAAAAAATAAAGGGAACACTAAAATAACACATCCTAGATCTGAATGAATGAAATAATCTTATTAAATACTTTTATCTTTACATAGTTGAATGTGCTGACAACAAAATCACACAAAAATAATCAATGGAAATCCAATTTATCAACCCATGGAGGTCTGGATTTGGAGTCACACTCAAAATTAAAGTGGAAAACCACACTACAGGCTGATCCAACTTTGATGTAATGTCCTTAAAACAAGTCAAAATGAGGCTCAGTAGTGTGTGTGGCCTCCACGTGCCTGTATGACCTCCCTACAACGCCTGGGCATGCTCCTGATGAGGTGGCGGATGGTCTCCTGAGGGATCTCCTCCCAGACCTGGACTAAAGCATCCGCCAACTCCTGGACAGTCTGTGGTGCAACGTGGCGTTGGTGGATGGAGCGAGACATGATGTCCCAGATGTGCTCAATTGGATTCAGGTCTGGGGAACGGGCGGGCCAGTCCATAGCATCAATGCCTTCCTCTTGCAGGAACTGCTGACACACTCCAGCCACATGAGGTCTAGCATTGTCTTGCATTAGGAGGAACCCAGGGCCAACCGCACCAGCATATGGTCTCACAAGGGGTCTGAGGATCTCATCTCGGTACCTAATGGCAGTCAGGCTACCTCTGGCGAGCACATGGAGGGCTGTGCGGCCCCCCAAAGAAATGCCACCCCACACCATGACTGACCCACCGCCAAACCGGTTATGCTGGAGGATGTTGCAGGCAGCAGAATGTTCTCCACGGCGTCTCCAGACTCTGTCACGTCTGTCACATGTGCTCAGTGTGAACCTGCTTTCATCTGTGAAGAGCACAGGGCGCCAGTGGCGAATTTGCCAATCTTGGTGTTCTCTGGCAAATGCCAAACGTCCTGCACGGTGTTGGGCTGTAAGCACAACCCCCACCTGTGGACGTCGGGCCCTCATACCACCCTCATGGAGTCTGTTTCTGACCGTTTGAGCAGACACATGCACATTTGTGGCCTGCTGGAGGTCATTTTGCAGGGCTCTGGCAGTGCTCCTCCTTGCGCAAAGGCGGAGGTAGCGGTCCTGCTGCTGGGTTGTTGCCCTCCTACGGCCTACTCCACGTCTCCTGATGTACTGGCCTGTCTCCTGGTAGCGCCTCCATGCTCTGAACACTACGCTGACAGACACAGCAAACCTTCTTGCCACAGCTCGCATTGATGTGCCATCCTGGATGAGCTGCACTACCTGAGCCACTGGTGTGGGTTGTAGACTCTGTCTCATGCTACCACTAGAGTGAAAGCACCGCCAGCATTCAAAAGTGACCAAAACATCAGCCAGGAAGCATAGGAACTGAGAAGTGGTCTGTGGTCACCACCTGCAGAAGCACTCCTTTATTGGGGGTGTCTTGCTAATTGCCTATAATTTCCACCTGTTGTCTATTCCATTTGCACAACAGCATGTGAAATGTATTGTCAATCAGTGTTGCTTCCTAAGTGGACAGTTTGATTTCACAGAAGTGTGATTGACTTGGAGTTACATTGTGTTGTTTAAGTGTTCCCTTTATTTTTTTGAGCAGTGTATATTTATGTAACCTTTATTTAAGCAGGGAGTCCCATAGAGAAACAAGTCTATTTGGCAAGGGAGCCCTGCATCTCAAGACCAGCAAGCAATTACACATTAAGCTGCAAACAGAAACAGTTCAATCAAGACAGGAAACAAAGACGCAAACAAACCAAAAATGATAAAAGGAATAGTCTGCATAAAGACAGCCCTCATATACTCTATAGCAGTGTTACTGATCCTAGATCAGATTTAGAAACCTAGGAGATGTGCATAAACCCTCGTTTCAGCTGACTCTGGGTCAGTGCTTACTTCTTCCTGGCAGAGAGCAGGTCCTCCAGGATATCAGGCAGAAGTCCCTTCCTCACCGAGCTCTTAACAAACAGGTCTCCTGTGGGAGTCTTGATGAAGTCCTCTGGGGTCAGACTAAGGAGACAAAACATCCATGTCAAAACTGGCTGAGTTTTTCACAGCCACCTGTTGCAGAGCCCTGCCGTAGCTAGATTAGAGTTGGAATGAAAACCTACAGGAGGGTAGCTCTCCAGGAACAGGGTTGGAGTTAAAACCTACAGGAGGGTTTCTCTCCAGGAACAGGGTTGGAGTTAAAACCTACTGGACTGTAACTCTCCAGGAACAGGGTTGGAGTTAAAACCTACTGGACTGTATCTCTCCAGGAACAGGGTTGGAGTTAAAACCTACAGGATGGTAGCTCTCCAGGAACAGGGTTGGAGTTAAAACCTACAGGAGGTTAGCTCTCCAGGAACAGGGTTGGAGAGCCCTGGTTAGTGAAACGACACAACAAGAGTGACTCTCACCCCAGCTTCTCTGCTGAGCCCTTCTGAAGCAGGGTGGTGTAGCAGAGGTTGTGGGCCATCATGATGGAGGGATACAGGGAGGAGAAATCCAGGGTGGCGATGGGAACGCTGTAGTATCTGGAGAACCCAGAGAGAGAGAGATAAGTTCAAGTTGATGTTTTTACCCACATAGCAGTCAGATAGTGAAATACATAAAGGGACCACAATGGAAATAAGTCATTGACTTTACTGTGTTATCGCTGACAGCATGTATGTACTGTGTGGATATTTGTTGAACTGTCAAATAAAAATATATCAACATTAGATTACATTAATATACAAA
This sequence comes from Salmo salar, assembly GCF_965601325.2. Taxonomy (NCBI): domain Eukaryota; kingdom Metazoa; phylum Chordata; class Actinopteri; order Salmoniformes; family Salmonidae; genus Salmo; species Salmo salar. The sequence goes on along the minus strand of NC_138293.1, from coordinate 92,414,884 downwards.
CAAAACATTCAAGCTAAAATCACAAGTTAAAACCATGCCAGAACACACCCTAAAACACAGAGCAGTGTTACCCACCCTGTCTGTCTCAATGACTGTAACTCCAGTAGTCTTCAGAGCAGTGTTACCCACCCTGTCTGTCTCAATGACTGTAACTCCAGTAGTCTTCAGAGCAGTGTTACTCACCCTGTCTCTGTCTCAATGACTGTAACTCCAGTAGTCTTCAGAGCAGTGTTACTCACCCTGTCTGTCTCAATGACTGTAACTCCAGTAGTCTTCAGAGCAGTGTTACTCACCCTGTCTGTCTCAATGACTGTAACTCCAGTAGTCTTCAGAGCAGTGTTACTCACCCTGTCTCTGTCTCAATGACTGTAACTCCAGTAGTCTTCAGAGCAGTGTTACTCACCCTGTCTGTCTCAATGACTGTAGCTCCAGTAGTCTTCAGAGCAGTGTTACTCACCCTGTCTGTCTCAATGACTGTAACTCCAGTAGTCTTCAGAGCAGTGTTACTCACCCTGTCTCTGTCTCAATGACTGTAACTCCAGTAGTCTTCAGAGCAGTGTTACCCACCCTGTCTGTCTCAATGACTGTAACTCCAGTAGTCTTCAGAGCAGTGTTACTCACCCTGTCTGTCTCAATGACTGTAACTCCAGTAGTCTTCAGAGCAGTGTTACTCACCCTGTCTGTCTCTCTCAATGACTGTAACTTCAGTAGTCTTCAGAGCAGTGTTACTCACCCTGTCTCAATGACTGTAACTCCAGTAGTCTTCAGAGCAGTGTTACTCACCCTGTCTGTCTCAATGACTGTAACTCCAGTAGTCTTCAGAGCAGTGTTACCCACCCTGTCTGTCTCAATGACTGTAACTCCAGTAGTCTTCAGAGCAGTGTTACTCACCCTGTCTGTCTCAATGACTGTAACTCCAGTAGTCTTCAGAGCAGTGTTACTCACCCTGTCTGTCTCAATGACTGTAACTCCAGTAGTCTTCAGAGCAGTGTTACCCACCCTGTCTCTGTCTCAATGACTGTAACTCCAGTAGTCTTCAGAGCAGTGTTACCCACCCTGTCTGTCTCAATGACTGTAACTCCAGTAGTCTTCAGAGCAGTGTTACTCACCCTGTCTGTCTCAATGACTGTAACTCCAGTAGTCTTCAGAGCAGTGTTACTCACCCTGTCTCTGTCTCAATGACTGTAACTCCAGTAGTCTTCAGAGCAGTGTTACTCACCCTGTCTCTGTCTCAATGACTGTAACTTCAGTAGTCTTCAGAGCAGTGTTACTCACCCTGTCTCAATGACTAACTCCAGTAGTCTTCAGAGCAGTGTTACTCACCCTGTCTGTCTCAATGACTGTAACTCCAGTAGTCTTCAGAGCAGTGTTGCCCACCCTGTCTGTCTCAATGACTGTAACTCCAGTAGTCTTCAGAGCAGTGTTGCCCACCCTGTCTGTCTCAATGACTGTAACTCCAGTAGTCTTCAGAGCAGTGTTACTCACCCTGTCTGTCTCAATGACTGTAACTCCAGTAGTCTTCAGAGCAGTGTTACTCACCCTGTCTGTCTCAATGACTGTAACTCCAGTAGTCTTCAGAGCAGTGTTACCCACCCTGTCTCTGTCTCAATGACTGTAACTCCAGTAGTCTTCAGAGCAGTGTTACCCACCCTGTCTGTCTCAATGACTGTAACTCCAGTAGTCTTCAGAGCAGTGTTACTCACCCTGTCTGTCTCAATGACTGTAACTCCAGTAGTCTTCAGAGCAGTGTTACTCACCCTGTCTCTGTCTCAATGACTGTAACTCAGTAGTCTTCAGAGCAGTGTTACTCACCCTGTCTCTGTCTCAATGACTGTAACTCCAGTAGTCTTCAGAGCAGTGTTACCCACCCTGTCTGTCTCAATGACTGTAACTCCAGTAGTCTTCAGAGCAGTGTTACTCACCCTGTCTCAATGACTGTAACTCCAGTAGTCTTCAGAGCAGTGTTACTCACCATGTCTGTCTCAATGACTGTAACTCCAGTAGTCTTCAGAGCAGTGTTACTCACCCTGTCTGTCTCAATGACTGTAACTCCAGTAGTCTTCAGAGCAGTGTTACCCACCCTGTCTGTCTCAATGACTGTAACTCCAGTAGTCTTCAGAGCAGTGTTACTCACCCTGTCTCTGTCTCAATGACTGTAACTCCAGTAGTCTTCAGAGCAGTGTTACTCACCCTGTCTGTCTCAATGACTGTAGCTCCAGTAGTCTTCAGAGCAGTGTTACTCACCCTGTCTGTCTCAATGACTGTAACTCCAGTAGTCTTCAGAGCAGTGTTACTCACCCTGTCTCTGTCTCAATGACTGTAACTCCAGTAGTCTTCAGAGCAGTGTTACTCACCCTGTCTCTGTCTCAATGACTGTAACTCCAGTAGTCTTCAGAGCAGTGTTACCCACCCTGTCTGTCTCAATGACTGTAACTCCAGTAGTCTTCAGAGCAGTGTTACTCACCCTGTCTCAATGACTGTAACTCCAGTAGTCTTCAGAGCAGTGTTACTCACCCTGTTTGTCTCAATGACTGTAACTCCAGTAGTCTTCAGAGCAGTGTTACTCACCCTGTCTGTCTCAATGACTGTAACTCCAGTAGTCTTCAGAGCAGTGTTACTCACCCTGTCTCAATGACTGTAACTCCAGTAGTCTTCAGAGCAGTGTTACTCACCCTGTCTCTGTCTCAATGACTGTAACTCCAGTAGTCTTCAGAGCAGTGTTACTCACCCTGTCTCTGTCTCAATGACTGTAACTCCAGTAGTCTTCAGAGCAGTGTTACTCACCCTGTCTGTCTCAATGACTGTAACTCCAGTAGTCTTCAGAGCAGTGTTACTCACCCTTTCTCTGGCTCAATGACTGTAGCTCCAGTAGTCTCCAGAGCAGTCGCACTCACCCTGTCTGTCTCAATGACTGTAACTCCAGTAGTCTTCAGAGCAGTGTTACTCCCCCTGTCTCTGTCTCAATGACTGTAACTCCAGTAGTCTTCAGAGCAGTGTTACTCACCCTGTCTGTCTCAATGACTGTAACTCCAGTAGTCTTCAGAGCAGTGTTACTCACCCTGTCTCTGTCTCAATGACTGTAGCTCCAGTAGTCTTCAGAGCAGTGTTACTCACCCTTTCTCTGGCTCAATGACTGTAACTCCAGTAGTCTTCAGAGCAGTGTTACTCACCCTTTCTCTGGCTCAATGACTGTAGCTCCAGTAGTCTTCAGAGCAGTGTTACCCACCCTGTCTGTCTCAATGACTGTAACTCCAGTAGTCTTCAGAGCAGTGTTACTCACCCTGTCTGTCTCAATGACTGTAACTCCAGTAGTCTTCAGAGCAGTGTTACTCACCCTTTCTCTGTCTCAATGACTGTAACTCCAGTAGTCATCAGAGCAGTGTTACTCACCCTGTCTGTCTCAATGACTGTAACTCCAGTAGTCTTCAGAGCAGTGTTACTCACCCTTTCTCTGGCTCAATGACTGTAGCTCCAGTGTAGTCTTCACCTCCCTCAGGCTTCACCACTGGCATGACCAGCCCCTGTTTCATTGCCTAACACACACACACACACACAGACTACATCATTTTCTAGGTCCCAATCATTTAGGTAAGAATGTGTGTTCTAGGAATGTGTATTGAGAGAAAGAGTGTGTGTGTGTGTGTGTGTGTGTGTGTGTGTGTGTGTGTGTGTGTGTGTGTGTGTGTGTGTGTGTGTCTCACCTGCCGCAGTAGCTGGGACACCACTTTGATCTGCTGACCTCTGGAGAGCAGGTAGGTGAGGGGAACCCCGGTGACTCTGGCCATCTCCATGTAGTTGATCACACACATCAGCTTCTGCAGCAGACGCAGGGGCAGGTAGGCATCCTTCAGACAGTACACCGCCAGGCGCCTCCGCGTCTGCTCATTACCATTCTGGGATAGAAGGACGACAGGGAGGGAAAGAGAGGAAACATGAATGAGACACTGTCAGTATCTGGGAGAAAGTCAGGGTACTAACAGGCCTCCACTTGAGAGAGAAGAGAGGAGAGAGAGAAAGGAGAGAGGAGAGAAAGAGGTGTGAGAGAGGAGAGAGAGGAGAGAAAGAAGAGAGAAAGAGAGAGAGAGAGAGCAGAGAGAGAGAGCAGAGAGAGAGCAGAGAGAGAGCAGAGAGAGAGCAGAGAGAGAGAGCAGAGAGAGAGCAGAGAGGGAGAGCAGAGAGAGCAGAGAGAGAGAGCAGAGAGAGGAGAGAGAGAGAGAGAGAGCAGAGAGAGAGAGCAGAGAGAGAGAGCAGAGAGAGAGAGCAGAGAGAGAGAGAGCAGAGAGAGAGAGCAGAGAGAGAGAGCAGAGAGAGAGCAGAGAGAGAGAGCAGAGAGAGAGAGCAGAGAGAGAGAGCAGAGAGAGAGCAGAGAGAGAGCAGAGAGAGCAGAGAGAGAGAGCAGAGAGAGAGAGCAGAGAGAGAGAGCAGAGAGAGAGCAGAGAGAGAGAGAGCAGAGAGAGAGAGCAGAGAGAGAGCAGAGAGAGAGCAGAGCAGAGAGAGAGCAGAGAGAACAGAGAAAGATAGCAGAGAGAGCAGAGAGAGAGAGAGAGAGCAGAGAGAGAGAGAACAGAGAAAGATAGCAGAGAGAGAGAGCAGAGAGAGCAGAGAAAGAGAGAAGAGAGAAGAGAGCAGAAAGAGCAGTGAGCTGTACCTGCAGATCTGTGATGATAGAATGCTGAACATCCTCCTTCTGTTCTTGCAGGAAGTGGAAGCTGACGGCATTGAGCGTATACGAGCGCAGTTTGTAGTCCCTCAGCAGCACCTGAAGGACCCACATGGACAGATCCAGGGCATAGAGTTAGAGGACTCATCTTTGTATGTGTTCCATCATGGTGTCTGTCCATAGGAATCCCCACCCAGTTGACTGCTTTAAAATAGTGGAAGCCCTCAATGGCAATGTCCATGCAAAAGCATGAATCCATGATGAGTGTAACTATGGTCCAGGGTCAGTCAGACAGAACACTCACAAGATTGACTCCATCTTGTCTGCTACGTTGGTCTACAGTTGAAAACCTCTACTCCCAGAACCTAGCTAATCTAGTAGCTAGCCAGCACGCAACATATGGTTCTGGGTTCCAACACTGGATGAGTGTATGTTATCTTTTCCTATACATAAGGTCAAAGGTCAGCGGCTGGCCAGTTACCTGGAGCAGGTCAAACTGAACTCGTCCCTCCATGTTAAGGATCTTGTTCTCTCTGCGGCCCATCTGTTTGCTCTGGAAGCTGGAGTCTCTCAGGACTGACTTGATGCCCTGTACTCTGCCCAGGTAGGGGAACAGATTGACCTGGAATCAGACATATCAATCAATCAAATGCATTTTATAAAGCCCTTTATACATCAACAGTAGTCACAGAGTGCTTTACAGATCCAGCTTAAAACCCCAACGAGCAAGAGATACAGAGATACAGAGGCACAGAGGCACAGAGACACAGACATCACTCCAGATGTCTCTTTCCATTACTTTAATAGAGGATGGACGTGGGCAGGTAGGAGAGACAGCCACGCTACTCCAGCAGCCTTTTTAAAAGGTCATTGTTTATAAAAACAACATTTTCGTGAATTTCATTTGAAGAAGATCCAATTATTATTTTGGGGGCCTAATTCACAAATGCATTTCTTAGCGTCAAAGGTTTGTGTGCGAGTTGTTTTTTGGGTCGGACCAAAATCATCGCTGTTTTGGGGATCTCTAGTATCTTCCAGGGCAGCGGTTTAGGCAGCGTACTTTTTGAAAATCTTTACTAACGACATGCCGCTGGCTCTGAGTAAATGACTCAACACTATACCCGTCACATACTACAGCAACTGAAATGACTGCAACACTTAACAAAGAGCTGCAGCTAGTTTCAGAATGGGTGGCAAGGAATAACTTAGTCCTAAATATTTAAAAACTACAAGCATTGTATTTGGGACTAACCATTCACTAAACCCTAAACCACATCTCGTAATGAATGTGGTAATGAGAAAGTTGAGACTAAACTGCTTGGAGTAACCCTGGATTGTAAACTGTCATGGTCAAAACATATTGATACAACAGTAGCTAAGATGGGGAGAAGTCTGTCTATAATGAAGCGCTGCTCTGCCTTCTTAACAACACTATCAACAAGGAAGCTCCTACAGGCCCTAGTTTTGTCGCACCTGGACTACTGTTCCAGTCGTGTGGTGATGTGCCACAAAAAAGGACTTAGGAAAATTGCAATTGCAATGCCCTTGGATGTACAGAGAGCTAACATTAATGACATGCATGTCAATCTCTCATGGCTCACAAAGAGGAAGAGAGATTTACTTCATCACTACTTGTTTTTGTAGTTGACATGCTGAATATACAGTCGTGGCCAAAAGTTTTGAGAATGACACAAATATTAATTTTCAAAGTTTGCTGCTTCAGTGTCTTTAGATATTTTTGTCAGATGTTACTATGGAACACTGAAGTATAATTACAAGCATTTCATAACTGTCAAAGGCTTTTATTGACAATTACATGAAGTTGATGCAAAGAGTCAATATTTGCAGTGTTGACCCTTCTGTTTCAAGACCTCTGCAATCCACCCTGGCATGCTGTCAATTAACTTCTGGGCCACATCCTGACTGATGGCAGCCCATTCTTGCATAATCAATGCTTGGAGTTTGTCTGAATTTGTGGGTTTTTGTTTGTCCACCTGCCTCTTGAGGATTGACCACAAGTTCTCAATGGGATTAAGGGCTGGGGAGTTTCGTGGCCATGGACCCAAAATAATGAATTTTTGTTCCCTAAGCCACTTAGTTATCACTTTTGCCTTATGGCAAGGTGCTCCATCATGCTGGAAACGGCATTGTTCGTCACCAAACTGTTCCTGGATGGTTGGGAGAAGTTGTGTTGGTACCATTCTTTATTCATGGCTGTGTTCTTAGGCAAAATTCTGAGTGAGCCCACTCCCTTGGCTGAGAAGCAACCCCACACATGAATGGTCTCAGGATGCTTTACTGTTGGCATGACACAGGTCTGATGGTATCGCTCACCTTGTCTTCTCCGGACAAGCTTTTTTCCCAAACAATCGGAAAGGGGATTCATCAGAGAAAATGACTTTACCCCAATCCTCAGCAGTCCAATTCCTGTATCTTTTGCAGAATATGAGTCTGTCCCTGATGTTTTTCCTGGAGAGAAGTGGCTTCTTTGCTGCCCTTCTCGACACCAGGCCATCCTCCAAAAGTCTTCGCCTCACTGTGTGTGCAGATGCACTCACACCTGCCTGCTGCCATTCCTGAGCAAGCTCTGTACTGGTGGTGCCCTGATCCCACAGCTGAATCAACTTTAGGAGACGGTCCTGGCACTTGCTGGACTTTCTTGGGCACCCTGAAGCCTTCTTCACAACAATTGAACCGCTGTCCTTGAAGTTCTTGATGATCTGATAAATAGTTGATTTAGGTGCAATCTTACTGGCAGCAATATCCTTGCCTGTGAAGCCTTTTTTGTGCAAAGCAATGATGACGGCACGTGTTTCCTTGCAGGTAACCATGGTTGACAGAGGAAGAACAAGGATTCCAAGCACCACCCTCCTTTTGAAGCTTCCAGTCTGTTATTCGAACTCAATCAGCATGAGATAGTGTTCTCCAGCCTTGTCCTCGTCAACACTCACTCCTGTGTTAACGAGAGAATCACTGACATGATGTTAGCTGGTCCTTTTGTGGCAGGGCTGAAATGCAGTGGAAATGTGTTTGGGGATTCAGTTCATTTGCATGGCAAAGAGGGACTTTGCAATTAATTGCAGGTCATCTGATCACTCTTCATAACATTCTGGAGTATATGCAAATTGCCATCATATAAACTGAGGCAGCAGACTGTGAAAATTAATATTTGTGTCATTCTCAAAACATTTGGCCACTACTGTACAGAGGTGTCTTTTTAAAATACTCGTACAAAGCTCGGACACCCATGCATACCTCACAAGACATGCCACAAGAGGTCTCTTCACAGTCCCCAAGTAAAGAACAGACTATGGGAAATGCATAGTACTACATAGAGCCATGACTACATGCAACTCTATTCCACATCAGGTAACTGATGCAGCAGTAGAATCAGATTTAAAACAGGTAAAAACAGGTAAAAATACAGCGGGGACTGTGAAGACATGCGCATACATTGTAATATTGTTGAATGGCGGTATTGTACATTCTGTATTGTAGATAAGTTGTGGTGTAATAATGTTATATGATGTACTGTTTTATCTTTTGTTTTATTTGTAAATGTAAGTCGTTTAATGGGTTCCGACCACAGGAAGAGTATCTGCTGCCTTGTCCCTAATAAATACAAATAACAGCCACATCTCTAGTATCTTACAACAGCCAGGTACAGCTCCAGCTGTTAGACTGACAGGCAGGTACAGCTCCAGCTGTTAGGCTGACAGGCAGGTACAGCTCCAGCTGTTAGACTGACAGCCAGGTACAGCTCCAGCTGTTAGACTGACAGGCAGGTACAGCTCCAGCTGTTAGACTGACAGGCAGGTACAGCTCCAGCTGTTAGACTGACAGGCAGGTACAGCTCCAGTTGTTAGACTGACAGCCAGGTACAGCTCCAGTTGTTAGACTGACAGCCAGGTACAGCTCCAGTTGTTAGACTGACAGCCAGGTACAGCTCCAGCTGTTAGACTGACAGCCAGGTACAGCTCCAGCTGTTAGACTGACAGGCAGGTACAGCTCCAGTTGTTAGACTGACAGCCAGGTACAGCTCCAGCTGTTAGACTGACAGCCAGGTACAGCTCCAGCTGTGAGACTGACAGCCAGGTACAGCTCCAGCTGTTAGACTGACAGGCAGGTACAGCTCCAGCTGTTAGACTGACAGCCAGGTACAGCTCCAGCTGTTAGACTGACAGGCAGGTACAGCTCCAGCTGTTAGACTGACAGGCAGGTACAGCTCCAGCTGTTAGACTGACAGGTCCACATACAACAAGGCAATATACAACAAATACTGCATCAACAGACATTGATATAGCAGGTTAGACTTAGAATCTGGACGTTCTGATTCTAGAAGTTTCCATAGAACCATGGCCAGTCTGTCTGTACTGACCTTCAGGGTAGCTGCTCTGTTCAGCAGGTAGGGAAGGTCAAAATTCTGGATGTTGTAGCCAGTGATGATGTCTGCATCCACTGTCCTCACAAACTCAGCCCAGCTCTGCAGGGGGAATACAAAGAGCCAATCAGGGGGGAAACCAATTTGGATAGAAAACACTCTGAAATTTCTAAAACTGTTTGAATGGTGTCTGTAAGTATAACAGAACTCATATGGCAGTCAAAACCCTGAGACAAATCCTAACAGGAAGTGGATATCTGATGTGTTGAATTACTTTTAAGCCTATGCCATTGAAACACACAGGGACTTATTAATCATTGAGCACTTCCTACGCCATCCACTAGATGTCAACAGTCTTTACAAAGTGGTTTAAGTCTTCTACTGTGAAAACTGACCGAACGAGAGGCTTGGAAAGTTGGTCATAAGCGGATGGCCTATACTACTCTGGCGCACGAGTGCATGTTTGGGTACTCTCGTTCCAATACGTTTTAAAAGAGAATGCAATCGTCCGCCTTGAATATTATTGAAGTTCTGATTGAAAAAGGCCCTAATGATTTATGCTATACGTTTGACATGTTTGAACGAACGTAAATATTTTTTCCCCCCTCTTTGGTGAAGACAAGTCCGGCGGGCGACGTTCATGTTTTTGAGTAGCCTACAGGACGCGCTAACAACACGGAGCTTTTTGGACATAAATTATGAGCTTTTTCGAACAAAACTACATTTGTTATGGACCTGGGATCCCTGGAAGTGCCTTCTGATGAAGATAATCAAAGGTAAGGGAATATTTACATACTATTTTTGATTTTAGATCTCTCCAACATGGCGCCTAGTCTATCGCCAAGCCTATTTTTCTGAGCACAGCACCTCGTTTATTGCAAAGTGTGATTTCCCAGTAAAGTTATTTTTAAATCTGGCAATGCGGTTGCGTTCACGAGATGTTAATCTATAATTCTTTGAATGACAATATAATATTTTACCAATGGTTTCGAATAGTAATTATTTAATTTGTTGTGCTGATTTGATTGACTGGCGGTATTGGAGGGAAAATATTTTCTCAACATCAACGCCATTGTAAAATGCTGTTTTTGGATATAAATATGAACTTGATAGAACAAAAAATGCATGTATTGTCTAACATAATGTCTTAGGAGTGTCATCTGATGAAGATTGTCAAAGGTTAGTGCATAATTTTAGCTGGTTTTCTGCTTTTGGTGACGCCCGTCTTTGCATTGACAAAACATTACACACAGCTATTTTCAAGGTACTGTCCTAACATAATCTAACTTTATGCTTTCGCCGTAAAGCCTTTTTGAAATCGGACAACGTGGTTAGATTAAGGAGATGTTTATCTTTCAAAGGGTGTAAGATAGTTGTATGTTTGAGAAATTTGAATTATGACATTTAATTGTTTTCAAATTTGGCGCCCTTGATATTTCACCTGCTGTTGATAGTGTGTACCAGGGGTGGGACGCTTACCTGTAGTAACTGGCTCTCTTTAGTAAAGCACAGGACCTGGGAGCCCACGATGCTGGAGCAGGACTGGAGGGTGAAGACGGTGCGGATGAAGGGTTCCTTCTCTCCCTGTCGCTGCACCATGGAGGCTATCTGGATCACTGGGTCTTTCTCTGCCTCTGGAAATATCCCTAGAAGAAGACAAGAGAGTTTGGCCAACCTTTAGAATAGTGAATACTGTTCTGATTCTAGACGCTCAGTTACATAGAATAGTCTAAATATTCCTTATGTAATGTTAACAGGGAGCTAACGTGGCTGTATAGAATGTTGTAGTGTCATGTAAATGAAGAGCTAACATGACTGTATAGAATGTTGTAGTGTCATGTAAATGAAGAGCTAACATGGCTGTATAGAATGTTGTAGTGTCATGTAAATGAAGATCTAACATGGCTGTATAGAATGTTGTAGTGTCATGTAAATGAAGAGCTAACATGACTGTCATAGAATGTTGTAGTGTTGTGTAAATGAAGAGCTAACATGACTGTCATAGAATGTTGTAGTGTCATGTAAATGAAGAGCTAACATGACTGTCATAGAATGTTGTAGTGTCATGTAAATGAAGAGCTAACATGACTGTATAGAATGTTGTAGTGTCATGTAAATGAAGAGCTAACATGGCTGTATAGAATGTTGTAGAGTCATGTAAATGAAGAGTTAACATGGCTGTATAGAATGTTGTAGTGTCATGTAAATGAAGATCTAACATGGCTGTATAGAATGTTGTAGTGTCATGTAAATGAAGAGCTAACATGGCTGTCATAGAATGTTGTAGTGTCATGTAAATGAAGAGCTAACATGGCTGTCATAGAATGTTGTAGTGTCGTGTAAATGAAGAGCTAACATGACTGTCATAGAATGTTGTAGTGTCATGTAAATGAAGAGCTAACATGGCTGTATAGAATGTTGTAGAGTCATGTAAATGAAGAGTTAACATGGCTGTATAGAATGTTGTAGTGTCATGTAAATGAAGATCTAACATGGCTGTATAGAATGTTGTAGTGTTGTGTAAATGAAGAGCTAACATGGCTGTCATAGAATGTTGTAGTGTCATGTAAATGAAGAGCTAACATGGCTGTCATAGAATGTTGTAGTGTCATGTAAATGAAGAGCTAACATGGCTGTCATAGAATGTTGTAGTGTCGTGTAAATGAAGAGCTAACATGGCTGTCATAGAATGTTGTAGTGTCATGTAAATGAAGAGCTAACATGGCTGTCATAGAATGTTGTAGTGTCATGTAAATGAAGAGCTAACATGGCTGTCATAGAATGTTGTAGAGTCATGTAAATGCATCATAATGCAGAAACCCCAATGTCCCAACTCTCTAAATACATGTCTCTGCTGACAGGAGCCAGAGGACAAGCCAGTAAATACAGTCTCTCCAGTCCACAGACACAGTCAGAGATTATAAAACTCCCTCCTAACATAAAATGAAGATGACAGTGTCTCTTGGCATTATACATGAAAACCACAATGGCATAATTAGACAACATCACATGACAATGAGACACCAGAGTACAGCACAATCTGCACAATAACTGCAGTCAGACTGCGCAGAATCACTTTATATTCCAAATAACTAGCATACTCATTATGTAATCAAGACTAGTGATATAAACCTCGACGTGCCCAAATTGACCTCCTCTGACACTGAATAACTGAGTATGTGGTGGTATAGTGCTGGTTTAGAACCCTGACACTGAATAACTGAGTATGTGGTGGTATAGTGCTGGTTTAGAACCCTGACACTGAATAACTGAGTATGTGGTGGTATAGTGCTGGTTTAGAACCCTGACACTGAATAACTGAGTATGTGGTGGTATAGTGCTGGTTTAGAACCCTGACACTGAATAACTGAGTATGTGGTGGTATAGTGCTGGTTTAGAACCCTGACGCTGGTTGGTAATTACTACCGTACACAATTATTAGACAGTACCGTACAATACAACACTGTACAGTACAACACAATACGATAAAGTACATTACAATACGATAAAGTACAGTACAATGCCGTACAGAGCACAAACCTTTTCTTCCAGCACACTCAATGTCAAAGCTGAGGACCCTGAGAGGAGCGATCCTCTGGTACTCTCCCTCCGCTGGGTGACTGATCAGCTGGGTCCATCCCACATCAACCTCATACTGACACAGAGACACCTAGGAGAGAGGAGGGGGGGTATTGTAAATCTGGAACATCACCTGGGTGTGTAAAGGCCCAGCGGTCTCTATTCTCTTACCTTGCCTGGGTAGTGAGCGTCCGTCTCCCCCACCTTCCTCTCCTCCCTCACCCGGTACTTCCCTTTGGGCAGCTCAATCCAGCAGCAACCCACCACATCACTGTCCACCATAAACCTAGCGCCACGGGACACAGCGGACCGCATTTATCAACATCTGTACAGATTCATTTGTTCATTCTCATGAAAAACAACTGCTTACTGTGTGAATTTGGTTGAAAATATACTTCTCCCGAAAAGGTCAAAATAATTGGATTATATAGGTTAACACTGGAAGCCCTGAGGAAGTCATTTTTGGCTGCATATCAATAAAACTTGTTAATCTCTTTGTAAAGTCCTGCTCCACTACTTCCTAGACTAAATAAGTCTATTTCATTCGTGTTAGAAGTAGTTTCAGGAGGACACGCCATTTTCTTTCACTGAGCGCCAAAAAGTGACTTTTTCAAATCCTCCTCGAGTCAAATGCAGGTAAAACGTTTTGATTTCTATACAGTATCAGAAAAAGCAGATTTGGAGGTGTCCAACACATTTACCATTGTGAATTAACACTCAAAAATTAAGATGAACACTATTTCAAAATAAAACTTTATACAAGAATAAACCCTGTTTCATTCCCTTCACACGTGAACACGCAGCTACAGACGACCTACAGTAACATAAACTAATGACAATGATAGTGTTCTTTGAAATTAAATACATTCTGTATTCTAATGTTACTCAAGACCATCATAAACACAACCAAGTGATCATTTTTTCGATGGCATATATGAACTGTATTTATTAGACTGTCAGAGTGTTGCAGTCTAAATGGCAGCTCGTTGAGGCAGTAAGGGGGGGTAAGCGAGGCCCGGCAGTTTAGGGAATGAACTGGATTAAAATGTCAAGAGAAAACCAGGACTGCTTCTTTTTTTACTTTTCTCTCTCTCAAACACACACACACACACCTGATTTCAAAGTCGATGTTAGCCTCGTAGGAAGAGAAGCTCTGAATGGGGAAAGGTCCGAACTTAAATCCCTGTTCCAGGAGCCTCTTCGCCGGGGCAATCAGACGAGGCATTGCCATGGTGATGCGCAGGAAGTCCACAATCCGTTTCCCATGGTAACCATACATACCTGGAGGAGAGATGGGGAGGAAGTTATCAACTACCCTGTCAGCCTAGTCAACACCACAGCACTACAAGCTACCACACACACACACACACACACACACACACACACACACACACACACACACCAAAAACAACAGTTCAACTGTTAACACACAGGATACTCCTCTGCATCCTTGGTAAAAGGAGGTCGGTAAGGACTGAGAGCGTCTTCACTTCTTCATTCAACCAATTCAAACGCTCTTTTCTTTGCTACCTGTCCAGAAAATGTCCATGTTAACATTCTGAACTTTCCTTTGCCTCAAATGACTACTGGAATGCACCCTAAGTGTATCCAGGAGTCAGCAGTCCCACCACTAGCCTATTGGAACGCACCCTAAGTGTATCCAGGAGTCAGCAGTCCCACCACTAGCCTAGCCTATTGGAACGCACCCTAAGTGTATCCAGGAGTCAGCAGTCCCACCACTAGCCTAGCCTATTGGAACGCACCCTAAGTGTATCCAGGAGTCAGCAGTCCCACCACTAGCCTCTCTAGGGTATGTGGGATGAAATCGTCCCACCTACGTAACAGCCAGTGTAATCCCGTGGCGCGTTATTCAAAAACCCCAAAAATGCAAAAACTTCAATTTTTCAAACATATGACTATTTTACACCATTTTAAAGACAAGACTCTCGTTAATCTAACCACACTGTCCGATTTCAAAAAGGCTTTACAACGAAAGCAAAACATTAGATTATGTCAGCAGAGTACCCAGCCAGAAATAATCAGACACCCATTTTTCAAGCAAGCATATAATGTCACATAAACCCAAACCACAGCTAAATGTAGCACTAACCTTTGATGATCTTCATCAGATGACAACCCTAGGACATTATGTTATACAATACATGCATGTTTTGTTCAATCAAGTTCATATTTATATCAAAAACCAGCTTTTTACATTAGCATGTGACTAGCATGTGACTAGCATTCCCACCAAACACTGCCGGTGAATTTACTAAATTACTCACGATAAACGTTCACAAAAAGCATAACAATTATTTTAAGAATTATAGATACAGAACTCCTCTATGCACTCGCTATGTCCGATTTTAAAATAGCTTTTCGGTGAAAGCACATTTTGCAATATTCTCAGTAGATAGCCCGGCATCACAGGGCTAGCTATTTAGACACCCAGCAAGTTTAGCACTCACCAAAGTCAGATTTACTATAAGAAAAATGTTATTACCTTTGCTGTCTTCGTCAGAATGCACTCCCAGGACTTCTACTTCAATAACAAATGTTGGTTTGGTTCAAAATAATCCATAGTTATATCCAAACAGCGGCGTTTTGTTCGTGCGTTCAAGACACTATCCGAAAGGGTAAATAAGGGTGACGAGCATGGCGCAATTCGTGACAAAAAAAATCGAAATATTCCATTACCGTACTTCGAAGCATGTCAACTGCTGTTTAAAATCAATTTTTATGCCATTTTTCTCATAAAAAAGCGATAATATTCCAACCGGGAATCTGCGTTTAGGTAAACAGACGAAAGAAAATAAAGCATGGGGTCAACTCGGGCACGCGCCTAAGCCCATAGTACTCTGATCGGCCACTTGCCAAAAGCGATAATGTGTTTCAGCCAGAGGCTGCCTCGATATCGTTCAGCTTTTTCCCGGGCTCTGAGAGCCTATGGGAGCCGTAGTAAGTGTCACGTTAGAGAAAAGATCCTCAGTCTTCAATAAAAAGAGCCAAGATGAAACACAACTTGTCAGACAGGCCACTTCCTGCATGGAATCTTCTCAGGTTTTGGCCTGCCATTTGAGTTCTGTTATACTCACAGACACCATTCAAACAGTTTTAGAAACTTTAGGGTGTTTTCTATCCAAAGCCAATAATTATATGCATATTCTAGTTACTGGGCAGGAGTAGTAACCAGATTAAATCGGGTACGTTTTTTATCCGGCCGTGTCAATACTGCCCCCTAGCCCTAACAGGCTAGCCTAGCCTATTGGAACGCACCCTAAGTGTATCCAGGAGTCAGCAGTCCCACCACTAGCCTATTGGAACGCACCCTAAGTGTATCCAGGAGTCAGCCGTCCCACCACTAGACCAGACATGGGCACTATACCTACTTTCTTTGCGTGTGATGTCCACCGCCAGCACAGTGACCGACATGTTGTCCTTGTTGGAGCGCATGTCCTTCAGCACAGCAGAGTTAAGCTCCCTTTTGAACTCACTCAGGTGATCACTGGTGAACCCTGAGACAGAGAGAGGAAGGGAGGGGGAAAGTGAGAGAGAAAAGGGGTGGATGAATTTGATATTGTTACTCCATTCCACCAACTCGGTGGACAATTTTAAAGCCATTATTTTCATGTTGTTTGTGGTTGGCCATCAGATTGAGTGCTAAATAATAATGTAACCTTCTGCTTCTTAAAGTGACCACGACATTACTACTGTGACGCCTAGAAAACACGTATCTCACACGTTCATGCAATGCTTAGCTCACACTAATAGGTCTGATATATAGAGTAATGTTGCGTATCATTATATTATATTATTCATTTCCAGAGAAAACTCACCATTGGGGGCAGGGATGTAGAAATAGGGGGCAAAGCCGTGCACGTGGCAGCACACACTGTTCCCGCTGTCAGTCACCCCGAACATGCGGATTATTGGTACATTCCCCTGAGACTGACCAGGCATGCCAGCCACAGCAGCCCCTGTTGAACAGACCATCAATTTAGGTTGGTGTCATGACTCGTACTCCTGCCTTAAAACGTGACGTAAAAATGGCCTTTAAAAGTCTATAGCAGCCTAAATACGCTTCAACTAAAACTAACATGTTGGTCCCATGGACTGTCAGGCATTGCCTTTATATATCCATCTATGATCTTGAGAGTGGTTACATTTCTCCAGCCTCATCCCTGAGCTTTACTGCAACTGAAGTTGACTGTGACATAGCTTACCTAAATAGTAGTCGAGGTCGATCTGTTGGAAGACCAGGGTGTCAGAGTCCGGGTTAAGAGGGGCGGCCTGCGGCCGACGCCATCGGGGGTTGAGGTCAGCAGAGAACAGCTCACCTGCAACCGGGTCAAGGGTCAGGGGTCACATGCAGAAGACAGTGTGATGTTAAAGAGGCAGGTTAATTAAAAATGAATGAAACTCTCCACCACCAGTGTCAAATGGTAGCCTGGGTACCAGTGTGTTGAGTTATCATTCCACTCCCTGTCATGCTAAACATGTAGTAGGCCTACATGGAGTGGAATGATGGTTATAAACAGGTTCTGGATTTCAGGCTAGTCAAATGGCAGAAATCCTAAACATTTCAGTCATTCCAGACAATAGGAATCCCTGGTAAGACTAAAGCCTGCACAATGCACATCAACATGCGCTCTCCTCTCATCCTCTCACCAACAGGGATGACGTCATGCCCTGCCTGTCCTTCCCTCTCCTCCGCCTCCATATCGGCTTCTTCGAACAGGGCGAGTTCCTCCTCGAAGATCGACGGGCTGTCTTCCCAATCCCCAGCAGTTTTACCACGCTTGGCCTGGGACGCCCCGCCCCTCGGCGGACCGCTATTCCGCCTTTTAGCATCCATGTGTCCTACAGGAGACATCAATGGACCAACGATTAGTACTTTACACACCTTGCAAGCATTTGTATCTGTCACGTGTGAATATTGTTTATATATTTAGTACTATATCTATATATTTATCTTATCTGATTTGCTACAACTTATCTTCCTTCTGGAAAAATGAAGTAATTCTAGTGTATTCTATTCAACCAAATAGGCTACAACTGGTTCAGCTGGTAGAGCATGGCGCTGGCACCATCAGGTCGTGGGTTTGATTACCGCTACGGCCATCAATAAAAAAAATGATGGACCCAAAACCGTAAGTCACTTTGGAGAAAAGCATTAGTTAAATCGCATGTATATTATATAGCCAGGCCTATTTCATTCTGATTGATATAATTCACTGTCATCTGGCCACTTTGATTATACAGTTGAAGTCGGAAGTTTACATACACCTTAGCCAAATACATTTAAACTCAGTTTTTCACAATTCATGATATTTAATCCTCGTAAAAATTCCCTGTCAGAATAATAATAATAGAGAGAATGACACCTTTCAGCTTTTATTTCTTTCATCACATTCCCAGTGGGTCAGAAGTTTACATACACTCAATTAGTATTTGGTACCATTGCCTTTAAATTGTTTAACTTGGGTCAAACGTTTTGGGTAGCCTTCCACAAGCTTCCCACAATAAGTTGGGTGAATTTTGGCCCATTCCTCCTGACAGAGCTGGTGTCACTGAGTCAGGTTTGTAGGCCTCCTTGCTCGCACACACTTTCTCAGTTCTGCCCACATATTTTCTATACGACTGAGGTCAGGGCTTTGTGATGGCCACTCCAATACCTTGACTTTGTAGTCCTTAAGCCATTTTGCCACAACTTTGGAAGTATGCTTGGGGTCATTGTCCATTTGGAAGACCCATTTGCGACCAAGCTTTAACTTCCTGACTGATGTCTTGAGATGTTGCTTCAATATATTCACATCATTTTCCTGCCTCATGACACCATCTATTTTGTTTAGTGCACCAGTCCCTCCTGCAGCAAAGCACCCCACAGCATGATGCTGCCATCCCTGTGCTTCACGGTTGGGATGGTGTTCCTCGGCTTGCAAGCCTCCCACTTATTCCTCCAAACATAACGATGGTCATTATGGCCAAACAGTTCTATTTTTGTTTCATCAGACCAGAGGACACTTCTCCAAAAAGTACGATACTTTTGTACCTGTTTCCTCCAGCATCTTCACAAGGTCCTTTGCTGTTGTTCTGGGATTGATTTGTACTTTTCGCACCAAAGTACGTTAATCTCTAGGAGACAGAACGAGTCTCCTTCCTGAGCGGTATGACGGCTGCGTGGTCCCATGGTGTTTATACTTGCGTACTATTGTTTGTACAGGTGAACGTGGTACCTTCAGGCATTTGGAAATTGCTCCCAAAGATGAACCAGACTTGTGGAGGTCTACAATTTTTTTTCTGTGGTCTTGGCTGACTACTTTTGATTTTCCCATGATGTCAAGCAAAGGGGCACTGAGTTTGAAGGTAGGCCTTGAAATACATCCACAGGTATACCTCCAATTGACTTAAATGATGTCAATTAGCCTATCAGAAGCTTCAAAAGCCAGGACAACATTTTTCTGGAATTTTCCAAGCTGTTTAAAGGCACAGTCATCTTTGTGTATATAAAGTCCTGACCCACTGGAATTGTGATACAGATTATTTCACTAACAATTCACTGTATGTATCAATTGTTGGAAAAAATACTTGTGTCATGCACAAAGTAGATGTCCTAACTGACATCCCTAAACTATAGTTTGCTAACAAGAAATTTGTGGAGTGGTTGAAAACGAGTTTTAATGACTCCAACCTAAGTGTATGTAAACTTCCGACTTCAACTGTAGCTGATGTAGTTATGGTGAGCTTTCTAGCGCAGTGGCTGCCTGGGCATCACTCAGGTCGACAGTGAAGGTTGTTGTGTTAGATTGCTAGAAATTCTATATTTAGGCCACTTAATTTCAATGCCCAATGATTCTTGAAATGCCTCATGAGTTTAGTAGAACGGTCTTACCCCACCATAATCCAAAATATAAGGTTGTTACAATGTCTTTGTAAACAATGTAGCTATAGCTTCAAAATATGTGTCAAACTAGCTATCACTCTGATCTCATGTAGACTGGGACTTGTTAGGGTCATAGCTCCATCTATGACGTTGAGTGTTACCTAGCTACTACAGTAGCTCCCTCATTTTTACAAAGTTACCTACATGTATCCAGCCCTGGCTATCCATGTGAACTAACTACAGTGGTGGAGAAAGTACAACATTTTCATACTTGAATAAAAGTAAAGATACCTTAAAAGAAAATGACTCAAATAAAAGTGAGTCACCCAGTAAAATACTAGAGTAAAAGTCAGAGTATTTGGTTTCAATATACTTAAGTATCAAAAGCAAATGTAATTGATAAAATGTACTTAGGTATCAAAAGTAAAAATCATTTAAAATGTCTAATATTAAGCAAACCAGACGACACAGTGTTCTTGTTTTTTTAATTTACGGATAGCCAGGGGCACAGTTCAACACTCAGACATCATTTACAAACGAAGCATGTGTGTTTAGTGAGTCCTCCAGATCAGAGGCAGTAGGGATCACCAGGGATGTTTACTTGATAAGTGAGTGACTTGGAACATTTCCCTGTCCTGCTAAACATTCAAAATGTAACGAGTACTTTTGGGTGTCAGGGAAAATGTATGGAGTAAAATGCACAATCATTTTTAAGGAATGTAGTGGAGTAAAAGTAAGTTGTCAAAATAGTAAATAACCAAAACAAACGACTTAACTACTACTTAAAGTATTTTACACCACTAACTATAGGAAACCAAGTGGCAGGGCTGCCGTTTGGCTGAAACACGAATGAAGGACTGTGCCTTTAACAGGTAATGTTAACTAGCTACAATAACCGAATCCAAATATCACTTTCCAACTTCATAGCTAGCTATCCGCGGATGAAGTTGAGACACTGGTAACTTCTGGTCACATTTGGAAGACGAGCAGACACCATTAGTAAGTAGCTATCAATATTAATAGTTACAAGTCGCCGTTGAGGTGTTTATTTGCTACAATGTGAACTTCTCAACGTCGTTGAACAACAACACGCCTGAAAGTTAGCTATCGCTAACTAGCTAGCCCTGTTTATATTGTAAATAACTAGTTACAAAGAAACAAATGGGTATACAAATGAATCATCATCCGAATGTATTTGGCAATCTCACACATGTGACATGGTTAGCTAGCTCTCGCTACTTGGTAATAAAATGTTGTAGCTACCTTTTCAATGTGGTGACTTCGATCAGATCCGACTTGACAACAACTCCCGCCACTTGTGCGTTTAATTCGTGAACTTCCACCCCCGGAGGATTTCCACAGCGCACGTGGTGATTGGTCAAAAGAGCGGAAACACGTGGCTGAAAAAAAGGATGGAGGCAGCGGCCATATTTGGTGTGGCTCAGAGACTGAAAACTCTGTGTGAGCTGTGTTAGATTTCTATCATAACAATATGTTTACATTGTGGTGACACTCAATTTGAAGTCTAATCACTGAAAATAGACTGTTTAATATGTATTTTAAAGACGTATAAAACACTTCTATTGTATCTCTATGAGCTAATAACCTAACCCAATAGATGAAATCGATCTTTATTCCAATTATTATATTATATTGTAAACAAGCAGTGTGGTTCACTGTAATGTATTTATCGTTATAGGTTACTAAAGGGTTATATATCAGGCCTGTATGTGTGTGTGTGTGTGTGCAGGTGTATGTGAAGATGGCTGGGGGTGGTGCGGAGGGCACCTCAAACAGCTTTTTCCTGCAATCTAGAGCCATAATCATTATACTTAATTCTGTGTAAAAGAATATCTCAAATGTTCTGCATATCTAAGCATACCTCTTAAGCTGTCTGTCTCCTCCTGACTGATGGTTATTTTTTTAAAGAAACTAAATATTATTCTCTGCATCTCTGATCAAATCTGGGTAAAAGAGTTCAAGGAATTTGAGTCTTATTTAATACATTTAGTTATTACTTGCTTTTCTAAACCAACCTTGCCTACTCTAACTTGATTGATATCCTGAAATGTCTTCTTGGTCGCTGCTTTTAGCAATGCTAGCATTTACACAATTGCGTTGCTGGGGATTAGCTTGCAAAAAAAATGGAATAATATGCCAGAAGTCAAAAGTTTAATAAAATGTAATTTCATCTTATTCTGTTGATTGTCTGTAGGCTTGGTCTTTATGCAGGGGAGATTTGAGAGAGAAAAACATCAAATCAAATCAAATGTTATTAGTCACATGCGCCGAATACAACAGTAAACCTTACAGTGAAATGCTTACTTACGAGCCCCTAACCAATAATGCAGTTTAAAAAAATACAGATAAGAATAAGAAATAAAAGTAAC
Source organism: Salmo salar (assembly GCF_965601325.2). Lineage (NCBI taxonomy): Eukaryota > Metazoa > Chordata > Actinopteri > Salmoniformes > Salmonidae > Salmo > Salmo salar. The sequence continues at coordinate 92,392,991 of NC_138293.1, read as the reverse complement.
AAGTAATTAAAGCAGCAGTAAAATAACAATAGCGAGACTATATACAGGGGGGGTACCGGTACAGAGTCAACGTGCGGGGGCCGGTTAGTTGAGGTAATATGTGCATGTAGGTAGCGTTATTAAAGTGAATATGCATAGACAACAGAGAGTAGCAGCGGTGTGAAAGAGGAGGATGGGGGAGGGGGGCATTGCAAATAGTCTGGGTAGCCATTTGATTAGATGCCTCTTGGACCTAGACCTGGCGCTCCAATACCACTTGCTGTGCGGTAGCAGAGTAAACAGTCTATTACTAGGGTGGCTGGAGTCTTGACAATTTTTAGGGCCTTCCTCTGACACCGCCTAATATAGAGGTCCTGGATGGCAGGAAGCTTGGCCCCAGTGATGTACTGGGCCGTTTTCACTACCCTCTGTAGTGCCTTGCGGTCGGAGGCCGAGCAGTTGCCATATCAGGCAGTGATGCAACCAGTCAGGATGCTCTCGATAGTGCAGCTGTAAAACCTTTTGAGGATCTGAGGACCCATGCCAAATCTTTTCAGTCTCCTGGGGGGGAATAGGTTTTGTCGTGCCCTCTTCACGACTGTCTTGGTGTGCTTGGACCATGTTAGTTTGTTGGTGATGTGGACACCAAGGAACTTGAACCTCTCAACCTGCTCCACTGCAGCCTGTCGATGAGAATGGGGGTGTGCTCGGTCCTCTTTTTCCTGTAGTCCACAATCATCTCCTTTGTCTTGATCACGTTGAGGGAGAGGTTGTTGTCCTGGCACCACACTGCCAGGTCTCTGACCTCCTCCCTATAGGCTGTCTCGTCACTGTTGTGTCATCGACAAACTTAATGATGGTGTTGGAGTCGTACCTGGCTGTCCAGTCATGAGTTAACAGGGAGTACAGTAGGGGACTGAGCACGCAGCCCTGAGGGGCCCCTGTGTTGAGGATCAGTGTGGCGGATGTGTTGTTACCTACCCTTACCACCTGGGGGCGGCCCGTCAGGAAGTCCAGGATCCAGTTGCAGAGGGAGGTGTTTAGTGCCAGGGTCCTTAGCTTATTGATGAGCTTTGAGGGCACTATGGTGTTGAACGCTGAGCTGTAGTCAATGAATAACATCCTCACATAGGTGTTCCTTTTGTCCAGGTGGGAAAGGGCAGTGTGGAGTGCAATAGAGATTGCATCAGTGGAACTTATAATTAAACAGACTTTCCAAACGTGGGTCTGGCGGGGACAGAGAGACATGCAAGAGGAAAAACTATAAGTTCGGTAAGGTTTCACAGCATATAAGAACTGAGAGCGGGGCTTGCTGCATGGTCAAATGTCATTCTGTAGTCACGTTGTTGGTTGTACTTTCCGCTATATTCCAATCTGACACTCAACGAGCATTATAAATAACTTGCTTGCCCTTTTCTCTCCTCTTTGAAAAATAAAAAAAGACAGACCAGTTGCTCACGTTGCTCACGATTCCCTCTCCTTCGATTGACAACAAAGTCCACCAACCACAGTCCGTCTTAGTGAACTCAGTCAACCAATTGTACATGTTGGTTTGTGAAAACGACCCATTTTGCCATGGGCGGGGCCTGTACCCCATAGAAATCAAGGGGTCAAGAACGCCATCTCATGAATAATGTGAAAGGAGGCGGTACTTTTGCCGATACAACCCCGCCCCCTTACGTGCAGTAATCCACACACAGGCGTTATTTCATTTTGTCCATCAACATGACATACTGTGCATTAAACCAATGTGGATCTCCAGCATTCGCATGAGGCTTCCGCCCCCTCTGCTATCTCATTTTTTTTTTTTTTGATTGATTGATTGAAACAGATGCCAATGTTGCCATAGCTTGCTTTACCGAACTTGGTACGACACCGGTTTAGGGTAAGTAACCTTCACCACCTCAGTGGGGTTGATAATAATTCCATGTTTTCTGGAACGTATAGCCTATGAGTACGTGTATTATTGCCGAGGTAAGGAGAGCGTCCTCTGCATCGCGATGTGTTTTGGCTGGGCAAGCAGTCTTCCTGATACAGTGTGTCATCGCAATGTAACGGATGACAGTAAACACGTTACATTGTAGTCATTATTAGTAACAAAGCGGTGTTTCATAATTATGAATGATAGTGTGTTGTTCGCTGCTGGAGTGTGTGTGTCTGTGTGGGAGGTGTGACTGAGCGGCACGAGCGAAGAGGAGGCCTCAGACAGTACTAGTAGCCAGCCAACCTGTTCCCAGGCAGCCTTACAGGCTTCTTTAGGATGTATAATGTACTCCATTCATATTCAGGAAGAGAAAGTAGCCTCAGACAGTACTAGTAGCCAGCCAACCTGTTCCCAGGCAGCCTTACAGGCTTCTTTAGGATGTATAATGTACTCCATTCATATTCAGGAAGAGAAAGTAGCCTCAGACAGTACTAGTAGCCAGCCAACCTGTTCCCAGGCAGCCTTACAGGCTTCTTTAGGATGTGTAATGTACTCCATTCATATTCAGGAAGAGAAAGTAGCCTCAGACAGTACTAGTAGCCAGCCAACCTGTTCCCAGGCAGGCTTACAGGCTTCTTTAGGATGTGTAATGTACTCCATTCATATTCAGGAAGAGAAAGTAGCCTCAGACAGTACTAGTAGCCAGCCAACCTGTTCCCAGGCATCCTTACAGGCTTCTTTAGGATGTATAATGTACTCCATTCATATTCAGGAAGAGAAAGTAGCCTCAGACAGTACTAGTAGCCAGCCAACCTGTTCCCAGGCATCCTTACAGGCTTCTTTAGGATGTATAATGTACTCCATTCATATTCAGGAAGAGAAAGTAGCCTCAGACATGGTCAGTGTGACGTAGGCTATCATAAACGATTTATATTGCCCTGCCCTGGGCTGAGTGGGACTCCGCCTGTCTTTTACATCTCTATCATTCATCAAAGTGTGTGTGTGTGTGTGTGTGTGTGTGTGTGTGTGTGTGTGTAAAGAGAGAGTACATTCGCTCCATCATAACAAGTGTGTTACACTACAGTTCCACTACAGACCTGCTCTGTATGAAATGTCTCTACATTGCCAACAACAGTCTGAAACCATGGGAGTTGGTTTTGCCTGAGCCACAGCATGCCAACAGTCAACCAACGTTGGGCTGCTGCAACTAGTGTCGTAAATCACCCTGCAATATTTCATCATGGTGCTGCATGTCACCAGCATCGTTTGTTGTCCAAGCTATTTCACAAAAGTTCAGGGGGGTGTGTCACATTCAGTATTTTTCTGACATGACAAGATTGTCTGGTCAGAACATGTCACTAAAATAGTGTAGTAACTTCCTGGTCCTAGGCTCTACTCAGCGCCCACCTTCACCTCTCTCATCCTCTCCCTCCCTCCATCTCTTCTACCTCACCCCTCTCTTCCTCAGCCTCTCCCTCCCCCCACCGCTTCTACCTCACCCCTCTCTTCCTCAGCCTCTCCCTCCCCCCACCTCTTCTACCTTACCCCTGGCTCTTCCTCGTCCTCTCCCTCCCCCCACCGCTTCTACCTCACCCCTCTCTTCCTCAGCCTCTCCCTCCCCCCACCGCTTCTACCTCACCCCTCTCTTCCTCAGCCTCTCCCTCCCCCCACCTCTTCTACCTCACCCCTCTCTTCCTCAGCCTCTCCCTCCCCCCACCTCTTCTACCTTACCCCTGGCTCTTCCTCAGCCTCTCCCTCCCCCCACCGCTTCTACCTCACCCCTCTCTTCCTCGTCCTCTCCCTCCCCCCACCGCTTCTACCTTACCCCTCTCTTCCTCTCCCTCCCCCCACCTCTTCTACCTTCCCTCTCTCTTCCTCGTCCTCTCCCTCCCCCCACCTCTTCTACCTTCCCTCTCTCTTCCTCGTCCTCTCCCTCCCCCCACCTCTTCTACCTTACCCCTCTCTTCCTCTCCCTCCCCCCACCTCTTCTACCTTCCCTCTCTCTTCCTCTCCCCCCCACCTCTTCTACCTTCCCTCTCTCTTCCTCCCCCCCACCTCTTCTACCTTCCCTCTCTCTTCCTCCACTACTCTACATTACAGTTGATGACTGTACTTCCACAAATATTTCACTCTCTCTCACACACACACAGATCACACTCTCACACACACACAGATCACACTCTCACACGCACCACCCAGATCACACTCTCACACGCACCACCCAGATCACACTCTCACACGCACCACACAGATCACACTCTCTCACACATCCAGATCACACTCTCACACACACCACACAGATCACACTCTCACACGCACCACACAGATCACACTCTCTCACACACCCAGATCACACTCTCTCACACACCCAGATCACACTCTCACACGCACCACACAGATCACACTCTCACACGCACCACACAGATCACACTCTCACACGCACCACACAGATCACACTCTCTCACGCACCACACAGATCACACTCTCTCACACACACAGATCACACTCTCTCACACACACAGATCACACTCTCACACACACAGATCACCCCACCCCAGATCACACTCTCACACACACCACACAGATCACACTCTCACACACACAGATCACACACACAGATCACACTCTCACACACACACAGATCACACTCTCACACACACCACACAGATCACACTCTCACACACACAGATCACACTCTCACACACACAGATCACACTCTCACACACACAGATCACACTCTCACACGCACCACCCAGATCACACTCTCACACGCACCACCCAGATCACACTCTCTCACACATCCAGATCACACACTCTCACACACACCCAGATCACACTCTCACACGCACCAGCCAGATCACACTCTCACACACACCACACAGATCACACTCTCACACACACCACACAGATCACACTCTCACACACACCACACAGATCACACTCTCACACACACCACACAGATCACACTCTCACACGCACCACACAGATCACACTCTCTCACACACCCAGATCACACTCTCACACGCACCACACAGATCACACTCTCTCACACACACAGATCACACTCTCACACACACAGATCACACTCTCACACACACAGATCACACTCTCACACACACAGATCACACTCTCACACACACCACACAGATCACACTCTCTCACACACAGATCACACTCTCACACACACACAGATCACACTCTCACACACACACAGATCACACTCTCACATGCACCACACAGATCACACTCTCACACACACAGATCACACTCTCACACACACAGATCACACTCTCACACACACAGATCACACTCTCACACGCACCACACAGATCACATTCTCTCTCACACACACAGATCACACTCTCACACGCACCACACAGATCACATTCTCTCTCACACACACAGATCACACTCTCACACGCACCACACAGATCACATTCTCTCTCACACACACAGATCACACTCTCACACGCACCACACAGATCACATTCTCTCTCACACACACAGATCACACTCTCACACGCACCACACAGATCACATTCTCTCTCACACACACACAGATCACACTCTCACACGCACCACACAGATCACATTCTCTCTCACACACACAGATCACACTCTCACACGCACCACACAGATCACATTCTCTCTCACACACACAGATCACACTCTCACACGCACCACACAGATCACATTCTCTCTCACACACACAGATCACACTCTCACACGCACCACACAGATCACATTCTCTCTCACACACACACCAGTGCATACTGTCTGTCTCATTCTCACACACACTCCTAGAACCCCATAAGACACAGCAGAGCTAGTTGGGACAGCCTCTTCTCATTGACTTTTTAAAGAATCAAGGTGTGTATTTAATAAATCCTTTCTGACATCAGCAGCTGTCACAAATACTTCTCCAGATACCCAGCCTAAAATCCCCAAAAAGCAAGCAATGCGGAAAAAGTCCCACGAGAGAGAGGTGTGTGTGTGTGTTCTGTGTGTGTGATATATATATATACTTCTACAGATATATATATCCCCCGCCACATAGACTATAGTAGCATAGATAGGAACACAGTAACAACTGTAGCAGTGATGAATAAATACATGTCCATTGGGGTGGAGGCAGAGTAAAGACTGTTGGGGGGGGTGACCATAGGGGGAGCAGCAGACTAAATTACCACTGCGGGGGTGTGGGGACCAAGTGAAATAAAATATAAATAATCATTTTTGACTGACATATTTTTAGACCACGACGTCCCAGTTCTCTCTAAGCTGAGCGTACTGAGGTAACCATCCACTCTCTCAATGGTCTTAACACTCGGGGCGACGGGTAGCCTAGTGGTTAGGGACGGGTAGCCTAGTGGTTAGGGACAGGTAGCCTAGTGCTTAGGGACAGGTAGCCTAGTGCTTAGGGACAGGTAGCAGCCTAGTGCTTAGGGACAGGTAGCAGCCTAGTGCTTAGGGACAGGTAGCAGCCTAGTGCTTAGGGACAGGTAGCAGCCTAGTGCTTAGGGACAGGTAGCAGCCTAGTGCTTAGGGACAGGTAGCAGCCTAGTGCTTAGGGACAGGTAGCAGCCTAGTGCTTAGGGACAGGTAGCAGCCTAGTGCTTAGGGACAGGTAGCAGCCTAGTGCTTAGGGACAGGTAGCAGCCTAGTGCTTAGGGACAGGTAGCAGCCTAGTGCTTAGGGACAGGTAGCAGCCTAGTGCTTAGGGACAGGTAGCAGCCTAGTGCTTAGGGACAGGTAGCAGCCTAGTGCTTAGGGACAGGTAGCAGCCTAGTGCTTAGGGACAGGTAGCAGCCTAGTGCTTAGGGACAGGTAGCAGCCTAGTGCTTAGGGACAGGTAGCAGCCTAGTGCTTAGGGACAGGTAGCAGCCTAGTGCTTAGGGACAGGTAGCAGCCTAGTGCTTAGGGACAGGTAGCAGCCTAGTGCTTAGGGACAGGTAGCAGCCTAGTGCTTAGGGACAGGTAGCAGCCTAGTGCTTAGGGACAGGTAGCCGCCTAGTGCTTAGGGACAGGTAGCCGCGTGCTTAGGGACAGGTAGCCTAGTGCTTAGGGACAGGTAGAGCCTGTGCTTAGGGACAGGTAGCAGCCTAGTGCTTAGGGACAGGTAGCAGCTAGTGCTTAGGGACAGGTAGCAGCCTAGTGCTTAGGGACAGGTAGCAGCCTAGTGCTTAGGGACAGGTAGCAGCTAGTGCTTAGGGACGGGTAGCCTAGTGGTTAGGGACGGGTAGCCTAGTGGTTAGGGACGGGTAGCCTAGTGGTTAGGGACGGGTAGCCTAGTGGTTAGGGACGGGAGCCTAGTGGTTAGAGGCGGTAGCCTAGTGGTTAGAGGCAGGTAGCCTAGTGGTTAGAGGCAGGTAGCCTAGTGGTTACGGACAGGTAGCCTAGTGGTTACGGACAGGTAGCCTAGTGGTTACGGACAGGTAGCCTAGTGGTTACGGACAGGTAGCCTAGTGGTTACGGACAGGTAGCCTAGTGGTTACGGACAGGTAGCCTAGTGGTTACGGACAGGTAGCCTAGTGGTTACGGACAGGTAGCCTAGTGGTTACGGGCAGGTAGCCTAGTGGTTACGGGCAGGTAGCCTAGTGGTTAGGGACAGGTAGCCTAGTGGTTACGGACAGGTAGCCTAGTGGTTAGGGACAGGTAGCCTAGTGGTTAGGGACAGGTAGCCTAGTGGTTAGAGCGCTGGACTAGTAACCGAAAGGTTCCAACTATCCCTGAGCTGACGAGGTACAAATCTGTCGTTCTGCCCCTGAAATGTTCCTAGGCCGTCATTGAAAATAAGAATTTGTTCTTAACTGACTTGCCTAGTAAAATAAAGGTAAAATAAAAATCCCAGATCTATGCTGGAACATTGTTAACATTGTGGGAGGCAACCCATCTGCCTAGGGAGACTACTCCCAGGGTCTGGTTGTATATGGGCGGCTGTATATGGGCGGTTGTATATGGGCGGTTGTATATGGGCGGTTGTATATGGGCGGTTGTTTATGGGCGGTTGTATATGGGCGGTTGTATATGGGCGGTTGTTTATGGGCGGTTGTATATGGGCGGTTGTATATGGGCGGTTGTATATGGGCGGTTGTATATGGGCGGTTGTTTATGGGCGGTTGTATATGGGCGGTTGTTTATGGGCGGTTGTTTGGGGGTGGTTGTATATGGCCGGTTGTATATGGCCGGTTGTTTATGGGCGGTTGTATATGGCCGGTTGTATATGGGCGGTTGTATATGGGCGGTTGTATATGGGCGGTTGTTTATGGCCGGTTGTTTATGGCCGGTTGTATATGGCCGGTTGTATATGGCCGGTTGTTTATGGCCGGTTGTATATGGCCGGTTGTTTATGGGCGGTTGTATATGGGCGGTTGTTTATGGCCGGTTGTATATGGCCGGTTGTATATGGCCGGTTGTATATGGCCGGTTGTATATGGGCGGTTGTATATGGGCGGTTGTTTATGGGCGGTTGTTTGGGGGTGGTTGTATATGGCCGGTTGTTTATGGGCGGTTGTTTATGGGCGGTTGTTTGGGGGTGGTTGTTTATGGCCGGTTGTTTATGGCCGGTTGTTTGGGGGTGGTTGTATATGGCCGGTTGTTTATGGGCGGTTGTATATGGGCGGTTGTATATGGGCGGTTGTTTATGGGCGGTTGTTTGGGGGCGGTTGTTTGGGGGCGGTTGTTTATGGGCGGTTGTTTATGGGCGGTTGTATATGGGCGGTTGTTTATGGGCGGTTGTTTATGGGCGGTTGTTTATGGGCGGTTGTTTATGGGCGGTTGTTTATGGGCGGTTGTTTATGGGCGGTTGTTTATGGGCGGTTGTATATGGGCGGTTGTATATGGGGGCGGTTGTATATGGGCGGTTGTATATGGGCGGTTGTTTATGGGCGGTTGTTTGGGGGTGGTTGTTTATGGCCGGTTGTTTGGGGGTGGTTGTATATGGGTGGTTGTTTATGGGCGGTTGTATATGGGCGGTTGTTTATGGGCGGTTGTTTGGGGGTGGTTGTTTATGGCCGGTTGTTTATGGCCGGTTGTTTGGGGGTGGTTGTTTATGGGCGGTTGTATATGGGCGGTTGTTTATGGGCGGTTGTTTATGGGCGGTTGTTTGGGGGTGGTTGTATATGGCCGGTTGTATATGGGCGGTTGTTTATGGGCGGTTGTATATGGCCGGTTGTTTATGGCCGGTTGTTTGGGGGCGGTTGTATATGGGCGGTTGTATATGGGCGGTTGTTTATGGCCGGTTGTTTATGGCCGGTTGTTTGGGGGTGGTTGTATATGGGCGGTTGTTTATGGCCGGTTGTTTGGGGGTGGTTGTTTATGGCCGGTTGTTTATGGCCGGTTGTTTGGGGGTGGTTGTTTATGGGCGGTTGTATATGGGCGGTTGTTTATGGGCGGTTGTTTGGGGGTGGTTGTTTATGGCCGGTTGTTTATGGCCGGTTGTTTGGGGGTGGTTGTTTATGGGCGGTTGTATATGGGTGGTTGTTTGGGGGTGGTTGTTTATGGGCGGTTGTATATGGGCGGTTGTTTGGGGGTACAGAACATGGTGTTCTTCCACAACTCGTGGTGATGATTCATGTCTTTTTAAGTCTAGAAAGTTCCCCCTGTACCACTGACCAAATACTGTTGTATATGGGCCTACGGTATCATTGATGTCATTTGATCAAGTTATCAGATTTGGATACAGTACTTTGTACACACACACTCTCTCTTACCTTACCTGGGTTGTGATGTTGAGTCAGTCATGTCATATAGTGTTTTCATGTTAACTCTTCCTTTCAATTTTGGGGCAGCAAACATAGACATTTCCTTCTGCATCTTTATCTCACCACTGCATTATACTCTTTGTCATAGGAGCCATTGTAAACAAGCTGTGTATAGTTTCTAATGATGCTTTAAAATAGTGTATATTCAACCAGCAGATATTAAAGGCTGTCCGACAGCAGTACGCTAATGATAAGAAGATGTAAATGAACAATAAAGTTATTTCTTAAACATTTATTTGGAGGTCAGGATACTGATGTGTAAAAATGCTGGAAAGTGAGCACACACATTCACTTTAACCCTTAACCTCGCTGACTCTACTCCTAACCAATGGTAACTTCTAAACCTCACCCCTTAACCTCGCTGACTCTACTCCTAACCAATGGTAACTTCTAAACCTCACCCCTTAATAACCTCGCTGACTCTACTCCTAACCAATGGTAACTTCTAAACCTCACCCCTTAACCTCGCTGACTCTACTCCTAACCAATGGTAACTTTTAAACCTCACCCCTTAACCTCGCTGACTCTACTCCTAACCAATGGTAACTTCTAAACCTCACCCCTTAACCTCGCTGACTCTACTCCTAACCAATGGTAACTTTTAAACCTCACCCCTTAACCTCGCTGACTCTACTCCTAACCAATGGTAACTTTTAAACCTCACCCCTTAACCTCGCTGACTCTACTCCTAACCAATGGTAACTTCTAAACCTCACTGACTCTACTCCTAACCCCATTTCATTTCCACCTCAATGATGACCCCTATGTCTAACTGTACATCTTCAGCTATTTTAGCTCTGCCAGCTAAATATACCCTTCCTTCCAAAAAACAATGTTTCTCTCATGACATGTCTAAACCATGTGTGTTGTTCTTCTTTCCCAGCATGCCTCTGGCTCGCAGCCTGTCCATCACCTCCCTGTCGGGGTTGGAGGAGTGGGATGAGGAGTTTGACCTGGAGGACGCTGTCCTCTTCGAGATCGCATGGGAGGTGGCTAACAAAGGTGTGTGTGTGGAACGACAGTATATTAGTAATAACTCTTGGTTCTGTGTGGAACGACAGTATATTAGTAATAACTCTTGGTTCTGTGTGGAACGACAGTATATAACTAATAACTCTTGGTTCTGTGTGGAACGACAGTATATTAGTAATAACTCTTGGTTCTGTGTGGAACGACAGTATATTAGTAATAACTCTTGGTTCTGCGTGGAACGACAGTATATTAGTAATAACTCTTGGTTCTGTGTGGAACGACAGTATATTAGTAATAACTCTTGGTTCTGTGTGGAACGACAGTATATTAGTAATAACTCTTGGTTCTGCGTGGAACGACAGTATATTAGTAATAACTCTTGGTTCTGCGTGGAACGACAGTATATTAGTAATAACTCTTGGTTCTGCGTGGAACGACAGTATATTAGTAATAACTCTTGGTTCTGCGTGGAACGACAGTATATTAGTAATAACTCTTGGTTCTGCGTGGAACGACAGTATATTAGTAATAACTCTTGGTTCTGCGTGGAACGACAGTATATTAGTAATAACTCTTGGTTCTGCGTGGAACGACAGTATATTAGTAATAACTCTTGGTTCTGTGTGGAACGACAGTATATTAGTAATAACTCTTGGTTCTGTGTGGAACGACAGTATATTAGTAATAACTCTTGGTTCTGTGTGGAACGACAGTATATTAGTAATAACTCTTGGTTCTGTGTGGAACGACAGTATATTAGTAATAACTCTTGGTTCTGTGTGGAACGACAGTATATAACTAATAACTCTTGGTTCTGCGTGGAACGACAGTATATAACTAATAACTCTTGGTTCTGCGTGGAACGACAGTATATTAGTAATAACTCTTGGTTCTGCGTGGAACGACAGTATATTAGTAATAACTCTTGGTTCTGCGTGGAACGACAGTATATTAGTAATAACTCTTGGTTCTGTGTGGAACGACAGTATATTAGTAATAACTCTTGGTTCTGTGTGGAACGACAGTATATTAGTAATAACTCTTGGTTCTGTGTGGAACGACAGTATATTAGTAATAACTCTTGGTTCTGCGTGGAACGACAGTATATTAGTAATAACTCTTGGTTCTGCGTGGAACGACAGTATATTAGTAATAACTCTTGGTTCTGCGTGGAACGACAGTATATTAGTAATAACTCTTGGTTCTGCGTGGAACGACAGTATATTAGTAATAACTCTTGGTTCTGCGTGGAACGACAGTATATTAGTAATAACTCTTGGTTCTGCGTGGAACGACAGTATATTAGTAATAACTCTTGGTTCTGCGTGGAACGACAGTATATTAGTAATAACTCTTGGTTCTGCGTGGAACGACAGTATATTAGTAATAACTCTTGGTTCTGCGTGGAACGACAGTATATTAGTAATAACTCTTGTTTCTGTGTGGAACGACAGTATATTAGTAATAACTCTTGGTTCTGCGTGGAACGACAGTATATTAGTAATAACTCTTGGTTCTGCGTGGAACGACAGTATATTAGTAATAACTCTTGGTTCTGTGTGGAACGACAGTATATTAGTAATAACTCTTGGTTCTGTGTGGAACGACAGTATATTAGTAATAACACTTGGTTCTGTGTGGAACGACAGTATATTAGTAATAACACTTGGTTCTGTGTGGAACGACAGTATATTAGTAATAACTCTTGGTTCTGTGTGGAACGACAGTATATTAGTAATAACTCTTGGTTCTGTGTGGAACGACAGTATATTAGTAATAACTCTTGGTTCTGTGTGGAACGACAGTATATTAGTAATAACTCTTGGTTCTGTGTGGAACGACAGTATATTAGTAATAACTCTTGGTTCTGTGTGGAACGACAGTATATTAGTAATAACTCTTGGTTCTGTGTGTCTGTGCAGTCGGTGGGATTTACACAGTGATCCAGACCAAAGCCCGTCTGACAGCAGAGGAATGGGGAGAAAACTATTTCCTGGTTGGTCCGTACGTGGAGAGTAACGTCCGCACCCAGGTGGAGCTGATCGAGCCCACCAACCCTGCCCTTAAGAGAGCCATAGACAAGATGAATTCCAGTGGATGTAAGGTACAGACCCACACAGAGACCCACACAGAGACCCACACAAGTTTGCTGGCACTATTAAAGGACTTAAAGGGGAAATCTGCAGTTGTTTCCTCCATTTTTGGACTTAAAAGTTAATATGTCCCCATTTTGATTCTTTAAGAATATAACTTATATAAATGCCTCATGAGCTTAGTTTAACTGTCGTACCCCACCACAACCCAAAATATAGAAGCTTTGCCCAAATGTTTGTAAACATAAACAAATACCATATAAATCAAACATGGTCCTTGCGTCCATAGCTCTGTCTGAGTTTGAGAGTGGTTACATTTCCCCAGCCCCACCCCTCAGCTTTTTACCAAACTGCAGATTGTCTCTTTAAAGGAGCTACGTGTAACATTAGCACCAACTAGCACCAACTAGCAGCAAAGGAGTATAAATCCATGAGACTTAAACTAACTTTTTAGAACCCAGTGTAAAGTTGCTAATTAGCATTTTTACCTCAACTAGCCTGTGTGTGTACAGCTTCCTAAATTACCATTGGTTCTCAATCGTGACGTTGACAACAATAGAAAAGAACATTAGCAATACATAACTTCACGTCCTTGCAATTGAAGTTTTTTGGGATTATGATGAGGTTAAAAGCAGTACTATGCCATTTCAGGCAATTCTAAGCAGTGTCCTTCAGTTTAAATTAAGTTTGAGTTACTTCATGACTTCAACCTTGCCTCAAAAGCCCCTGTGCGCCCCAAGACCCCACCTAACCCTGGTCCATGGCATTGGCCTTTCCCCAGGACACACACACACACACACACACACACACACACACACACACACACACACACACACACACACTAACCTTGTGGGGACACACAAGTCAGTCCCATTCAAAATCCTATTTTCCCTTACCCTAACCCTAGTTCCTAAACTTAATTCTAACCCTAGCACTAATTCTAACCTTAACCCTAAACCGCCTAGAAATAGTATTTGACCTCGTGGGGACTAACAAAATGTCCCCAGTTGGTCAAAAATAAATGTTTACTTCTGGTCCCCACAAGTATAGTTAAACACGTCCACACACACACACACACACACACACACACACACACACACACACACACACACACACACACACACACGTGTCCCTCTTTCTCTCTGTATTTATTTCACTCTATCCTTCACTGTCTGTCCTTGTCGTTCTAATCTCTGGTATTTCTGTTAAAAGGTTAAAGGCTGTATCAGTGTCAGACACACTGCTGTCTATTTCTGGTAGGCAGTCTGTAGCGTGTGTTTAGTGTGTGTGTGTGTAGTTCATATGTGTAAGTGTGTGTGCCATACTGAGTCACTCCTTGGCATTCTATTTGTGCAGGGTCATAGCAGTGCAGTGCACCATGGGAAAGCCCTGTGTGGTGAGGTCAGATCATTTGATTGGAGGAGAGCGATACTGTGTCCTAATCGTCCTTACTTGAGGACTGGAAGTTGTGGAACATTTGTGTAAATCATTGTGTAAGCTCCCTGTTCTTTGTGGTATAAACAACAGGACAATGTCTTTTAATTCTCTGTACTGGGCAACGACAAATAAACATGTACATGTCAAACACTCTAGGTCCAGACTGTGACCACATTGAAAACATGCTAGTTGAGTAACGACACTATGGCTAACAGCACCAGACCTTGTCTGGCTGGCTAGCGAGCTACTTTTAAAACACTGACCCCAGTCTCTCATTCTTACCCCTCCTCTCTCATTCACTCTCACCTTCACTCTCTCTCCGCCTCTCTCTCTCACCCGCCATCTCTCTTCACCCCAGGTGTACTTTGGTCGTTGGCTGATTGAGGGCAGTCCATACGTGGTGCTGATAGATGTGGCGTTCACGGCCTGGAACCTGGATAAGTGGAAAAAAGAGTTATGGGACAACTTCTCCATCGGGGTGCCCTGGTTCGACCGCGAGGCCAACGACGCCGTCCTCTTTGGCTTCTTGACCGCCTGGTTACTAGGAGAGGTGGGTTGCTGCCAGGGAGGGTCAGGGATAATGGGTTACTAGGAGAGGTGGGTTGATGTCAGGGATAATGGGTTACTAGGAGAGGTGGGTTGCTGCCAGGGAGGGTCAGGGATAATGGGTTACTAGGAGAGGTGGGTTGCTGCCAGGGAGGGTCAGGGATAATGGGTTACTAGGAGAGGTGGGTTGCTGCCAGGGAGGGTCAGGGATAATGGGTTACTAGGAGAGGTGGGTTACTGCCAGGGAGGGTCAGGGATAATGGGTTACTAGGAGAGGTGGGTTGCTGCCAGGGAGGGTCAGGGATAATGGGTTACTAGGAGAGCTGGGTTACTGCCAGGGAGGGTCAGGGATAATGGGTTACTAGGAGAGGTGGGTTGCTGCCAGGGAGGGTCAGGGATAATGGGTTACTAGGAGAAGTGGGTTGATGCCAGGGAAGGTCAGGGATAATGGGTTACTAGGAGAGGTGGGTTGCTGCCAGGGAGGGTCAGGGATAATGGGTTACTAGGAGAGGTGGGTTGATGCCAGGGAGGGTCAGGGATAATGGGTTGAATGGGGCTAAGGGGGGCGTGGCCTACACACTGCTCACTGTTATAACAGGGAAGTAGGTGGTTCTAGCCCAGTGGTCACCAACCCTTTCTGAGTCAAGATCATTTTCACAGTCAAAAATCAAGCTGAGATCTACTGCTCAGATTAATTTTTTTACATTAACCCACACAAACAGTTTAGTAGGAATGATGTTTGGGCAGTAGGCCTAATACATTATCACAGCATATTGGCTATATGAATGGCCTGCCAATATTGTTAATCAGACCATATTAGATTTCAAAACTCGAGCTTTGATAACAAAATAGATCAGTTGGTTTATCACTGTGGAGCATGAATTTAAATAATTTTTATTTTTATTTTACTGGACTGATGGTATCTGCATCTGATGGTCAACGAGGTCAAATCACCACGTCACTGATCTTCAGGTCGAAAGGTCGGAGCTCTAGAGAGATGCTCGAGTTTCCGACTTGGAATTCCGACTTGGATGACCGTTCAAAACGATTTTTCCCAACCACCTGTCACGGTTCCAGCTCTCTCCTTCCTTCGGTGAGACTGACCAGAAAGAGAGGACACCGTCTTCCACCTGATGGTGAAACTCGAGTCGCACCGCATCTGCCTCATGTACAAATTCATGTTGTTCCTATGACCAGAGAAAGTAAAATATTTCCTAATATTAAAATCGACACGACGAGCTGCTAATAATAATAAAACGCAGGGCTATCAATACTTGGCTACTCATTCATTGCAGCTGCAGCCCGAGCGGAAGTACGGAGAGGCGCATTTTGAAATGTGTTGAATAAAACAGTGACTGTGCTGAATATAAACTTAAACATGAACTCACTCATAAAAACAGCAGGACTTTTCTGTATTCGTTGACAGTCTCTCTGTGGTCATGGTTTTAAGTTATTCAATCTTACGTAGACTAGTAGCCTATTAAACTTGGATGTGGCCAGGGTCATGGAAGCTCTGTAGCTACGGTGATTTGAGCTATCCGATTGGGCAGCGCAGTAGGTGCACTCGATTTAGTCAGAGATTTGCCGGGTAGACAGTTTGTCTCATGGGAACACTTTGCGTACCCGGTGTTCAGGACTTTTGAATCAAGTGCACCTACCGGCAATGGCTTAACATGATTTAAAAAAAGGAGCTCACGCCTTTATCATTCGTTGGCTTTTCTACAGAAATATTTGGTGATCGACTAGGAATGCCTTGAAGATCGACCATTGCGATCGACCGGTTGGCGACCACTGTTCTAGCCAGATTAATAATGGCTTGTGTCAGTGAAGGTTGCAATTCATTAGTAACAGTATTCCATAGAAGGTTCTGTATTAACCCCACATTGTATGCTGGCCCATTATATTAACCCCCCATTGTCTTCCTCCAGAATGCTGGCCCATTATATTAACCCTACATTGTCCTCCTCCGGTATCCTGGCCCATTGTAGTAATCCCACATTGTCTTCCTCCAGTATGCAGCGCAGTGTGAGGAGCCTCCCCATATCCTGGCCCATTTCCATGAGTGGCTGGCAGGCCTGGGCCTGGCTCTATGCCGACAGAGACAGTTGCCCGTGGCAACCATCTTCACCACCCACGCCACCCTGCTGGGACGCTACCTATGTGCCGGCAGCGTGGACTTCTACAACAACCTTGCCGATGTGAGTGTGGGTATGTTTGTGTGTACACATGTGGTGATATCATGATCTGTGGTGTGTGTGTTGGTCAGGGTGGTGATGTCATGATCTGTGGTGTGTGTTGGTCAGGGTGGTGATGTCATGATCTGTGGTGTGTGTGTTGGTCAGGGTGGTGATGTCATGATCTGTGGTGTGTGTGTTGGTCAGGGTGGTGATGTCATGTTTACTATGTTCTGATTGTTCTGTCTTTGCATCTTCAGCATCATTCACAGGTAACTGACCTCACAGTAAGTTTTGTGGTTAATTCTAGGTTGTTTGAAAGTCAGTTGTATCACCCTAGCTAGTATATTTTGCCCTGATCCTAAATCAACCCCTTACCCGTAGTCCCCTACTTAGTATTCACTAGTGTAGATCTGAAAGGGAACTGTTATCAGATGATACCAAGCTGATGCTTCTAGAGTTAGTGGAGAACTGTTACCAGACTGATGATGCCAATCTGATGCTTCTAGAGTTAGTGGAGAACTGTTACCAGACTGATGATACCAATCTGATGCTTCTAGAGTTAGTGGAGAACTGTTACCAGACTGATGATGCCAATCTGATGCTTCTAGAGTTAGTGGAGAACTGTTACCAGACTGATGATGCCAATCTGATGCTTCTAGAGTTAGTGGAGAACTGTTACCAGATGATACCAATCAGATGCTTCAGAGTTAGTGGAGAACTGTTACCAGATGATACCAATCAGATGCTTCTAGAGTTAGTGGAGAACTGTTACCAGATGATACCAATCTGATGCTTCTAGAGTTAGTGGAGAACTGTTACCAGACTGATGATGCCAAGCTTATGCTTCTAGAGTTAGTGGAGAACTGTTATCAGACTGATGATACCAATCTGATGCTTCTAGAGTTAGTGGAGAACTGTTACCAGACTGATGATGCCAATCTGATGCTTCTAGAGTTAGTGGAGAACTGTTATCAGACTGATGATGCCAATCTGATGCTTCTAGAGTTAGTGGAGAACTGTTATCAGACTGATGATACCAATCTGATGCTTCTAGAGTTAGTGGAGAACTGTTACCAGACTGATGATGCCAAGCTGATGCTTCTAGAGTTAGTGGAGAACTGTTACCAGACTGATGATACCAATCTGATGCTTCTAGAGTTAGTGGAGAACTGTTACCAGACTGATGATGCCAATCTGATGCTTCTAGAGTTAGTGGAGAACTGTTACCAGACTGATGATGCCAATCTGATGCTTCTAGAGTTAGTGGAGAACTGTTACCAGACTGATGATACCAATCTGATGCTTCTAGAGTTAGTGGAGAACTGTTACCAGACTGATGATACCAATCTGATGCTTCTAGAGTTAGTGGAGAACTGTTACCAGACTGATGATACCAATCTGATGCTTCTAGAGTTAGTGGAGAACTGTTACCAGACTGATGATACCAATCTGATGCTTCTAGAGTTAGTGGAGAACTGTTACCAGACTGATGATGCCAATCTGATGCTTCTAGAGTTAGTGGAGAACTGTTACCAGATGATACCAATGAGATGCTTCAGAGTTAGTGGAGAACTGTTACCAGATGATACCAATCAGATGCTTCTAGAGTTAGTGGAGAACTGTTACCAGACTGATGATGCCAATCTGATGCTTCTAGAGTTAGTGGAGAACTGTTACCAGACTGATGATGCCAATCTGATGCTTCTAGAGTTAGTGGAGAACTGTTACCAGACTGATGATGCCAATCTGATGCTTCTAGAGTTAGTGGAGAACTGTTACCAGATGATACCAATCAGATGCTTCAGAGTTAGTGGAGAACTGTTACCAGATGATACCAATCAGATGCTTCTAGAGTTAGTGGAGAACTGTTATCAGACTGATGATACCAATCTGATGCTTCTAGAGTTAGTGGAGAACTGTTACCAGACTGATGATGCCAATCTGATGCTTCTAGAGTTAGTGGAGAACTGTTACCAGACTGATGATGCCAATCTGATGCTTCTAGAGTTAGTGGAGAACTGTTACCAGATGATACCAATCAGATGCTTCAGAGTTAGTGGAGAACTGTTACCAGACTGATGATACCAATCAGATGCTTCAGAGTTAGTGGAGAACTGTTACCAGACTGATGATACCAATCAGATGCTTCAGAGTTAGTGGAGAACTGTTACCAGACTGATGATACCAATCTGATCCTTCCAGAGTTACACAAGTGTGTGGAAGGTGGGGCGGGCAGGACCGTAGCATTTTAATCATGTTGGTTTTTAGCATCTAGTCTGTCCTGTTTCATCGACCCTGGATTACTCCACTAAAACAGTGAAAGCACTTATTTAATGTGCTATTTACTTGACCCACGACTGCTGAACGTTGTGGATCAGTGTCTCCCAGCCTCTTCACCATAGCCACTACTCTAGATCAGACAGGATTGGATAGGCTTTGTTTTATGATAAAAAATCATTGTGAATACATTTTCTTGCAAGTTATTTATTCAATTAACTATCTCATAGTAGGTAATAGCTTAATCTTGTCTTGGTGAGTGGAATTGATGATTTGGAATTGTCTTCTCGCTCTGTGTCTCTCTGTCTCAGTTCAACGTGGATAAGGAGGCGGGGGATAGACAGATCTACCATCGGTATTGTCTGGAGCGGACAGCGGCGCGCTGCGCTCATGTCTTCACCACCGTCTCTCAGATCACAGCCGTTGAGGCAGAGCACCTGCTAAAGAGGAAACCAGGTGTGTTTGTGCTGTGTGCATGCCTGTCACAGGAATTCCTCTCAAACCTTTTAACTTCTTTGTTTGTTCTTAGTTGACTGTCTGGCTAACCTCTCCTGTTATCTCTACCTCTCCTCTCTTGTTATCTCTACCTCTCTTCTCCTGTTCTTTCTCTACCTCTCCTCTCCTGTTCTTTCTCTGCCTCGCCTGTCCTGTTCTCTCTCTCTCCCTCTCTCTCTTCTTCTCCCCCGCCACCACACCCCACAGACATAATCACCCCTAACGGGCTGAATGTGAAGAAGTTCTCTGCCATGCATGAGTTCCAGAACCTGCACGCCCAGAGCAAGAACCGTATCCAGGAGTTCATCAGAGGTCACTTCTATGGGTCAGTGGGGTCACCACCCAAACACAAATATACTATATATACATACTGCTGACCCACTGGGCACAGATGTCATTTCAATATCTATTTCTGATTGTCAATATGTTGAGTTATCAACTAATGCGATTTCAACAAAACATGATCACCATCACATTGGATTTAGGTTAAGTTGGGTGAAAAAAAACAAGAAATTCCCTTATGTTGATGACTTTTTTTGTTGATTCAACATGATCACATTTGTTTTGTTTAAATGATGTGGAAACAATGTTGATTCAACCAGTTTTTGCCCAGTGATGGGAGTGTTACCTCTTGGCCTCTTCAGCAGGGGTACTATGGGTACTGTCATATTAATAGACAACCCTAGAAACAGCCTGTTGCTAGAACCTAATTGACACGATCATTTTCAGGGTTTGAAACTGTGACCAAAACAGTCACATTTGCGACCTTTTGAATTGGCAGTGAGAGACACATTTTGAATTCGCAGTGAGAGACACATTTTGAATTGGCAGTGAGAGACACATTTTGAATTGGCAGTGAGAGACACATTTTGAATTGGCAGTGAGAGACACATTTTGAATTGGCAGTGAGAGACACATTTTGAATTGGCAGTGAGAGACACATTTTGAATTGGCAGTGAGAGACACATTTTGAATTGGCAGTGAGAGACGCATTTTGAATTGGCAGTGAGAGACGCATTTTGAATTGGCAGTGAGAGACGCATTTTGAATTGGCAGTGAGAGACGCATTTTGAATTGGCAGTGAGAGACGCATTTTGAATTGGCAGTGAGAGACGCATTTTGAATTGGCAGTGAGAGACGCATTTTGAATTGGCAGTGAGAGACGCATTTTGAATTGGCAGTGAGAGACGCATTTTGAATTGGCAGTGCGAGACGCATTTTGAATTGGCAGTGGAGACGCATTTTGAATTGGCAGTGCGACACACATTTTGAATTGGCAGTGCGACACACATTTTGAATTGGCAGTGCGACACACATTTTGAATTGGCAGTGCGACACACATTTTGAATTGGCAGTGCGACACACATTTTGAATTGGCAGTGCGACACACATTTTGAATTGGCAGTGCGACACACATTTTGAATTGGCAGTGCGACACACATTTTGAATTGGCAGTGCGACACACATTTTGAATTGGCAGTGCGACACACATTTTGAATTGGTCTCAGGGGTGTCAGTGACGTTTTTTTACCTGGTCACATTAGTTTTGGGTTAACAATGATCTTTTTTTTATCATGATTTATTCAAACCGTAATGTGCAATTGACCAAAAATAAACCAACTTTCTGAAGAGGCAACATCGTCACGGGAATTCCCTGTCTGTGTGTGTCAGGACTCGACATACAGGGGTTTAGAAACCCTTCATCACTGGAAAACATATTTTAATAATGCCATTTTTATTAATCTAGGCTATATCATTTATTTAAAAAAAACGGATTCTCAAAGCGTTTCGTTCGTTATGTCGATTATTTATCACACGCGCTGCACACAGCCTATAGATAATCTGATGCGCAGAAAGAGCGCGCAGCTCTGAAACAGCTGGTTGTTGTGTTGAGGAAAGCAGTAGGAAAGAGGTTACACGTTAAATCTACCAGTAAATGTTAAGGCCAGAATGGTTGTGCAACCCAGGTAAAACGTTCCAAGTCTTGTTTGAATATTGGCGATGCGCAATCCAGTCATCATGGAATAGCCTACCTTGAAAATCAGACGTTTCTTCTAGACTATTTGGTTGTTGAAGTCATTGGTTATGGTAGCCGATTTACAACTTCTACTGCTCCAACAGAATTATTACGGGATTTCATTTTGGATCCGTTTTTATGAGGGATTCAGGTGCTTTCGATTGTTTCCCGCTGTTTCAATTGAAGTCTGTTGCAGTAAAACCATATGCGGTTATTATGAGAAAGATGACATCGAATGTTTGCTTCAACTAGTTTTTTTATACAAAGCGTTCCATTACAAACGGAACCCGGTTTTTGGTCGCTTTCTAGTTTTAAAACATGGTACAAGAACTCAACACGGGGGTCCCGAGTGGCGCAGCGGTCTAAGACGAGGCAACTCAGTGCTAGAGGTGCCAATACAGACACCTTGGTTCGATTCCAGGCTGTATCACAACCGTCCATGATTGGGAGTCCCATAGGGCGGCGCACAATTGGCCCAGCGTCGTCCGGGTTTGGCCGGTGTAGGCCGTCATTGTAAATAACAATTTGTTCTTAACTGACTTGCCTAATTAAATAAAGGTTCACTTTTTTTTTAAAGTGGTGAGACTGACTAGCTACCACATGGACAGACTTCATTAGTGTGTTTGTTTCGGGAGCATGCTGTCTATGTAGTCAGACAATGTCCACATTATTGTGACATTTTAGAATGTAAAAGTCATGTGAATGTCAATATATAATACTATTGGTTAGGCCTATTAAAAAAAAAAAAAAATAGTATTATTCATAGTGGAAATGCATACTTTTTGGGGGATTTTTTTCTATAGGCTATTACAACAATAACATAAAAGATAGCTCCTTTAAAATTTGCCTACAATTTAAGTGCTTGAAAAAGTAATTTTAAAGTCCTTGAATTTGACTTGCCAATGTCTGTATGAACCCTGTATAGGCGACTT
This sequence comes from Salmo salar, assembly GCF_965601325.2. Classification (NCBI taxonomy): domain Eukaryota; kingdom Metazoa; phylum Chordata; class Actinopteri; order Salmoniformes; family Salmonidae; genus Salmo; species Salmo salar. The sequence goes on along the minus strand of NC_138293.1, from coordinate 92,370,379 downwards.
GCTCAGCCCACAAATGAAATCTAAAATCACCTGCTGTCAGATCTGGTATGTTATTCTTCGGGCCGGTAGCTTTCAGTTGGAACTGGCCCAGTGTGTCTCGCAAATGTACCTGAATGTCAAGCCCTGCTGTGTGCTTAGCTGTTAGACTATCATTAGCATCGCTAACTGTTTTCGGGTTGATGGAAAGACAATTAAAAGATAAATACAAAGTAGCCTATGACTACCTGGAAGAATCATGACTATTTGCATCAATCCAGTGGCCATTGTTTTGAAAAGTGCATCACAAGTAAGCTATAGAAACACAACTAGCCAAACTGTCTGGCTGGTGCTCACCTGAATTAAAGGGTAACTACACACACACACACACACACACACACACACACACACACACACACACAAAGAACTTGCTTGCTGACATTCTGGGACAGTATCAACAGTGTACTAATTAAACAAATGCCAAAATATAGTTTGAGTGGTATTTTCCTTTAATTTGCTAAGATTCTCAATCTCGTTATCTAATTCTAGATACCCCAACCTTCATTTTAATGCTTTAAATCTTGATTATGGAGAACAAGGGAATACATGAATGATGTGGTTGGATGAGGGTTGGGGTCAGTTCCATTTCAATTCAGGAAATAACCTGAATTCCAATTTCAATTCTCATAGAGAAGCATTGAGGACTGAATTGAAATGAAATTGACCCCAACCCTGGTCTGGACATGTGGTCAGGTGATGTCAGGATTGCATCATTTGGTCTGATCTTGAATGGTTGTTGTTGTCCCACCCGCCAGGCACCTGGACTTCAACCTGGACAAGTGTCTGTTCCTGTTCATCGCTGGGAGGTACGAGTTCAGCAACAAAGGGGCTGATATCTTCTTGGAGGCTTTGGCCAGACTCAACTATCTACTGAGAGTAAGCTGTGTGTGTCCAGCACTGTGTGTGTGTGTGTGTGTGTGTGTGTACACGTGTATCAGAGGATGTGTGGGCATTCGGAAAGTATTCAGACGCCTCAACTTTTTCCACATTTTGTTACATTACAGCCTTATTCTAAAATAGATTTTTTTTTTAATCCCTCATCATTCTACACACAATACCCCATAAGGACATAGCAAAAACAGGTTTTTAGACATTTTTGCAAATCTATTACAAAAACAAAAAATTATATCAAATTTACATAAGTCTTCAGACCCTTTACTCAGTACTTTGTTGAAGCACCTTTTCAGCGATTACAGCCTTGAATCTTCTTGGGTTTGACGCAACAAGCTTGGTACACATGTATTTGGGGAGTTTCTCCCATTCTTCTCTGCAGATCCTCTCAAGCTCTGACAGGTTGGATGGGGAGTATCGCTGCACAGTTATTTTCAGGTCTCTCCAGAGACGTTCGATTTGGTTCAAGTCCGGGCTCTGGCAGGGCCACTCAAGGACATTCAGAGACTTGTCCTGAAGCCACTCCTGCGTTGTCTTGGCTGTGTGCTTAGGGCTGTTGTCTTGTTGGAATCTTCTCCCCAGTCTGATGTCCTGAGCGCTCTGGAGCAGGTTTTCATCAAGGATCCCTCTGTACTTTGCTCCGTTCATCTTTCCCTCATTCCTGACTAGTCTCCCAGTCCCTGCTGCTGAAAAACATCCCCACAGCAGGATGCTGCCACCACCATGCTTCACTGTAGGGATGGTGCCAGGTTTCCTCCAGACGTGACACTTCGCATTCAGGCCAAAGAGTTCAATCTTGGTTTCATCAGACCAGAGAATCCTGTCTCAGAGCTCTACAAACAATTTCTTTGACCTCATGGCTTGGTTTTTGCTCTGACATGCACTGTCATCTGTGGGACCATATATAGACAGGTGTGTGTCTTTCTAAATCATGTCCAATCAGTTGAATTTACTACAGGTGGACTTGAATCAAGTTACAGAAACATCTCAAGGATGATCAATGGAAACAGGATGCACCTGAGCTCAATTTCGAGTCTCATGGCAAAGGCTCTGAATACTTATGAAAATAAGGTATTTTGTAAAAAATAAATGTTTTATACATTTGCAAACATTTCTACAAACCTGTTTTCACTTTGTCATTATGGGTTATTGTGTTTTTTTAATCCATTTTAGAATAAGGCTGTAACGTAACAAAATGTGGAAAAAATTCAAGGGATCTGAATACTTTCTGAATGTGCCTGTGTGAGTGTACATACCCATTGTCTACCAGCCTGTCTGTCGGTTAGTTAGATGTATTCAAGAATCTTGCAGGTATTTACTCCCTCCCTGCCTCCTCTCTCTCCCTCAGGTCAACCACAGCGATGTGACTGTCGTTGCGTTCTTCATCATGCCTGCGCGGACCAACAACTTCAACGTGGAGACGCTGAAAGGCCAAGCAGTCAGGAAGCAGCTTTGGTAATGACAACACCATCATGGCTGTTTCCATGTGAGAAAAATAAGAAAACATATTTATAGTGACTAATAACTTGACTTTGTTTTAACATCCTCATGGCAGGGATACAGCTCAAACTGTGAAAGAACGCTTCGGAAAGAAACTTTATGAATCACTGCTGGTGTAAGTGGACCTCTATGAATCCCCATTTGTGCTGTTAAACTACCAGTACAAGAACTGTCCTGTAAACCCATATCAATCACTGTCCTGTAAAACCCATATGAATCACTGTCTTGTAAACCCATATCAATCACTGTCCTGTAAACCCATATCAATCACTGTCCTGTAAACCCATATCAATCACTGTCCTGTAAACCCATATCAATCACTGTCCTGTAAACCCATATCAATCACTGTCCTGTAAACCCATATCAATCACTGTCCTGTAAACCATTATTACTGTAAGAGAATTTCTATAGACTACAGTTTGTATGAATGACTTTGTGTTAGTTAAAGAGAAGGGAAACCCACATACATTTGATTCATGCTTGTGTCTGTCTCTTGGCCTTCATCAGAGCTTTAGTGCTAGTTTGTATTTTACACCCTTAGTAAAATCTACCTTTGTGCTGGATTAGTGGGCAGTTGCCAGACGTGTCCAAGATGCTGGACAAGGATGACTTCACCATGATGAAGCGTGCCATCTTTGCCACCCAGAGGCAGTGCCAGCCTCCCATCTGTACCCACAACATGCTGGAGGACAGCAACGACCCCATCCTCACTTGCATTCGCCGCATCGGCCTGTTCAACAGCTCTGCCGACCGTGTCAAGGTAGATTGATTGATTGAATTGATTAGATGATTAAAAGTATTAGGCAGCTCCAGCTGGAGACGACGTTACATAGCCTATGTCAACAATTCAGCTGGAGACGACGTTACATAGCCTATGTCAACAATTCAGCTGGAGACGACGTTACATAGCCTATGTCAACAATTCAGCTGGAGACGACGTTACATAGCCTATGTCAACAATTCAGCTGGAGACGACGTTACATAGCCTATGTCAACAATTTCCAGGATAAAAACACAAAGGCCAGAGGCTCATTGCCATTGTGTCCTCATTTGCTAGTGAGATGGCATGTGGGCCATAATGACACTTTACAAATACATAACCGTCACACTGTGCTCCGCTCTGGTCCCTCCCATCACATAAATGTCATTCCTATAACACTATCCTACTACTGATACACAGGCTAGTCTGGACTAGAAACCATTACCCAGCCCTCTGCAGAGCTGGGGGTCAAATGGGTTCAACTGCTTCAAAATAATTCCTCTCTTCCCCTTCTTCTGATTGGAAGACGTGTAAAACTGGTGTAAATAATATGGCGAAAGTGCATCTCTTTCATCTGGTCAACTCTGTCCTCATCCCCTGCCTCATTTGTGCTTCCCATCATCCTTTTAGGTGATCTTCCACCCAGAGTTCCTCTCCTCCACCTCTCCCCTCCTGCCGATGGATTATGAAGAGTTTGTAAGAGGCTGCCATCTTGGAGTGTTCCCCTCTTACTATGAACCATGGGGATATACACCAGGTAGACTCTTATAGATACTATGAACCACCAGGTAGACTCTTATAGATACTATGAACCATGGGGATATACACCAGGTAGACTCTTATAGATACTATGAACCATGGGGATATACACCAGGTATACTCTTATAGATACTATGAACCACCAGGTAGACTCTTATAGATACTATGAACCATGGGGATATACACCAGGTAGACTCTTATCGATACTATGAACCACCAGGTAGACTCTTATAGATACTATGAACCATGGGGATATACACCAGGTAGACTCTTATAGATACTATGAACCACCAGGTAGACTGTTATAGATACTATGAACCATGGGGATATACACCAGGTAGACTCTTATAGATACTATGAACCACCAGGTAGACTGTTATAGATACTACGAACCACCAGGTAGACTCTTATAGATACTATGAACCACCAGGTAGACTCTTTTATAGATACTATGAACCATGGGGATATACACCAGGTAGACTCTTATAGATACTACGAACCACCAGGTAGACTGTTATAGATACTACGAACCACCAGGTAGACTGTTATAGATACTATGAACCATGGGGATATACACCAGGTAGACTGTTATAGATACTATGAACCACCAGGTAGACTGTTATAGATACTATGAACCACCAGGTAGACTCTTATAGATACTATGAACCACCAGGTAGACTCTTATAGATACTACCAACCATGGGGATATACACCAGGTAGAGTCTTATAGATACTATGAACCATGGGGATATACACCAGGTAGACTCTTATAGATACTATGAACCATGGGGATATACACCAGGTAGAGTCTTATAGATACTATGAACCATGGTGATATACACCAGGTAGAGTCTTATAGATACTATGAACCACCAGGTAGACTCTTATAGATACTATGAACCATGGGGATATACACCAGGTAGACTCTTATAGATACTATGAACCACCAGGTAGACTGTTATAGATACTATGAACCATGGGGATATACACCAGGTAGACTCTTATAGATACTATGAACCACCAGGTAGACTCTTATAGATACTACGAACCATGGGGATATACACCAGGTAGAGTCTTATAGATACTATGAACCATGGGGATATACACCAGGTAGACTCTTATAGATACTACGAACCATGGGGATATACACCAGGTAGACTCTTATAGATACTATGAACCACCAGGTAGACTGTTATAGATACTACGAACCACCAGGTAGACTCTTATAGATACTATGAACCACCAGGTAGACTCTTATAGATACTATGAACCATGGGGATATACACCAGGTAGAGTCTTATAGATACTACGAACCATGGAGATATACACCAGGTAGAGTCTTATAGATACTATGAACCACCAGGTAGACTCTTATAGATACTACGAACCATGGAGATATACACCAGGTAGACTCTTATAGATACTATGAACCATGGGGATATACACCAGGTAGACTCTTATAGATACTATGAACCATGGGGATATACACCAGGTAGACTCTTATAGATACTACGAACCATGGGGATATACACCAGGTAGAGTCTTATAGATACTATGAACCACCAGGTAGACTCTTATAGATACTACGAACCATGGGGATATACACCAGGTAGACTCTTATAGATACTATGAACCACCAGGTAGACTCTTATAGATACTATGAACCATGGGGATATACACCAGGTAGACTCTTATAGATACTATGAACCACCAGGTAGACTGTTATAGATACTACGAACCATGGAGATATACACCAGGTAGAGTCTTATAGATACTATGAACCACCAGGTAGACTCTTATAGATACTACGAACCATGGAGATATACACCAGGTAGACTCTTATAGATACTATGAACCATGGGGATATACACCAGGTAGACTCTTATAGATACTATGAACCATGGGGATATACACCAGGTAGACTCTTATAGATACTACGAACCATGGGGATATACACCAGGTAGACTCTTATAGATACTATGAACCACCAGGTAGACTCTTATAGATACTACGAACCACCAGGTAGAGTCTTATAGATACTATGAACCATGGGGATATACACCAGGTAGACTCTTATAGATACTATGAACCATGGGGATATACACCAGGTAGACTCTTATAGATACTATGAACCACCAGGTAGACTCTTATAGATACTACGAACCATGGGGATATACACCAGGTAGACTCTTATAGATACTATGAACCACCAGGTAGACTCTTATAGATACTACGAACCATGGGGATATACACCAGGTAGACTCTTATAGATACTATGAACCATGGAGATATACACCAGGTAGACTCTTATAGATACTATGAACCACCAGGTAGACTCTTATAGATACTATGAACCATGGGGATATACACCAGGTAGACTCTTATAGATACTATGAACCACCAGGTAGACTGTTATAGATACTATGAACCATGGGGATATACACCAGGTAGACTCTTATAGATACTATGAACCACCAGGTAGACTCTTATAGATACTACGAACCATGGGGATATACACCAGGTAGAGTCTTATAGATACTATGAACCATGGGGATATACACCAGGTAGACTCTTATAGATACTACGAACCATGGGGATATACACCAGGTAGACTCTTATAGATACTATGAACCACCAGGTAGACTGTTATAGATACTACGAACCACCAGGTAGACTCTTATAGATACTATGAACCACCAGGTAGACTCTTATAGATACTATGAACCATGGGGATATACACCAGGTAGAGTCTTATAGATACTACGAACCATGGAGATATACACCAGGTAGAGTCTTATAGATACTATGAACCACCAGGTAGACTCTTATAGATACTACGAACCATGGAGATATACACCAGGTAGACTCTTATAGATACTATGAACCATGGGGATATACACCAGGTAGACTCTTATAGATACTATGAACCATGGGGATATACACCAGGTAGACTCTTATAGATACTACGAACCATGGGGATATACACCAGGTAGAGTCTTATAGATACTATGAACCACCAGGTAGACTCTTATAGATACTACGAACCATGGGGATATACACCAGGTAGACTCTTATAGATACTATGAACCACCAGGTAGACTCTTATAGATACTATGAACCATGGGGATATACACCAGGTAGACTCTTATAGATACTATGAACCACCAGGTAGACTGTTATAGATACTACGAACCATGGAGATATACACCAGGTAGAGTCTTATAGATACTATGAACCACCAGGTAGACTCTTATAGATACTACGAACCATGGAGATATACACCAGGTAGACTCTTATAGATACTATGAACCATGGGGATATACACCAGGTAGACTCTTATAGATACTATGAACCATGGGGATATACACCAGGTAGACTCTTATAGATACTACGAACCATGGGGATATACACCAGGTAGACTCTTATAGATACTATGAACCACCAGGTAGACTCTTATAGATACTACGAACCACCAGGTAGAGTCTTATAGATACTATGAACCATGGGGATATACACCAGGTAGACTCTTATAGATACTATGAACCATGGGGATATACACCAGGTAGACTCTTATAGATACTATGAACCACCAGGTAGACTCTTATAGATACTACGAACCATGGGGATATACACCAGGTAGACTCTTATAGATACTATGAACCACCAGGTAGACTCTTATAGATACTACGAACCATGGGGATATACACCAGGTAGACTCTTATAGATACTATGAACCATGGAGATATACACCAGGTAGACTCTTATAGATACTATGAACCACCAGGTAGACTCTTATAGATACTATGAACCATGGGGATATACACCAGGTATACTCTTATAGATACTATGAACCACCAGGTAGACTCTTATAGATACTATGAACCATGGGGATATACACCAGGTAGACTCTTATCGATACTATGAACCACCAGGTAGACTCTTATAGATACTATGAACCATGGGGATATACACCAGGTAGACTCTTATAGATACTATGAACCACCAGGTAGACTCTTATAGATACTACGAACCATGGGGATATACACCAGGTAGAGTCTTATAGATACTATGAACCATGGGGATATACACCAGGTAGACTCTTATAGATACTACGAACCATGGGGATATACACCAGGTAGACTCTTATAGATACTATGAACCACCAGGTAGACTGTTATAGATACTACGAACCACCAGGTAGACTCTTATAGCTACTATGAACCACCAGGTAGACTCTTATAGATACTATGAACCATGGGGATATACACCAGGTAGAGTCTTATAGATACTACGAACCATGGAGATATACACCAGGTAGAGTCTTATAGATACTATGAACCACCAGGTAGACTCTTATAGATACTACGAACCATGGAGATATACACCAGGTAGACTCTTATAGATACTATGAACCATGGGGATATACACCAGGTAGACTCTTATAGATACTACGAACCATGGGGATATACACCAGGTAGAGTCTTATAGATACTATGAACCATGGGGATATACACCAGGTAGACTCTTATAGATACTACGAACCATGGGGATATACACCAGGTAGACTCTTATAGATACTATGAACCACCAGGTAGACTGTTATAGATACTACGAACCACCAGGTAGACTCTTATAGATACTATGAACCACCAGGTAGACTCTTATAGATACTATGAACCATGGGGATATACACCAGGTAGAGTCTTATAGATACTACGAACCATGGAGATATACACCAGGTAGAGTCTTATAGATACTATGAACCACCAGGTAGACTCTTATAGATACTACGAACCATGGAGATATACACCAGGTAGACTCTTATAGATACTATGAACCATGGGGATATACACCAGGTAGACTCTTATAGATACTATGAACCATGGGGATATACACCAGGTAGACTCTTATAGATACTACGAACCATGGGGATATACACCAGGTAGAGTCTTATAGATACTATGAACCACCAGGTAGACTCTTATAGATACTACGAACCATGGGGATATACACCAGGTAGACTCTTATAGATACTATGAACCACCAGGTAGACTCTTATAGATACTATGAACCATGGGGATATACACCAGGTAGACTCTTATAGATACTATGAACCACCAGGTAGACTGTTATAGATACTACGAACCATGGAGATATACACCAGGTAGAGTCTTATAGATACTATGAACCACCAGGTAGACTCTTATAGATACTACGAACCATGGAGATATACACCAGGTAGACTCTTATAGATACTATGAACCATGGGGATATACACCAGGTAGACTCTTATAGATACTATGAACCATGGGGATATACACCAGGTAGACTCTTATAGATACTACGAACCATGGGGATATACACCAGGTAGACTCTTATAGATACTATGAACCACCAGGTAGACTCTTATAGATACTACGAACCACCAGGTAGAGTCTTATAGATACTATGAACCATGGGGATATACACCAGGTAGACTCTTATAGATACTATGAACCATGGGGATATACACCAGGTAGACTCTTATAGATACTATGAACCACCAGGTAGACTCTTATAGATACTACGAACCATGGGGATATACACCAGGTAGACTCTTATAGATACTATGAACCACCAGGTAGACTCTTATAGATACTACGAACCATGGGGATATACACCAGGTAGACTCTTATAGATACTATGAACCATGGAGATATACACCAGGTAGACTCTTATAGATACTATGAACCACCAGGTAGACTCTTATAGATACTATGAACCATGGGGATATACACCAGGTATACTCTTATAGATACTATGAACCACCAGGTAGACTCTTATAGATACTATGAACCATGGGGATATACACCAGGTAGACTCTTATCGATACTATGAACCACCAGGTAGACTCTTATAGATACTATGAACCATGGGGATATACACCAGGTAGACTCTTATAGATACTATGAACCACCAGGTAGACTCTTATAGATACTACGAACCATGGGGATATACACCAGGTAGAGTCTTATAGATACTATGAACCATGGGGATATACACCAGGTAGACTCTTATAGATACTACGAACCATGGGGATATACACCAGGTAGACTCTTATAGATACTATGAACCACCAGGTAGACTGTTATAGATACTACGAACCACCAGGTAGACTCTTATAGCTACTATGAACCACCAGGTAGACTCTTATAGATACTATGAACCATGGGGATATACACCAGGTAGAGTCTTATAGATACTACGAACCATGGAGATATACACCAGGTAGAGTCTTATAGATACTATGAACCACCAGGTAGACTCTTATAGATACTACGAACCATGGAGATATACACCAGGTAGACTCTTATAGATACTATGAACCATGGGGATATACACCAGGTAGACTCTTATAGATACTACGAACCATGGGGATATACACCAGGTAGAGTCTTATAGATACTATGAACCACCAGGTAGACTCTTATAGATACTATGAACCATGGGGATATACACCAGGTAGACTCTTATAGATACTATGAACCACCAGGTAGAGTCTTATAGATACTACGAACCATGGGGATATACACCAGGTAGACTCTTATAGATACTATGAACCACCAGGTAGACTCTTATAGATACTATGAACCATGGGGATATACACCAGGTAGACTCTTATAGATACTATGAACCACCAGGTAGACTGTTATAGATACTACGAACCATGGAGATATACACCAGGTAGAGTCTTATAGATACTATGAACCACCAGGTAGACTCTTATAGATACTACGAACCATGGAGATATACACCAGGTAGACTCTTATAGATACTATGAACCATGGGGATATACACCAGGTAGACTCTTATAGATACTATGAACCATGGGGATATACACCAGGTAGACTCTTATAGATACTACGAACCATGGGGATATACACCAGGTAGACTCTTATAGATACTATGAACCACCAGGTAGACTCTTATAGATACTACGAACCACCAGGTAGAGTCTTATAGATACTATGAACCATGGGGATATACACCAGGTAGACTCTTATAGATACTATGAACCATGGGGATATACACCAGGTAGACTCTTATAGATACTATGAACCACCAGGTAGACTCTTATAGATACTACGAACCATGGGGATATACACCAGGTAGACTCTTATAGATACTATGAACCACCAGGTAGACTCTTATAGATACTACGAACCATGGGGATATACACCAGGTAGACTCTTATAGATACTATGAACCATGGAGATATACACCAGGTAGACTCTTATAGATACTATGAACCACCAGGTAGACTGTTATAGATACTACGAACCACCAGGTAGAGTCTTATAGATACTATGAACCATGGGGATATACACCAGGTAGAGTCTTATAGATACTATGAACCATGGGGATATACACCAGGTAGAGTCTTATAGATACTATGAACCATGGAGATATACACCAGGTAGAGTCTTATAGATACTATGAACCATGGGGATATACACCAGGTAGACTCTTATAGATACTACGAACCATGGGGATATACACCAGGTAGACTCTTATAGATACTACGAACCATGGGGATATACACCAGGTAGACTCTTATAGATACTATGAACCACCAGGTAGACTGTTATAGATACTACGAACCACCAGGTAGACTCTTATAGCTACTATGAACCACCAGGTAGACTCTTATAGATACTATGAACCATGGGGATATACACCAGGTAGAGTCTTATAGATACTACGAACCATGGAGATATACACCAGGTAGAGTCTTATAGATACTATGAACCACCAGGTAGACTCTTATAGATACTACGAACCATGGAGATATACACCAGGTAGACTCTTATAGATACTATGAACCATGGGGATATACACCAGGTAGACTCTTATAGATACTACGAACCATGGGGATATACACCAGGTAGAGTCTTATAGATACTATGAACCACCAGGTAGACTCTTATAGATACTATGAACCATGGGGATATACACCAGGTAGACTCTTATAGATACTATGAACCACCAGGTAGAGTCTTATAGATACTACGAACCATGGGGATATACACCAGGTAGACTCTTATAGATACTATGAACCACCAGGTAGACTCTTATAGATACTATGAACCATGGGGATATACACCAGGTAGACTCTTATAGATACTATGAACCACCAGGTAGACTGTTATAGATACTACGAACCATGGAGATATACACCAGGTAGAGTCTTATAGATACTATGAACCACCAGGTAGACTCTTATAGATACTACGAACCATGGAGATATACACCAGGTAGACTCTTATAGATACTATGAACCATGGGGATATACACCAGGTAGACTCTTATAGATACTATGAACCATGGGGATATACACCAGGTAGACTCTTATAGATACTACGAACCATGGGGATATACACCAGGTAGACTCTTATAGATACTATGAACCACCAGGTAGACTCTTATAGATACTACGAACCACCAGGTAGAGTCTTATAGATACTATGAACCATGGGGATATACACCAGGTAGACTCTTATAGATACTATGAACCATGGGGATATACACCAGGTAGACTCTTATAGATACTATGAACCACCAGGTAGACTCTTATAGATACTACGAACCATGGGGATATACACCAGGTAGACTCTTATAGATACTATGAACCACCAGGTAGACTCTTATAGATACTACGAACCATGGGGATATACACCAGGTAGACTCTTATAGATACTATGAACCATGGAGATATACACCAGGTAGACTCTTATAGATACTATGAACCACCAGGTAGACTGTTATAGATACTACGAACCACCAGGTAGAGTCTTATAGATACTATGAACCATGGGGATATACACCAGGTAGAGTCTTATAGATACTATGAACCATGGGGATATACACCAGGTAGAGTCTTATAGATACTATGAACCATGGAGATATACACCAGGTAGAGTCTTATAGATACTATGAACCATGGGGATATACACCAGGTAGACTCTTATAGATACTACGAACCATGGGGATATACACCAGGTAGACTCTTATAGATACTACGAACCATGGGGATATACACCAGGTAGACTCTTATAGATACTATGAACCACCAGGTAGACTGTTATAGATACTATGAACCATGGGGATATACACCAGGTAGACTCTTATAGATACTATGAACCACCAGGTAGACTCTTATAGATACTATGAACCATGGGGATATACACCAGGTAGACTCTTATAGATAGTATGAACCATGGAGATATACACCAGGTAGAGTCTTATAGATACTATGAACCACCAGGTAGAGTCTTAAAGATACTATGAACCATGGAGATATACACCAGGTAGACTCTTATAGATACTACGAACCATGGGGATATACACCAGGTAGACTCTTATAGATACTATGAACCATGGGGATATACACCAGGTACTCTTATAGATACTACGAACCATGGGGATATACACCAGGTAGACTCTTATAGATACTATGAACCATGGAGATATACACCAGGTAGAGTCTTATAGATACTATGAACCACCAGGTAGAGTCTTAAAGATACTATGAACCATGGAGATATACACCAGGTAGACTCTTATAGATACTACGAACCATGGGGATATACACCAGGTAGACTCTTATAGATACTATGAACCATGGGGATATACACCAGGTAGACTCTTATAGATACTACGAACCATGGGGATATACACCAGGTAGACTCTTATAGATACTATGAACCATGGGGATATACACCAGGTAGACTCTTAAAGATACTATGAACCATGGAGATATGGTTGTCTTGTACATTGGCTGTATGGCATATACAAGTATATTTACTTCAATCTCTCTCTCTCTCTCTCAGCTGAGTGTACAGTCATGGGGATCCCCTCAATCTCTACCAACCTCTCTGGGTTTGGCTGCTTCATGGAGGAACACATAGCTGATCCCTCAGCATACGGTGTGTTCAGAATGTGTCCAAGTCAAGGTTGTTTAGTGTCTTCCAAGGGGCTGATAAAATGTTCTACATTTAGAGAAGTAATGGTCCCAGTATGATATAATATGTCATTTACATGAGGCTTTTATCCAAAGAGACAGTCATTCATGTATACATTGTACGTATGGGTGGTTCCAGCGGGAATTGAACCCACAACCTTTGGCATTACAAACGCCATTCTCTACCAACTGATCTCCAGTAGATATGACTAATGCTGTTGTACCTCAGGAATCTACATCCTTGATCGCCGGTACAGAGGGGTTGATGAGTCATGTAACCAGCTCACATCATACCTGTTCCAGTTCTGCCAGCAGAGCCGGCGCGCCAGGATCATCCAGCGGAACCGCACCGAGCGCCTGAGTGACCTTCTGGACTGGAGATATCTGGGCAGGGTGAGAACTTTCACCTTTATCAAGAGAAGAAATGTCAACAGTTCTACTATAACTATCATCTTATCTCTCTCCTCTCTTCTCTCTCAGTATTACATATCAGCTCGTCACATGGCCCTGGCTAAAGCCTTCCCGGATACCTACTTCTACCAACCTCATGACTCTGAGACTGTAAGTCTGTCTGTAAGTCTGTAAGTCTGTCTGTATGGCGAGGAGATGCTATTTCCTCCTTTTGGGTAACAATGGGTACTTAGTTGAAATAATTCTACACCATTGGAAACTACCTAGTACCTAATGGTGCCCGGGGGAGATTAGTAAAACATTTGTTCTTTACCCATTCAGTAGGAATTTGCTGTAGTGTACCTTTTTAGTTGGACCCTTTTTGTTTTATAACAGGGGTGTGTACTCAATTACCTGGAGGGCTGAGGGTTATAACAGGGGTGTGTACTCAATTCCCTGGAGGGCTGAGGGTTATAACAGGGGTGTGTACTCAATTACCTGGAGGGCTGAGGGTTATAACAGGGGTGTCTACTCAATTCCCTGGAGGGCTGAGGGTTATAACAGGGGTGTGTACTCAATTACCTGGAGGGCTGAGGGTTATAACAGGGGTGTTTACTCAATTACCTGGAGGGCTGAGGGTTATAACAGGGGTGTCTACTCAATTACCTGGAGGGCTGAGGGTTATAACAGGGGTGTGTACTCAATTCCCTGGAGGGCTGAGGGTTATAACAGGGGTGTGTACTCAATTCCCTGGAGGGCTGAGTGTTATAACAGGGGTGTGTACTCAATTCCCTGGAGGGCTGAGGGTTATAACAGGGGTGTGTACTCAATTCCCTGGAGGGCTGAGTGTTATAACAGGGGTGTGTACTCAATTCCCTGGAGGGCTGAGTGTTATAACAGGGGTGTGTACTCAATTCCCTGGAGGGCTGAGGGTTATAACAGGGGTGTCTACACAATTCCCTGGAGCGCTGAGTGTTATAACAGGGGTGTGTACTCAATTCCCTGGAGGGCTGAGGGTTATAACAGGGGTGTGTACTCAATTCCCTGGAGGGCTGAGTGTTATAACAGGGGTGTGTACTCAATTCCCTGGAGGGCTGAGGGTTATAACAGGGGTGTGTACTCAATTCCCTGGAGGGCTGAGTGTTATAACAGGGGTGTGTACTCAATTCCCTGGAGGGCTGAGTGTTATAACAGGGGTGTGTACTCAATTCCCTGGAGGGCTGAGGGTTATAACGGGTGTCTACACAATTCCCTGGAGGGCTGAGTGTCTGCAGGTTTTCCTTCCTCCCTTGTACTTTATCAATTAAGGTCATATTAATTAGGCACTCCCCTCACCTGGTTGTCTCTGTCCTAATTGGATAGAATTGGAAAGGAACTAACAAAAAACAGCAGACACGGCCCTGACGGGATTAAGTTGGACACCCCTGGTTCATTTCATATGTGAAATAAGATATAAATCTGGATTAGTACATTTTATGAGAAAGTGTCAGATCCAACATACTGCTATGCTACTCTGGCTGTGTTTAGACGGGCAGCCCAATTCTGATCTTTAACTAATTGGTATTTTGGCCAATCAGATCTGAAATACATCTGATGTGATAGATCAATTGGTGAAAAACATCAGAAGGTGTCTGCCTGTCTAAACACAGCCATGGTGCGTTGTCTGTGTCTCACCCTCTAAACCCCACCAACCTTTCTTTTCAGGCCCAAGGTTTCCGTTACCCTAGACCGGCCTCTGTGCCCCCATCTCCGTCTCTGTCACGCCACTCCTCCCCCCGCCAAAGCGAGGCAGAAGATGATGATGACCGCTATGATGAAGATGCAGAGGCAGAGAAAGACCGCTTGAACATCCGCCAGCCCTTGACCCTGCCTAGTAAAAAGGGTCCCGCCTTGCCTTACACCCTGCCAGGTGCCAACGGAGAGAAAAACGGCGCCGCCAGCGTGAAAAACTGACTGTCTCACACACACACAAACGTACACATGCTGATACTCACTATACACAACATACACAAACGTACACATGCTGATACTCACTATACACAACATACACAAACGTACACATGCTGATACTCACTATACACAACATACACAAATGTACACATGCTGATACTCACTACACACAACATACACATGCTGATACTCACTACACCCAACATACATGTTACAAACACGGCACTCTTATCTTGACCGTCTCCACTTCCATAATATAGATCAACAACTGCTGAAGAGATGAGCTCTTACAGTATGTTATTCATCCAGCAGCCAGAACGTCTTCCAAACCTGCATGCAGCTCCGCCTCTGTGGGCATCCTGTACTGACATGGAGGAGGAGAGGGAAAGGATGGCTAGCCGGGTGACGTTTTCTTGAGTTAAAGAGCCCAGCTTTGAGATAACAAAGTGGGTTAACTTGGAGTATATAGGAGGATTACCTCTGGTCATTCATCTAGGTTACCTCTGGTCATTCATCTAGGTTACCTCTGGTCATTCATCTAGGTTACCTCTGGTCATTCATCTAGGTTACCTCTGGTCATTCATCTAGGTTACCTCTGGTCATTCATCTAGGTTACCTCTGGTCATTCATCTAGGTTACCTCTGGTCCACAGGAGGCTGCTGAGGGAGGATCAGCTGGAAGAATGGCTGAAACCATGTGTTTGATGTATTTGATACCATTCCAGGTATTCTGCTCCATCCATTACGAGCCCGTCCTCCCCAATTAAGGTGCCACCAACCTCCTGTGCTCTGGTCCTTAATCTAGGAATTTATGAAATCCTTGCCAGTGTAGACTAACATGAGTTGTAACTGAGGCTAAGACAACCATATGATAACCAGTGGTAACATCAGGATAAAGAAACTAGGGCTAATTAGTCTTGCTAACAAGGGCAAAGGCATTGGCCCACTATGTCACACAACCTACCCAACCCAACAGCAGCAATTTTCCTGTTCAGACACTGAAGCAGTAACAGCAACCTGTTTAAACAGCAGCAGCACTTTTCCTGTCACACTGTAGCAGTAACAGCAACCCAACCAGCAGCAGTACTTCCCTGGGCTAGGAAACCAATAAGCGACACATTTAGAGCTGGGCCCATAGAGTTAGACTAGATAGATGTACTGTATATAGCCCATTTTCTGCATGGACATTGCCGTTGAGGGCTTCAACCACAGATACTTAGATGAGTCCTCTTTGTAACTCTATGGCTGAGCCTCAGAACGTCCTGCTGAAGAGCCTCCTGCTGAAACAGGCTCCCATTCGTTCAGAGATTCAGACCTTTCTGTGGGCGTTGTCGTCGTCTCTGGGCCTTGTACTGTATTAGAACCGGCACTACTGTGTAAAAACTGTTGATTGGTCACCTTTTAACCTTTCAGTCAGTGAGCCTGTGTTTGAGTGTTTTTCTTTGTGTGTATGTTTGTGATGGAACACTGATTCTGACTGCACTCTTTGAGGTTTAGGTAAAAGGTGGGGCTTCCGTCCTGAGAAGCTAGTGGTGTTTTTAGACGACAGACTGTATTAGAGAGGAGGAAGGGAGAAGGTCACAGGTTTGGGAGGATCCTATTCCCGGCTGTGCACAGCCAGAAACCAAGATGAGTTGATCCAGAGCCCACACTGCTGTGTCAGTTTGTGTTACAATCACACACCAGAGGAGGAGAAAATAAAGTATATTCTATGTATTAATGATGAAACACAGGACTCGTCTCTTTTGTTGAGGTTTTACTACAACAGGAAATACTGTGAGAGCTTGGAACTATAAGGTTCTATCTGCACTTTGTTATTTACATTTTGATATTCCTTGTCCTGTACCTATATAGTACTCTAAATAACTCAATTCATGTTAAGTTCAAAAGAATACAAGATAAAAATATATAATTCAAACCAATTAGGGTTCAGAACCTTATTTTTGCAGATAAAACTAGAAGGTTCTAAGGTCACAATGGTGTGTGTGGTGTCAACACCAAGGCACTACATAAAGATCATCATACGTTACTATTAACATGTATTGTAGTGGATGTGGACGTAACTGCATAAGAGCTGTAAAAGTTGTGGGTTGTTGCTAGACGATTGCTAATGAATGTGGTGCCTGCCATCACCCTGAGAGAGTTGCTCATTTAAATTGGTACTTCACAAAGTCATATTTTAATTTGTAGAGAAAAGGAGGTGCTGCTGGGATACAGTAGTAGGACTTTGTAGGATGAAGGTGGGAGGTGCTGCTGGGATACAGTAGTAGGACCTTGTAGGATGAAGGTGGGAGGTGCTGCTGGGATACAGTAGTAGGACCTTGTAGGATGAAGGTGGGAGGTGCTGCTGGGATACAGTAGTAGGACTTTGTAGGATGAAGGTGCAACAGTTGATTCCCCAGAATTGTAGATGCAGACTTGAAGGTTTTGTCAATCCTGATAGTCACACCATATTATATGAAGCAAGCCCATCTTTGTCAATCCTGATAGTCACACCATATTATATGAAGCAAGCCCATCTTTGTAAATCCTGATACAGTCACACCATATTATATGAAGCAAGCCCATCTTTGTCAATTCTGATACAGTCACACCATATTATATGAAGCAAGCCCCTCTTTGTCAAACCTGATAGTCACACCATATTATATGAAGCAAGCCCATCTTTGTCAAACCTGATAGTCACACCATATTATATGAAGCAAGCCCCTCTTTGTCAAACCTGATAGTCACACCATATTATATGAAGCAAGCCCATCTTTGTCAAACCTGATAGTCACACCATATTATATGAAGCAAGCCCATCTTTGTCAAACCTGATAGTCACACCATATTATATGAAGCAAGCCCATCTTTGTCAACCCTGATAGTCACACCATATTATATGAAGCAAGCCCATCTTTGTCAACCCTGATAGTCACACCATATTATATGAAGCAAGCCCCTCTTTGTAAATCCTGATACAGTCACACCATATAAGAAGCAAGCTGAACTTTGCTCACATGATCAGTAAATACAGACACAGCCACTGCAGACTGTTCAGTACCATAGTGTTGTGTAGTGTGTGTTTCAGTACCATAGTGTTGTGTAGTGTGTGTTTCAGTACCATAGTGTTGTGTAGTGTGTGTTTCAGTACCATAGTGTTGTGTAGTGTGTGTTTCAGTACCATAGTGTTGTGTAGTGTGTGTTTCAGTACTGTTGTGTTTCAGTACCATAGTGTTGTGTAGTGTGTGTTTCAGTACCATAGTGTTGTGTAGTGTGTGTTTCAGTACCATAGTGTTGTGTAGTGTGTGTTTCAGTACCATAGTGTTGTGTAGTGTGTGTTTCAGTACCATAGTGTTGTGTAGTGTGTGTTTCAGTACTGTTGTGTTTCAGTACCATAGTGTTGTGTAGTGTGTGTTTCAGTACCATAGTGTTGTGTAGTGTGTGTTTCAGTACCATAGTGTTGTGTAGTGTGTGTTTCAGTACCATAGTGTTGTGTAGTGTGTGTTTCAGTACCGTAGTGTGTGTTTCAGTACCATAGTGTTGTGTAGTGTGTGTTTCAGTACCATAATGTTGTGTAGTGTGTGTTTCAGTACCATAGTGTTGTGTAGTGTGTGTTTCAGTACCATAGTGTTGTGTAGTGTGTGTTTCAGTACCATAGTGTTGTGTAGTGTGTGTTTCAGTACCATAGTGTTGTGTAGTGTGTGTTTCAGTACCATAATGTTGTGTAGTGTGTGTTTCAGTACCATAGTGTTGTGTAGTGTGTTTCAGTACCATAGTGTTGTGTAGTGTGTGTTTCAGTACCATAATGTTGTCTAGTGTGTGTTTCAGTACCATAGTGTTGTGAATGTTTGGTTGGTAGAGGGAATTGTCTTCTGAAATCCCTCCCCCTTCAGCACAAGTAAACCCGGCCACCATGTCCCTTACACACTGAGAGAAGAAAAGGAGAGGATGGACCGGATGTTAGACAACACAACCCTTCATGTTCTCTCTCTCTCTCACACACACACACACACACACACACACACACACACACCCCTTCTACAGCAGAACCCACCTAGTAAGCTGCTCCAGAAGGAGTTGTAGGTGGCACTCCCAGTTACAGCTCCCAGTTTGGCTGGGTTCCTCCTCACTGTATTCACTGTGAAGCCATTGGCACCAGTAACCTCCACCTCCACCACATGGTAATCACTTAGTCTAGGAGAGGGAGAGAAGCTGTTGGCACCAGTAACCTCCACCTCCACCACATGGTAATCACTTAGTCTAGGAGAGGGAGAGAAGCCATTGGCACCAGTAACCTCCACCACATGGTAATCACTTAGTCTAGGAGAGGGAGAGAAGCCATTGGCACCAGTAACCTCCACCTCCACCACATGGTAATCACTTAGTCTAGGAGAGGGAGAGAAGCCATTGGCACCAGTAACCTCCACCACATGGTAATCACTTAGTCTAGGAGAGGGAGTGAAGCCATTGGCACCAGTAACCTCCACCTCCACCACATGGTAATCACTTAGTCTAGGAGAGGGAGAGAAGCCATTGGCACCAGTAACCTCCACCTCCACCACATGGTAATCACTTAGTCTAGGAGAGGGAGAGAAGCTGTTGTGTGACTATGACATAGCGGGCCAATGCCTTTGCCCTTGTTAGCAAGACTAATTAGCCCTAGTTTCCTCTAAGTTTTGTACACTTGACTCAGTGCCAACCTTTCTAAAAAATGATGCTGTGTAGAAGTTTGGGGGTGAATTAAGTTCTTGCACAGCTGTGCTTCAGAGAGTGGGGGTTCCTTAATTGAAATAGGCTATGTAAATACATGCTGAAACGTGCCAGCATGTATTTTGTAACACTATGGGCAGCACAAGCCCACCTCCTTGCTTGTTCTGCCCATAGTGTTACAGTGATTCCCATTGTAAAAGCGCACTCTGAACTATCTTGGGTTATTTAAGAAGTTTTGCTTACGCCGTATCCGACACAATCTCCCCCTGGACGCCAGCGAAACCCAGGGTCCCCGCTGCAATGGCCGCTGCCGCCATGGTGTTGACGTTGTTAGGGGCGACGGGACAGAGCTCTGCCACCGAGCCACTGAATAAGACCCGCCTCCCCTCATCCTCTGTCCAATCAGACAGCACGTCTCCTGTCAGACGGAAACATGACGGGTGCTTGGACATCCGGATGAACAGTGCCTTCAAGCAAAAAACGAGAGGAGGGGGCGTGAGATTAGTAAAGAAAGATGAGAGGAACAGAGGCAGAGGAGGGATTTAGAAAACGTGTGTTTAGTACACCAGTAATACAACAGAAACTCTAAGATTTAAAGCTATTTAAAGGGAATAGAGAGCAATAGTAATGGTGTCTTTTTGTAGGAACTAACTCCACCATGGTTCGTTGGACAAAGTCTATGGGGAAATGAATGGCGTTTTTGTAGGGGTTTTGGCTAAATGCATTCTGTCCAGTACACCATTCTGCACACTCTATGTAACAGCATTCTGTCCAGTACAACCATTCTGCATGCTCTATGTAACAGCATTCTGTCCAGTACAACCCTTCTGCATGCTCTATGTAACAGCATTCTGTCCAGTACAACCATTCTGCACGCTCTATGTAACAGCATTCTGTCCACTACAACCATTCTGCATGCTCTATGTAACAGCATTCTGTCCAGTACAACCATTCTGCACGCTCTATGTAACAGCATTCTGTCCACTACAACCATTCTGCATGCTCTATGTAAGAGCATTCTGTCCAGTACAACCATTCCGCCACACTCTATGTAACAGCATTCTGTCCAGTACAACCATTCTGCACACTCTATGTAATAGCATTCTGTCCAGTACAACCATTCTGCACGCTCTTTGTAACAGCATTCTGTCCACTACAACCATTCTGCACGCTCTATGTAACAGCATTCTGTCCAGTACAACCATTCTGCATGCTCTTTGTAACAGCATTCTGTCCACTACAACCATTCTGCACGCTCTATGTAACAGCATTCTGTCCAGTACAACCATTCTGCATGCTCTATGTAACAGCATTCTGTCCAGTAAAACCATTCTGCACGCTCTATGTAACAGCATTCTGTCCAGTACAACCATTCTGCACGCTCTATGTAACAGCATTCTGTCCAGTACAACCATTCTGCACGCTCTATGTAACAGCATTCTGTCCAGTACAACCATTCTGCACGCTCTATGTAACAGCATTCTGTCCAGTACAACCATTCTGCACACTCTATGTAACAGCATTCTGTCCAGTACAACCATTCTGCATGCTCTATGTAACAGCATTCTGTCAGTACAACCATTCTGCATGCTCTATGTAACAGCATTCTGTCCAGTACAACCATTCTGCATGCTCTATGTAACAGCATTCTGTCCAGTACAACCATTCTGCACGCTCTATGTAACAGCATTCTGTCCAGTACAACCATTCTGCATGCTCTATGTAACAGCATTCTGTCCAGTACAACCATTCTGCATGCTCTATGTAACAGCATTCTGTCCAGTACAACCATTCTGCATGCTCTACTCTGACATTTCAGAAGATTAGAAATAGAGAACAATGACCTTCTTCACCTTTAATAACAATCTGAATTTAATCTCATATTAATGAGGTCTACACATTCTCTTATACTAACTCTTATATATTAACTTAACTATCTACAAAACGTAACCAACTTAACTATTAACTATGCTATCCCTTTTAAATGAACATATTTTACTTGTTAAGTCCTATTTCCTCCTCCCTCCTTCCCTGCACCTTTAAAGAGCCACTATCATTGAGTCTCAGGATATCCTGGTCTCCCCACAATGCACCACTGGGGACATATAGGGTCCTCCCATGATGCTCTGCAGCCTGGCGCAGTTCCTGGTTCAGCTGTGGGTCTGAGAGGGCTGAAGGAGAGCCCACCTAAAACAGAGGCAGACAGAGAGGGAGGGAGGGAGGGTGTAGTAGTTACTTCATTTCTGGTGCACACATGGACTGGAACACTTCCTGGATTCTCAAAAGCTGATTTTAGCGTAACAAAGTGACTTTAAAAGAAGGACTACCTCCGTATTGGAACTTGACGTGTTTCAGATTGGTGTGTGAGGGAAATCCTCCTTTTATCCTGTTGTCATTAGCATATACTGTTAGTATTTATTTATATAGGCATGTTATGCCAGGTGTTATGCCAGGTGTTATGCCAGGTGTTATGCCAGGTGTTATGCCAGGTGTTATGCCAGGTGTTTTGCCAGGTGTTATGCCAGGTGTTATGCCAGGTGTTTTGCCAGGTGTTATGCCAGGTGTTATGCCAGGTGTTTTGCCAGGTGTTATGCCAGGTGTTTTGCCAGGTGTTTTGCCAGGTTATCCATGCTAGCTAAAGAATGTTCAATAAGAGATAATGCTCTAAAGTGTTAATTTAGATGTTTTTAGAAACAGAGAGAGAGATCTTACAAGAAAATGGAAACAGAGAGAGAGAGAGAGAGAGAGAGAGAGAGAGAGAGAGAGGGGGATCTTACCAAAAAATGTAAACAGAGAGAGAGAGGGATCTTACTAGAAAATAGAAACAGAGAGAGAGAGGGTGATCTTACCAGAAAATGGGCCTTAGAGAGTAATTGGACTCCAAAGTCTTTTACAATTTTGGGATGACACACCTCCACAATCACATCAGCACCCCTAGAACACACACACACAAGTTACTTGTGCACATGACATAACACACATTACAGTGTGTGTGTGACGTGGCTCTCTACCTGTCTGTAAAGTCTGGGAGGTTGTGTAGAATCAGCTCCTCAGCCACTGATTCTCTGAGTTTGTCAGTGTTTCTGTTCCACACAAAGACCAGTGTCAGGCCCACCTGGGCCCCTTCTCTCTGGAGCCGCTCCACAAGGTACTGCCCTGGAAGTTCAACAACTTCAAGTTTAATTGGCAGTGTTTACACAAGCATAACAATTCTGATATGTTGTCCAATTACTGGCAAAGAGCTGATCTGATTGGTCAAAAAAACTATTGGTGAAAGGAATATCAGAATTGGGCTGGCTGTGTAATCACAGGATGTTGGTGGCACCTTAATTGGGGAGAACAGTATTGTGGTAATACTGGAGCGATATTAGTGGATTGGTAACAAGCATATTTAGATCCTACATCTGTACCTACGGGTATTCATGGTTTCCAGGTGTTCGATGCCATTCCATTTGCTCCGTTCCAGCCATTATTATGTAGTATTGACTACTACATACAGTAGTAGGCAATACAAACTGAAAACCATGAACACAACAAAAGGCCTATCATAAATATACAAGCAACATTATGAATACCCGTAGGTACAGATGTAGGATCTAAAATTGATCACCTTGTTGCAGGACAACTTTAAGTGTATTTCAGTTTTAAAAAGTCTTCTGAAATTTGTAATTTCCACTCTGACATTTCTTGACTTGATTTTCCCTAACAAAAAAAGGTATCACCTCCCACAAAAATGTCCATTAATAATAATCCACATAATAATGCACATTTCCTGTTGCTGCAGGATTATTTTCCTGCTGTAGCAAACTGGCTCAAATGAAGATCTTACATCTGTAGATAAAAGGTCAAACAGAACATGAACCTGGTGAACTCTCCGCCCAATCAGTACATTAGTTGATCAATTAACAATCAGATAGAGAAGAAACCCAGCAGTACTTAGGCCCTCGTTGTAAAGTGGTATGATTTACGAAGATGGGACCTACTGACACAGACTGACCATAGCAATCAACCCAGGGACTGCAGCTGAAAACTAGCCGGCTGGCTAAAACTGGCACTTTTATAGTAATGTGGATGAATGTGCATCTTCACTGGGAAACTACATTTAATAAATGAATCCATTCCACAGTGAGAACATATGAGATGTGGTGAGGATGGAGGAAGAGAGGAGGAAGACAGGGGAATACAGCACTGACCTAAATGTCCAAATCCCACAACTCCAATTCTCATCACTGGCAACTTGTCAGTCATGGTTCCTGATGAGAAAGAAGACAAGAGAGGACAAGTATATGAGTTGATCATTCTGCCAATGGAGCTCTCCTTCTCTCATGATCTCACACCTCACTCCATGAACAAAAGGACCCTGGGTCTCGACCCCGCCCTGTGCAACTGGGTCCTGGAC
>NC_138293.1:92072500-92340000 GCF_965601325.2 Salmo salar | reverse complement strand
CTCTCTCTCGCCGTTCTTCCTGGCCATCGCTGTCTACTTCTATCTGTGGATCCCTGACTCCTCCCCCTCCGTCCTCGCTGCGGCTATTAAGGCAGCCCCTGTCATCTCATTGGCTCTCCTGGTGCTGAGCTACAAAGGGGGGAGGAGTCTCCTCGGCGTGGCGGGGGGCCTGATCTTCTCGGCAGGCGGCGACTGTTGCCTTATATGGCCCGAACTGTTTCTCCATGGTAACGAGAAATGTTTCAACTGCTACTGATAAAGTCCTGCAGACACTGCAGACATGGCAGATAGCCTAGAGGTTAGAGAGGGCAAGCCAGAAACTGGAGGGTTGGCAGTTTGAATCCCATGTCTGACTGGATGTCACTGGAGGGTTGTCAGTTTGAATCCCATGTCTGACTGGATGTCACTGGAGGGTTGGCAGTTTGAATCCCATGTCTGACTGGATGTCACTGGAGGGTTGGCAGTTTGAATCCCATGTCTGACTGGATGTCACTGGAGGGTTGTCAGTTTGAATCCCATGTCTGACTGGATGTCACTGGAGGGTTGGCAGTTTGAATCCCATGTCTGACTGGATGTCACTGGAGGGTTGTCAGTTTGAATCCCATGTCTGACTGGATGTCACTGGAGGGTTGGCAGTTTGAATCCCATGTCTGACTGGATGTCACTGGAGGGTTGTCAGTTTGAATCCCATGTCTGACTGGATGTCACTGGAGGGTTGGCAGTTTGAATCCCATGTCTGACTGGATGTCACTGGAGGGTTGTCAGTTTGAATCCCATGTCTGACTGGATGTCACTGGAGGGTTGGCAGTTTGAATCCCATGTCTGACTGGATGTCACTGGAGGGTTGTCAGTTTGAATCCCATGTCTGACTGGATGTCACTGGAGGGTTGGCAGTTTGAATCCCATGTCTGACTGGATGTCACTGGAGGGTTGTCAGTTTGAATCCCATGTCTGACTGGATGTCACTGGAGGGTTGGCAGTTTGAATCCCATGTCTGACTGGATGTCACTGGAGGGTTGGCAGTTTGAATCCCATGTCTGACTGGACGTCACTGGAGGGTTGGCAGTTTGAATCCCATGTCTGACACAATTGCTGCTCTTGGGGTGTTGCACTGCAGATGAACCTCTGCTCCAACCGCTCTGCGTGTGTCTTGTTGGGGCGGATAAAGCAAATAGACAAATCTCTATTTCAGGTGGAATATGGGCAATAAAGTAATGTTGTTCTCTCTCTAATCCTCTCCTCAGGAATGGCCTCCTTCGCCTTGGCCCACCTGCTCTACTCCTTCACCTTCCTCTCCACTCGTTACTCCTCCCTCAGCCCCTCCTCTTCCCTGTCCTACTTCTTCTGCCTGCTCCTGTGGCTGCTGGGGGGAGGCGTCTACGCCTACCTCTTCCCTTTCCTGCAGAAGACGCCGGACGCGGCTGCCCTGACTCCCGGCGTCGGGGTGTACGTGGCTCTGATCGTTCTGATGGCTACGCTGGCGGTTCTCACCCGCCGCCCGCTGATCATGCTGGGCAGTTTGATCTTCATGACCTCTGACCTGACGCTGGCGCTGCAGACCTTCAAAGTGACGGAGCCCCTGGAGCACGGCAGGCACATCGTCATGACGACGTACTACCTGGCGCAGCTGCTGATCGCTGTGGGCGACATCAAGGCCGCAGAGGGCGGGGATGAGTTTGCCAAATGGAAGAAATCTTAGTTAAGGGGTTATGTCAGATATGGACCAGGTCCCAATTTTCCACCCTGCTCCCAAAGTGTACAAATAACTGTCCACTTTCTCACATGGATTTTACAATGGTGGAGACTCCCTTCAGCCAATGCCTACTTATACTAATCTCATTCTTTTAAATCAATGACAGGGAGTGTTCAAGTACACAATTCCGGAAAAGGGTGGAGAATCGGGACGTTGCCATGGCAAACTTGGGACTACTGCTCTCTGACTAGTCGGCAGCTATAGGAACTTCAGGCTGTCTGTTGAGACTAGACTGTCTGTTGAGACTAGACTGAGAATGAGGCAGAAAGAAGTTGAAAAAGGAAGATTCCCCCCCCAAGAAAATCCTCTTTATTAAACAAAACCTCAGAGTATCAGGACAGTCTGTCCGTTTGTTGAGAAAGCTCAGGGATGGGGCTGGGAAACATAACCACTGCCAAAATTCAGAAAGCTAGATGCACAGACTGACATGAGATCAACATGACAATATTTTCAATAGTCCAGAATAAAGTTCAATTTAGTGAAGGAGAATGATATTTCTGTCTGTGAAAACAGTCCTACGGTCTTAAAGAAATGATTTGAGATTTGATGCACTTCCCTTGTGTTAGTTGTGATTTAGCAAACACATTCCGTATAACGGTCTGTTGCTATGAAGAGACTATTCTCAGAAATGAAGTCCCTTATGAAAAAAGAAAATGTTTATTTATTCATGATGAAATGGGAATGAAAAATAAAGTTGATGTTTCATACCGTGTTACATATTTCTTGTTATTTCAGATGTAGGAACTCTGCAAAAGTCATCCATTATGTTCATAGACACAGAAACATCTCAACAAAACATTGACAAATGGTGGATATTCTGAATGAAAGACAGTCATTAACAAAGCCAAACACAAGAAGCCAACAGAAATGATTTATGGGTAGTGAAACTTGATCAAAATGGAGTCTAATAAAACATCTGAATAATGAAGCAGAAAGCTACAAGATGCTAAATGGCTAACACTTTATGTTACAGCCTAATTACCTGCTATTTATTCAGAAACATAAAAACTCTGATGTAGTTTAACAGTGTAAATTACTTAATGTTACCCCAGTAACTAGTTGTCACTTGGTAAATAATTTTAACAAATACAAGAGGATACCAATTATTACCAAGTAACGTCACACTATGCCAGATAAATAAATGGCGACAGGGCTGTAAAATAGCATTACCACTATATGTTACATCTGATATTTTATGTATGGAATCTGAGGTTTTGTTGGGCACACCCAGAATCCAAAGGTCAAGGCTTCTCTAATCTGTTTTCTTCAGCAGCTTAACAGCAACATGGGGGGACTACGTCACAAAGCAGGATCAGATAACCTGAAGAAATGTTCAGAAATGACTTACGGTATTATCGGAAAATAAAATATTGTATCTTTATTCAACCAGGAAAACACCTTTGAAGTTAGAAACCTCTTTTGCAAGAGGTCAGCAGGAAGTAGTCAGGTGTAGATCCAATACATAATGATACATAGACTGGACATGGTAGAAGTGACTGAACACAAGAGATATATCTGAAGTTTATCTGCGTCGCCTGGTGACAGTGATTAGTGAAGCACCCTCTGCTCTCTAAAGCCTGCTACACTCTTGGATCCCTGACACCCTGTAACATGGGTCTAGATGGACAACGACATCAGCATATTTTCCTCAAGGAGAGTTAAATCCTCCTATGTCTCCTAGCCAATGACGGCACTGCAGGAGAAGTGGAGGACCAGTTGGATTTCAGCGATCCATTCCACTGTCGTCAGGTTGCCGTCCGCAGAAACAAGCAGAACGCAAGCGCTTGCAGAACTCCAACTCTTCCTATAAGGAGGAGACCAGAGGAGAATTCTGTGAAGGAAATAGGACAAGATGCAGCCTAGTGGCAAGTTACAAATATATCAATAGAAAAAGATGTGGGGAATCAATACATTATTCCATGTTGTTAGTGATGCACCTTGAGAGATGGAGAAGACCAGTCGGAAGAGTAAGAGGAGGGCAAGAATGAAAAGGGGATGTTAGAGAGATGGAGAAGAGACACACGGGGAGTGAGGGACGGTATTAGAGAGATGGAGAAGAGACACACGGGGAGTGAGGGACGGTATTAGAGAGATGGAGAGGGGTCACACGGGGAGTGAGGGACGGTGTTAGAGAGATGGAGAGGGGTCAC
Source organism: Salmo salar (assembly GCF_965601325.2). NCBI lineage: Eukaryota > Metazoa > Chordata > Actinopteri > Salmoniformes > Salmonidae > Salmo > Salmo salar. Next base: position 92,336,097 of record NC_138293.1, on the reverse strand, counting down.
ACGGGGAGTGAGGGACGGTATTAGAGAGATGGAGAGGGGTCACACGGGGAGTGAGGGACGGTATTAGAGATATGGAGAGGGGTCACACGGGGAGTGAGGGACGGTATTAGAGAGATGGAGAGGGGTCACACGGGGAGTGAGGGACGGTATTAGAGAGATGGAGAGGGGTCACACGGGGAGTGAGGGACGGTATTAGAGAGATGGAGAGGGGTCACACGGGGAGTGAGGGACGGTATTAGAGAGATGGAGAGGGGTCACACGGGGAGTGAGGGACGGTATTAGAGAGATGGAGAGGGGTCACACGGGGAGTGAGGGACGGTATTAGAGAGATGGAGAGGGGTCACACGGGGAGTGAGGGACGGTATTAGAGAGATGGAGAGGGGTCACACGGGGAGTGAGGGACGGTATTAGAGAGATGGAGAGGGGTCACACGGGGAGTGAGGGACGGTATTAGAGAGATGGAGAGGGGTCACACGGGGAGTGAGGGACGGTATTAGAGAGATGGAGAGGGGTCACACGGGGAGTGAGGGACGGTATTAGAGAGATGGAGAAGAGACACACGGGGAGTGAGGGACGGTATTAGAGAGATGGAGAGGGGTCACACGGGGAGTGAGGGACGGTATTAGAGAGATGGAGAGGGGTCACACGGGGAGTGAGGGACGGTATTAGAGAGATGGAGAGGGGTCACACGGGGAGTGAGGGACAGTATTAGAGAGATGGAGAGGAGACACACGGGGAGTGAGGGACGGTATTAGAGAGATGGAGAGGGGTCACACGGGGAGTGAGGGACGGTATTAGAGAGATGGAGAGGGGTCACACGGGGAGTGAGGGACGGTATTAGAGAGATGGAGAGGGGTCACACGGGGAGTGAGGGACGGTATTAGAGAGATGGAGAGGGGTCACACGGGGAGTGAGGGACGGTATTAGAGAGATGGAGAGGGGTCACACGGGGAGTGAGGGACGGTATTAGAGAGATGGAGAGGGGTCACACGGGGAGTGAGGGACGGTATTAGAGAGATGGAGAGGGGTCACACGGGGAGTGAGGGACGGTATTAGAGAGATGGAGAGGGGTCACACGGGGAGTGAGGGACGGTATTAGAGAGATGGAGAGGGGTCACACGGGGAGTGAGGGACGGTATTAGAGAGATGGAGAGGGGTCACACGGGGAGTGAGGGACGGTATTAGAGAGATGGAGAGGGGTCACACGGGGAGTGAGGGACGGTATTAGAGAGATGGAGAAGAGACACACGGGGAGTGAGGGACGGTATTAGAGAGATGGAGAAGAGACACACGGGGAGTGAGGGACGGTATTAGAGAGATGGAGAGGGGTCACACGGGGAGTGAGGGACGGTATTAGAGAGATGGAGAGGGGTCACACGGGGAGTGAGGGACGGTATTAGAGAGATGGAGAGGGGTCACACGGGGAGTGAGGGACGGTATTAGAGAGATGGAGAGGGGTCACACGGGGAGTGAGGGACGGTATTAGAGAGATGGAGAGGGGTCACACGGGGAGTGAGGGACGGTATTAGAGAGATGGAGAGGGGTCACACGGGGAGTGAGGGACGGTATTAGAGAGATGGAGAGGGGTCACACGGGGAGTGAGGGACGGTATTAGAGAGATGGAGAGGGGTCACACGGGGAGTGAGGGACGGTATTAGAGAGATGGAGAGGGGTCACACGGGGAGTGAGGGACGGTATTAGAGAGATGGAGAGGGGTCACACGGGGAGTGAGGGACGGTATTAGAGAGATGGAGAGGGGTCACACGGGGAGTGAGGGACGGTATTAGAGAGATGGAGAGGGGTCACACGGGGAGTGAGGGACGGTATTAGAGAGATGGAGAGGGGTCACACGGGGAGTGAGGGACGGTATTAGAGAGATGGAGAGGGGTCACACGGGGAGTGAGGGACGGTATTAGAGAGATGGAGAGGGGTCACACGGGGAGTGAGGGACGGTATTAGAGAGATGGAGAGGGGTCACACGGGGAGTGAGGGGACAGTATTAGAGAGATGGAGAGGGGTCACACGGGGAGTGAGGGACAGTATTAGAGAGATGGAGAGGGGTCACACGGGGAGTGAGGGACGGTATTAGAGAGATGGAGAGGGGTCACACGGGGAGTGAGGGACGGTATTAGAGAGATGGAGAGGGGTCACACGGGGAGTGAGGGACGGTAGGAGAAGGAGAAGAGTGGAGAAAAGTGTGTAGGGGTACCAACCTGACACTCCTCTCTCCCCTGCAGATCTTCAGCCCGCTGGTTGAGCATCTCCTCCAACCCCAAGGTGGGGCTCTGACAGTCCCTCAGACCCAGAGGATTGTCCTCCACCAGGCTACAGACAGAGAGCTTTTTTTTATTGAAGCTCCATTGAGAAGACATTGCAAGTTCCAAGCCATTTTCTCTTTGTGTGTTCACATGTATTACCAGCAGAGGGCGCCGAGCACGTGCTCGTGGAAGGAGGAGTGAGGTGTGCGTAGAACGGACACCAGCTGTTGCACCATACCCATGGAGAGAACTGTATCTGAGAGACAGAGAGACAGTACATTGCCACACAAGGACACATTTCTTTAGTTATGATCCAAATAACCCAGTTCAAATCATTTCTTACCTCAGGCGGACACAAAGCATGATTCTCTCTATAGACACTACCAATAACAATACACAGCAGCCAACAGAGACAGTCTCCAGACAGTCTCCAAATGAGTCTCGCTGTCAGACTGAGATAGAGTCACTGTTAGTCACACACAAACCTTTATGCTCTGGGTGGACTGTGAGCAGGTTGAGGAGTAAGAAAGACGACTTGGTCCTCAGTTTCTCGTTGTCAGACTGCATGCCTCTCATCAGCACAGAGAAGCCATCGTGGGACAGGAAGGCCCTGAGACCTACTTCCTGCTCACGCACCAGACCTGATGGAGAGAGAGAAAGAGTTACTGTATGGTACTTCACTGCTGCTCAGATCTAAATTAACTCCTATCAACTACACTCAGGCCAGTGGAACTTCATTATGATCTGAGAGCCACAGGCCATATTAGCAATATTGTAAACTTGCCTTTTGATAGGCTAGAGTTCTCTCTCATGATTCAGGGCAACACTTACAGGAGACAGCGTAGAGGGCCTTCACTCGAACGGTGGGGTGGGGATCTGAGTCAGTCAGCTGCAGCAGTTTGGGTAGCGCCCCCTTGCTGAGTAAGTGGCACTGCACTTCGGGCATGTTCTGGGCACAGGAGGCGATGAGCTGGGCACCACGCCACCTCACGCTGCCCTGAGGATGGTTCAAGCACTGCGACATACACAGGTCCAACCCACCCAGGGTCATCAGGTCTGACACACAGACAGAAGAGAGACTTTACAATGGACACAGTATTATTATTATTAATGAATATAACTTGTCATTCATGTCCATGTTGATCTGTCTTTACTGGAATATCAGTTATATACAGAGCATCGGAAGGTATTCAGACCCCTCGACTTTTTACACATTTTGCTACATTACAGCCTTATTCTAAAATTGATTAAAAAAAAAATTATCACACACAATACCCCATAATGATAAAGAGAAAACTGTTTTTTAGAAATGTTTGCAAATATATTAAAAATAAAAAACAGAAATACCTTATTTACATAAGTATTCAGACCCTTTGCTATGAGACTTGAAATTGAGCTCAGGTGCATCCTATTTCCATTGATCATCCTTGAGATGTTTCTACAACTTGGAGTCCACCTGTGGTAAATTCAATTAATTGGACATGATTTGAAAAGGCACACACGAGTCTATATAAGGTCCCACGCTGACAGTGCGTGTCAGAGCAAAAACCAAGCCATGAGATCAAAGGAATTGTTTGTCGAGCTCTGAGACAGGACTGTGTCGAGGCACAGATCAGGGGGAAGAGTACCAAAAAATGTCTGCAGCATTGAAGGTCCCCAAGAACAGTGGCTTCCATCATTCTTAAAATGGAAGAAGTTTGAACCACCAAAACTCTTCCTAGAGCTGACCCCACCCGGCCAAACTGAGCAATCGGGGTAGAAGGGCCTTGGTCAGGGAGGTGACCAAGAACCCGATGGTCACTCTGACAGAGCTCCAGAGTTCCTCTGTGGAGATGGGAGAACCTTCCAGAAGGACAACCATCTCTGCAGCACTCAACCAATCGGGCCTTTATGGTAGAGTGGCCAGACAGAAGCCACACCTCAGTAAATGGAGTGAAGGCCCACTTGGAGTTTGCCAGATGGTACCTAAAGAGTCTCAGACCATGAGAAGTAAGATTATCTGGTCTGATAAAACCAATATTGAACTCTTTGGCCTGAATGCCAAGCATCACATCTGGAGGAAACCTGGCACCATCCCTACAGTGAAGCATGGTGGTGGCAGCATCATGCTGTGGGGATGTTTTTCAGCGACAGGGACTGGGAGACTCGTCAGTATTGAGGGAAAGATGAACGGAGTACAGAGAGATCCTTGATGAAAACCTGCTCCAGAGCACCCAAGACCTCAGACTGGGGCAAAGGTTCACCTTCCAACAGGACAACAACCCTAAGCACACAGACAAGACAACGCAGGAGTGGCTTCAGGACAAGTCTCAATGTCCTTGAGTGGCCAACCAGAGCCCGGAATTGAACCCGGTCAAACATCTCTGGAGAGACCTGAAAATAGCTGTGCAGTGACGCTCCCCATTCAACCTGACAGAGCTTGAAAGGACCTGCAGGGAAGAATGGGAGAAACTCCCCAAATACATGTGGACCAAGCTTGTAGCGTCATACCCAAGAAGACAAGGTAGTAATCGCTGCCAAAGGTGCTTCAACAAAGTACTGAGTAAAGCGTCTAAACATTTCTGTAAATGTGATATTTCCGTTTTTTTGCTTTGTCATTATGGGGTATTGTACATAGCCTAATTCTAAAATGGATTAAACTAACAAAATGTGAAAGTCAAGGGGTCTGAATACTTTCCCGAATGCAGTGTATAAAACTACAGTAACTTAAAGTTGAATTTTATATTGTTTTAACTAGGGTCCATCAAAGACAGCAAATCTTTAATTTGGGTCACAAGCTGAAGTGTAATTTCTTTACATCAGTTCCTGTTGCTTGGCATGTCTCACCTCTGGCATTGTCTAGGTTCTCACAGAGCTCTGAGAGAAACTCCAGTGCCCCTTCTGTCTCCCCCTCTTCATCCTCTCCTTCCTCCTCTCCCTCTCTCCCCCTCTCACACCCGCCATCTCTCAGCAGAACACGCATACACTCCTTCATCTGTTCCACCTCGCTGTTCTGTCCTTTGGCCACTTCTGCAAGAGCTCCTTTCAACCATTCTTTCCTCTGTAACAAAAGTGACATTACGGTCACTGTACAATTGGTTGTCAATGTAACAAGTTGTTGTGAGATCTGCTAATCTACACAGTAATGAAGACGACCTGGGAGGTGACTAGGAAGGACCATTACCTCCTCTGACATGGGTTCAGGGAGGGCGGGTCCATCTGCAGCAGAGCCAGCCTCCACAGCCAATCGAAGGACACCCTGGAGGTTTTGGGGATGTCTCCTGTTGCGTTGGTCTTCTGCCATGATGCTCTGTGCTGATGAGAAAAATGGGTGAAATTATTCCAGAACTTGTTTATCAATGTATTAGTCCCCAAATTTGGCACTGAATTGTGGTCAGAAAGCGAAATCAACCTATGTACTTGGTAAAGTTATTGTAATCAGCAATTAATTTTAGGGTTCCAATCTGCTATTGATAACTTGAATTACTAATTGTAGCTAGATCTCCAGGAAGCAGCTACGGGGCATGTAAAGAGCCGCAGGTTCCTGAACACTGACACATTCAATTCTCAAATGAATCAATTAACCATAGCCCGATTTGGTATTAAAGCGATTGTAACTAACGTTAGCTAGGTAAGTGATGAAAAATAGGACTTTTTATCCCTGATACTAGGCCTAGCTAACAGCGAGCAAGTTGTTGGCTATGAAAGTTGTCACATAAATATCAAGCACATACAGAATAACGTTAGCTGGGTAGGTTTAGCTATTTTGAGAGCTACAGCAAAGGTCTTGGGTAGACTAACGTTACAAAGCTAGAAAGAAAGCTGCTACCAGCTGCTGTTAGCACAGTAAATAACATGTCAGGCAGTTTGACGTAGCTGGGCTGCTCTTTCTACTTTTGTGTCTCATATACTTGCCTGTTTGTTCAAGACGCCAACTGTCACAATGTTAAGGTTGGTACTTATTTCGCTGCCCTTTAATACTGTACAAGAATGAAACGGTACTAGAACATTCTAGTTGAGTGGCAAGCTAATTGCTGTGCGCAGACACATCATGCGTTCCAGAGGCAGCCATTCTTCTTCTTCTGTGGGTTTCATGGCGAACTACAACTCAAAAAGGTGTATTGCCGCCACCAACTGGACGGGTTCAAATCAAATCAAATTGTATTGCATTTGTCACATGCGCCGAGTACAACAGGTGTAGACCTTAGAGTGAAATGCTTACTTACAAGCCCTTAACCAACAATGCAGTTTTAAGAAAATATATTTACAAAAAAATAAGAGATAAGAATAACAAATAATTAAAGAGCAGCAGTAAATAACAATAGCGGAGCTATATACAGTGGGACCCGGTACAGAGTCAATGTGTCAATGTGCGGGAGCGCCGATGTCGAGGTAATTGAGGTAAGTATATACATGTAGGTAGAGTTATTAAAGTGGCTGTGCATAGATAATAACAGAGTAGCAGAAGCGTAGTGGGGGGGCAGTGATGCAACCCGTCAGGATGCTCTTGATGGTGCAGCTGTAAAACCTTTTGAGGATTTGAGGACCCATGCCAAATCTTTTCAGTCTCCTGAGGGGGAATGGCCCCTTCACGACTGTCTTGGTGTGTTTGAACCATGTTAGTTTGTTGGTACCTGCTCCACTACAGCCCCGTCGATGAGAATGGGGGCGTGCTCGGTCCTTCTTTTCCTGTAGTCTACAATCATCTCCTTTGTCTTGATCACGTTGAGGGAGAGGTTGTTGTCCTTGCACCACACGGTCAGGTCTCTGACGTCTCATCGTTGTCGGTGATCAGGCCTACCACTGTTGTGTCATCAGCAAACTTAATGACAATGTTGGAGTTGTGCCTGGCCGTGCAGTCATGAGTGAATAGGTAGTACAGAAGGGGACTGTGCACGCACTCCTGAAGGGCCCCCATGTTGAGGATCAGCGTGGCGGATGTGTTGTTACCTACCCTTACCACCTGGGTGTGAACCGTCAGGAAGTTCAGGATCCAGTTGCAGAGGGAGGTGTTTAGTCCCAGGATCCTTAGCTTATTGATGAGCCTTGAGGGCACTATGGTGTTGAAATCTGAGCTGTAGTCAATAAATAGCCTTCTCACATAGGTGTTTATTTTGTCCAGGTGGGAAAGGGCAGTGTGGAGTGCAATTGAGATTGCATCATCTTTGGAGCTGTTGGTGTGGTATGCAAATTGAAGTGGGTCTAGGGTTTCTGGGATAATGGTGTTGATGTGAGCCATGACCAGCCTTTCACAGCATATTTCATGGCTACAGACGTGAATGCTATGGGTCGGTAGTCATTTAGGAAGGTTACCTTAGTTTTCTTGGGCACAGGGACTATGGTGGTCTACTTGAAACATGTTGAAACAGACTCAGACAGGGAGAGGTTGAAAATGTCAGTGAAGACACTTGACAGTTGGTCAGTGCATGCTCGGAGTACACGTCCTGCAATCTGTCCAGCAACCTTGTGAATGTTAGCCTGTTATAAGGTCTTACTCACATCGGCTGCGGAGAACATGATCACACAGTCATCCAGAACAGCTGATGCTCTCATGCATGTTTCAGTGTTACTTGCCTCGAAGCGAGCATAGAAGTTATTTAGCTCGTCTGGTAGGCTCGTGTCACTGGGCAGCTCTCGGATGTGCTTCCATTTGTAATCTGTAATAGTTTGCAAGCCCTGTCACATTCGACAGGCGTCGGAGCCGGTGTATTACAATTCGATCTTATTCCTGTATTGACGCTTTGCCTGTTTGATGGTTCGTCGGAGGGCATAGAGGGATTGCTTATAAGCTTCCAGGTTAGAGTCTTCTCCTTGAAAGCGGCAGCTCTACCCTTTAGCTCAGTGCGAATGTTGCCTGTAATCCATGGCTTCTGGTTGGGGTATGTACGTACAGTCACTGTGGGGACGACGTCCTCGATGCACTTATTGATAAAGCCAGTGACTGATGTGGTGTACTCCTCAATGCCATCAGAAGAATCCCAGAACATATTCCAGTCTGTGCTAGCAACACAGTCCTGTAGTTTAGCATCTGCTTCATCTGACCACTTTTTTATAGACCGAGTCACTGGTGCTTGCTGCTTTAATTTTTGCTTGGAAGCAGGAATCAGGAAGATAGAGTTATGGTCAGATTTACCAAATGGAGGGTGAGGGAGAGCTTTGTACGCATCTCTGTGTGTGGAGTAAAGGTGGTCTAGAATTATTTTCCCCTCTGGTTGCACATTTAACATGCTGATAGAAATGAGGTGAAACTGATTTAAGTTTCCCTGCATTAAATTCCCCGGCCACTAGGAGCCCCGCCTCTGGATGAGCGTTTTCCTGTTTGCTTATGGCGGAATACATCTCATTGAGTTCGGTTTTAGTGCCAGCCTTGGTCTGTGGTGGTATGTAGACAGCTACAAAAAATACAGATGAAAATTCTCTAGGTAGATAGTGTGGTCTACACCGCCCATACCCTACTTGTCTACTTGAGACTTCCTTTGAAGTTAATTAATTCTACTGTCAAAATTTACTCCAAAGTGTAAATAGGATAATAAAGGTAAGGTCAGTCTCGTCCAATACTGAGTTTTGTAAGTCAGTTCGTTACGACGTACTGGAAGGTTGGGTATGTATTACCTTCATGCCCAGTAACAGGAGAGCCGTACTGGACTTAAGATGGTGGACTTTGTGGCCTTTTTAGCTATGGTAATTAATGGCACTGCCAAGGTGGAGAGAAGGTCCAGGAAGATATAAATCATTGTGGATGCGGCGGAGTGGTTTCTGGGGCTGAAAGATTTCTTATCGAAGGAGTTACATGGAATATTGTCACAAGCCGTACCACCCTCTCAGGCCCTAGAGCCTTAGAAAGGAGATATGGAGAATTGAAAGAAGGAAGAAGTGGGAGTTTTGTTTTGTCAATGTACTATTTTTATTGGGGTTGATTAAGTTCGTTTCCCTACCACGTATGGATTTTCTTTTTACCTTGTTTTGGTTTCAACGCATCCAGTTGGTGACGGCAAAACACCTTTTTGGGTTGTAGTCCGCCATATAACCCACATACGAAGAAGAAGAAGAAACGGTCACCATGTATTGACGTCACTTTCATCCGCTTGTCAGTCCAAGATGGCGGCGCTCGTTGGGCTTCGTGCATGTTTCTCTGGTTAGTTAAAGTTATACAACGCATTCACAACCACACGCCCAAAATTGTAATTTACTGCGTTCAATTATTAATAATCTTTATTTACCATTATAATGTTTTGCCTTTTAGTCGCGACGAAACGTATGTGGGGTTTGAATTAACACTAGTGAGCAAGGATGTTGTCGCAGGCTAGCGGCTCGGCTCGTTCCGCAGCCAGAGCAAGGTCACGTTAAATAATATTAGTTAAACTAGCTATCTCTTGCGTTGTGAAGACGTTAGGCCTATCATAATCGTGTCAGATACATCTATAAACGAAATTACTTTGCTAACGATGTAGCTAGCGTCAGAAACATTTGCATTTTGAAGGAATAACATACAGGGAAGAGTTGTGTATTGAAGTAGCCCGGGTTATAACAGATAACTAGCCTTTACACATTATGCATGGCCTAGCTTCGTCCCGCAACATAGCTAAGGGGTTTTGTTGTGACATTGGTGTTATGAGTTTTATATAATAAACCCAATGTCTCAACATAATCCCTTATATTGCAGGACGAAGCTAGATGGCCCTAAGCCATGTATGTACACCTTGTGATATTTAGCTAGCGACTTATCTTGACACAGTCGACGGTGTCGGAGTCCACCTGATTACTAAATACATGTTATCGTTCTGTTCTAGCCCTTCAGCTTTCCTCACCGGGGCTCCTGCACAGCTCCTATAAACTGGTGAGTACCTAGACAGTGTTTTGAGTATGCAGTCATTCACACATCCTATGGCTAACCAATCAGGGATATAAAATCGCAGTCCTAGGGGGTAGTAATGTTTGCTGGTTTTAGTAATGCATTGGGTGGCAAAAACTGGCTTCACAATTGCCTTTTTTTGACTGATCACCTGCCCATATGTCTTCTGGCCCTGCTGTCCATCAAACACTCTTCTTCATCCTTTTTCTCTCCCAGTGTGCAGTGCCATTTACTCGGCGGAACTTTGCAGCAGAGGCCAAGGCCAAGAAAACATACGCCAGAGACAAGCCCCATGTGAACATTGGCACGATCGGCCATGTTGACCATGGCAAGACAACTCTAACGGCTGCCATCACCAAAGGTAACTGATGTCACCTTTTATTTTTCTAATTTTACATCTGTATTATTGAATTCAAACTAAACAGATAACAAGCGTGCTTGAAACCCTCTGAGTTACTGTGGACTGTTGACCAATCAAAGCATCTGCCAGCAAAATAACAATGTTCTGTCAGATGCTGTGTGTTCTCTATATATGATGCTATTGTATGTTTCTAATTGAGCCTTTGTGGTTCCCAGTGCTGGCTGAGGCTGGAGGCGCCCGCTATAAGAAGTATGAGGACATTGACAATGCCCCTGAGGAGAAGGCCAGGGGCATCACCATCAATGCATCCCATGTGGAGTACACCACAGCCAACAGACACTATGCACACACAGACTGCCCTGGCCATGCTGACTACGTCAAGGTAACACAAGCACCTGAACACACGTTATTCCCATTATAAAATCCGACCCCAAACCCATACCTCTCTGTTGCCTGGCTACCCAATAATCTCCTTGCTTCGGCCAATGCCACGCTACGTCCACGGACAAGAGTTTTTGTCTCAATGAGTCTGGATCTGCGTACCTACCTGACGATTTCTAGAACACAAACACATTGTAACTATTCTGATTGGTCCCAGAAACTGATGGGTTGGGCCAGAGCCAGAACACACGTGGGTAAAGCGGTGTTTTGAAAATTCGTCATTTGCTTTGATACTCTGATTGGTAAGAGACGATCCAATCACTGGTGACTTTTGTTTTGTACAACACCCATCATTTTGACGTCACCACAAACCACTTCAATGATGGTAGTCTCAGACTGAAATATGTAGCGAACATAGAGCAGTGGAAGAATTCAGTTTGAGTCGTCAGGTAAAGCCCTCTGTGGGTTTGAGAAGATCTGACAGGATTGGATGGCTATACGGCACAGGGATGTTCAGCATATTGCTTATCCATAACCCTGAGGCCCGTTATCACAAAGTCTCAGTAGGAGTGCTGATCTAGGATCAGTTCCTCCCTCTTGTTCACTATAATTTCAGACCTGCCAACCTGCATGCATTTTGCATACCATGCACGCAATTTGAGATCAAAGTACTCCGGTTAAAAAAACGACCCTAAAATATACAGAACACATGATGGTTTTTGACTCAACCATCTGATGTTGGAGCTGAGCCAATCAGAGGTCCTGGGCGAGGAGAGAAAATCCCTCGCTCTCTGCTTTAGTATTATTTGCTCCCTCCAGCTGAATGGCAGCTCTCCACGTGGTCTGTAGATACCACTGATGTGTGAGGAATACGGGGAGGGTAATGGATGTGTTAGTCAAGCACATAACCACTATTATCTGGCAGTTGGCTCCTTAGCGAAGGCGTCATTACGACGGAGGTAGTTAGCAACAGATGCTTTGATCTCCGCCACCGTAGTAGGCGCGAGCGCATTGACGTGCGGTGCAGCGGTAGTCCAGTGCGCGTCGCTTCGTGGATGGAAACAGACATGGCAGTGAGAGCTGTTCCACTAATAGTCTTTCACTGTTAAAGATTAGTAGTCCCATGTTAATGAATCAGTTGTTGATCTGTCCTGTTCATATAGCTGGAGGTCAACAGTAGGCTGCTAATGATGTGATAATAGTCAGGTCAGCAATGACAACAAGGCATGTTGAATGAATGGCAGCCTGGTAGTCAGACCTCACTGGATAGATGAGGTAAGTGATGGAGATCTGGAACTACTACAGTCAGCTGGAACTACTGCAGTCAGCTGGAACTACTGCAGTCAGCTGGAACTACTGCAGTCAGCTGGAACTACTGCAGTCAGCTGGAACTACTACGGCAGTCTGCTGGAACTACTACGGCAGTCTGCTGGAACTACTACGGCAGTCTGCTGGAACTACTACGGCAGTCTGCTGGAACTACTACGGCAGTCTGCTGGAACTACTACTGCAGTCTGCTGGAACTACTACTGTGCATCCAGTAATTGGATTATTCTGAATATTCTCCCCAAACAAAATTAAGACAGTTTACATTTTCACCAGACTATCCACCTATTAATTAGAATAATCGTTACCCCTAAATTTAACCTAGAAACATTTGAAAGCGTAATTGAGACCACTTCAATATAGGCTCAAACAAGACTTCTGTTTTGGCTACATTGTTTTGATATAATTTAAGACTAGGTTTCAGGAAATGGCAGTTACAGGTTTAAAAAATGCTCCAACTTCCTGAGGGGGAAGTTGACTATACCGCTCTGGACCTCCCCTCTACCCAACCTTAGGCCTACATCAGGAAGAGCCCTGATTGCACATTTAAATGTATTTCTAGTTCACTACTGAAGAGCAGCCAATGACCGAGTACCCATAACATTCTATAGCATACCATTCCTGCTGAGGCAGTCTTCTGCCAACATCATTATTAGGCATCAAAAGGTGCATCTGCCTATGATTTCAGCAGTGTGGGTGTCACAGAGTGTTGGGCCAGTAACCGAAAGGCCGCTGGTTCAAATCCCAGAGCAGACTAGGTGAAAAATCTGTCTGGGCCCTTGAGCAAGGCACTAACCCTAATTGCTCCTGTAAGTCGCTCTGGATAAGAGCGTCTGCTAAATGACAAATGTTTTTTTTTTAAATGTATCTGCGAGGCCGGGGGTGCTGAAGTCGTGCTGAAGTGGTTGGCAGGTCTGTCATTTAAAAGGCAAAACTGATCCTAGATCTCCACTCCTACTGAGACGCTTTGTGATTTCGGGACCAGAATTGTAATGGAGGTTAGGAGCAAGGGATCAAATCCACGTTGATTAGTCATGGGATACACCAGGTATAAACAGTACAGAGAGATGCTCACCAGCAGGCTCTTCCTCAGTGTTCAGTATGAAAGGTAAAGAAATGGAGAATGACAGTATGATTGTCATACAAGGTGACATGTTGACCTTTCTCCTGTAGAACATGATCACAGGCACGGCTCAGCTGGACGGCTGCATCCTGGTGGTGGCGGCGACAGACGGACAGATGCCCCAGACCAGGGAGCACCTCCTGCTGGCCCGGCAGATTGGCGTGGAGCACGTGGTGGTGTTTGTGAACAAGGCGGATGCGGTGGAGGACAAGGAGATGCTGGAGCTGGTTGAGCTGGAGATCAGAGAGCTGCTCACAGAGTTTGGCTACGACGGTGAGAACACGCCCGTCGTCATCGGCTCGGCCCTCTGTGCCCTGGAGGTGAGTGCATGGTACAAGGTAGGGTTGTGGCGGTGACAGAATAACCTCACGACTTCAGATAGGCTATCAGCTCGCTAGCAAGGTTGATCCATTTTATTTTATTTGACCGTTTTAAATATACATACAGTTGCTTCAGCCATGTTAATACAATAATACATACATGCAACATAATTGAGGTTTAAAAACACAAAGTCAACTGACTTATTTCAATGTGCTCCTTTTAGGTAGCCTCACAAATCCGCCTCACCCCGCGAGCTTACATTAAACACTGCAGGGGTTTCAGTCTGGCAGGGGTTTCAGTCTGGCAGGGGTTTCAGTCTGGCAGGGGTTTCAGTCTGGCAGGGGTTTCAGTCTGGTATCAGTCTGGCAGGGGTTTCAGTCTGGCAGGGGTTTCAGTCTGGCAGGGGTTTCAGTCTGGCAGGGGTTTCAGTCTGGCAGGGGTTTCAGTCTGGCAGGGGTTTCAGTCTGGCAGGAGTCTGGTAGGGGTATCAGTCTGGTAGGGCTGCGACGGCATGAACCCCGCCTTTCTATCACCGTTGCTTCAGACCAATCAGCGCCCTCTTATGAACTATGGGAGTGGTTTAGTTCATGATGAAACGCGTAGCGCCGTCGCTGACAGGCAGTAGAGCTGACAAGGTACAAATCTGTCGTTCTGCCCCAGAACAAGGCAGTTAACCCACTGTTCCTAGGCCGTCATTGATAATAAGAATTTGTTCTTAACTGACTTGCCTAGTTAAATAAATGTAAAGTAAAATTAAATACTTCCAAGGTGATGGCTAAATATAAAGCTTTACATGACAGTCTGAACTCTGCTAAATAAACTCTGCTCCCTATCAGAGCTGCTCCATTCTGTGTGAAAGCATCTCATCTAAATGAGAGAACTGAAGGCTGAGGTTACTGTATCAAGACCGTCTGTATTGAATCTGATGCAGTACCCTCATCTCTACCGTTTGGCAAAGACATTAGGTGTGAATTCATTAGATATACCCCTGGCTGATGTTGGGCTACTGTATTTATGTTAACCTCACGTTGATGTTTATATATTTATCTGCCTTTTTTGGCTCGTTTTGCCGATATGTCCTTCTGTTCGATATGCCTTTCTGTTGAAAGATGGCAAGTGCTTGTTACTTCTGAAAAATGCAGCACTGTGGCCTCTCTTCTGATTGGTTGAAGGTGATCCAATCACTTTTGAATTTGTTTTGTGCAACACCTCTCGGCCCAAACGGCATCCCTTCCAGACAGTGCAGCAGTAATCAGTCTGGTAATTACGAGGCTAGCTTTTAGGTGAAACCTTACCTGTTGTCTCATCTCGTCTAACCTCCCCAGAACAAACAGCCTGACCTGGGGGTGAACGCAGTGCTGAAGCTCCTAGAGATAGTGGATGAATACGTCCCTCTGCCCAAGAGAGAGCTGGAGAAGCCCTTCCTGCTGCCTATCGAGGGAGTCTACTCGATCCCAGGTGACTGAGAACTAGCTCAAATTGTAAAGAAACTCAGATTTGTCATTTAGTTAAAAAGTTGTTGTCACAAGGTGGTTTCCTCTCCTCACTATGTCATCGACCTGACTCATTGTTAACCATTTAACCTTTTAAAAAATCATTCAGAAGTAGTGCATAAATTCAAGCTCTTGCACTGTGCACTTCAGAAGGCGTTTCCTAATGAAAACATGACAATAGATGTTAAAACACTGCTATAGGATGCCACTGTCCCGTGCATACAGAGCCTGCCCTCTTCCTAGGCTCATCCCAGTGTTTGACAACGGTTTCCGTAGCCACTGAGCTATCTTGATAAAACGTCTTTGAAATGATTCCGTTATGTCTGTGCAACATGTGTTTTGTGATGGGAACAACGTGCCTGTTTCCTGTACATCTGTGTAGGAATGATCAGTGAATCTATAACATTCCGTTCTCCTCTCCCTGTCGTTGTGACTTAGTAACAGTAACTGTTTGGAAGCACTTGTATCAGTTTCCTTTGTACCTTTCTGTTTCACCGTTTATTTGATTGATGTACTTGTCCCGTCAGTACTCATGTCTCTGATCTGTCTGCTGTTGTCTAACCACGTCTCCCTCTGAGAATAAAACCGATGTATTAAACGTGTATTCATCCCTCTTTCAGGCAGGGGTACGGTGGTGACTGGCACTTTGGAGAGGGGCGTCATTAAGAAGGGCGACGACTGTGAGTTTGTGGGGCACAACCGTGCCTTCAAGTCTGTGGTCACTGGTAAGTGAATGGGGAGCCACACCACTATAGAAAGGTTGATTTTCAATTCATTTCAAACAATTATATTTTTTGTCAATAATGGAGCTTTCATTGTTCTAATTGTAGAGCTGTAGCACACCGGTAACAGATGCTGTAAAACTGTTCATATTACTAGAATTATTCCTGTATGTACAGTTTAACACTTTAATGCTGTTCATTGTCCGTGTAGTGACAGAACTAGCCCTAACCTCTAGTACAGAGTACTGACAGAACTAGCCCTAACCTCTAGTACAGAGTACTGACAGAACTAGTCCTAACCCATAGTGCAGTGTAGTGACAGAACTAGCCCTAACCTCTAGTACAGTGTAGTGACAGAACTAGCCCTAACCTCTAGTACAGAGTACTGACAGAACTAGCCCTAACCTCTAGTACAGAGTACTGACAGAACTAGTCCTAACCCATAGTGCAGTGTAGTGACAGAACTAGCCCTAACCCCTAGTACAGAGTACTGACAGAACTAGCCCTAACCCCTAGTACAGAGTACTGACAGAACTAGCCCTAACCCCTAGTACAGAGTACTGACAGAACTAGCCCTAACCCCTAGTACAGAGTACTGACAGAACTAGCCCTAACCCCTAGTACAGTGTACTGACAGAACTAGCCTTAACCCCTAGTACAGTGTACTGACAGAACTAGCCTTAACCCCTAGTAAGTGTACTGACAGAACTAGTCCTAACCCCTAGTACAGAGTGGTGACAGAACTAGCCCTAACCTCTAGTACAGTGTACGGACAGAACTAGTCCTAACCCCTAGTACAGAGTGGTGACAGAACTAGTCCTAACCCCTAGTACAGAGTGATGACAGAACTAGCCCTAACCCCTAGAACAGAGTGATGACAGAACTAGCCCTAACCCCTAGAACAGAGTGGTGACAGAACTAGCCCCAACCCCTAGTACAGTGTGGTGACAGAACTAGCCCTAACCCCAAGTACAGAGTGGTGACAGGACTATCCCTAGTACAGTGTAGTGACAGAACTGGCCCTAACCCCTAGTACAGAGTGGTGACAGAACTAGCCCTAACCCCTAGTACAGAGTGGTGACAGAACTATCCCTAGTACAGTGTAGTGAAATAACTAGCCCTAACCCCGAGTACAGTATAGTGACAGAACTAGCCCTAACCCCTAGTACAGAGTGGTGACAGAACTAGCCCTAACCTCTAGTACAGAGTGGTGACAGAACTAGCCCTAACCCCTAGTACAGTGTAGTGACAGAACTAGCCCTAACCCCTAGTACAGAGTGGTGACAGAACTATCCCTAGTACAGTATAGTGACAGAACTAGTCCTAACCCCTAGTGCAGTGTATTGACAGAACTAGCCCTAACCCCTAGTACAGAGTGGTGACAGAACTAGTCCTAACCTCTAGTACAGAGTGGTGACAGAACTAGTCCTAACCCCTAGTGTAGTGACAGAACTAGCCCTAACCCCTAGTACAGAGTGGTGACAGAACTATCCCTAGTACAGTGTAGTGACAGAACTAGCCCTAACCTCTAGTACAGAGTGGTGATAGAACTATCCCTAGTACAGTGTAGTGACAGAACTAGCCCTAACCCCTAGTACAGTGTAGTGACAGAACTAGCCCTAACCTCTAGTGCAGTGTAGTGACAGAACTAGCCCTAACCCCTAGTGCAGTGTACTGACAGAACTAGCCTTAACCCCTAGTACAGAGTGGTGACAGAACTAGCCTTAACCCCTAGTACAGAGTGGTGACAGAACTAGTCCTAACCCCTAGTACAGAGTGGTGACAGAACTAGCCCTAACCTCTAGTACAGTGTACGGACAGAACTAGTCCTAACCCCTAGTACAGAGTGGTGACAGAACTAGCCCTAACCCCTAGTACAGAATACTGACAGAACTAGTCCTAACCGCTAGTACAGAGTGGTGACAGAACTAGTCCTAACCTCTAGTACAGAGTGGTGACAGAACTAGTCCTAACCTCTAGTACAGAGTGGTGACAGAACTAGTCCTAACCTCTAGTACAGAGTGGTGACAGAACTAGTCCTAACCCCTAGTACACTATACTGACAGAACTAGCCCTAACCCCTAATACAGTGTATTGACAGAACTAGCCCTAACCTCTAGTACAGTATACTGACAGAACTAGCCCTAACCCCTAGTGCAGTGTATTGACAGAACTAGCCCTAACCCCTAGTACAGAGTGGTGACAGAACTAGTCCTAACCTCTAGTACAGAGTGGTGACAGAACTAGTCCTAACCCCTAGTGTAGTGACAGAACTAGTCCTAACCCCTAGTACAGAGTGGTGACAGACCTATCCCTAGTACAGTGTAGTGACAGAACTCGCCCTAACCCCTAGTACAGTGTAGTGACAGAACTAGCCCTAACCTCTAGTGTAGTGACAGAACTAGCCCTAACCCCTAGTGCAGTGTAGTGACAGAACTAGCCCTAACCCCTAGTACAGAGTGGTGACAGAACTAGCCCTAACCTCTAGTACAGTGTACAGACAGAACTAGTCCTAACCCCTAGTACAGAGTGGTGACAGAACTAGTCCTAACCCCTAGAACAGAGTGATGACAGAACTAGCCCTAACCTCTAGTGTAGTGACAGAACTAGCCCTAACCCCTAGAACAGAGTGATGACAGAACTAGCCCTAACCCCTAGAACAGAGTGGTGACAGAACTAGCCCCAACCCCTAGTACAGTGTGGTGACAGAACTAGCCCTAACCCCTAGTACAGAGTGGTGACAGGACTATCCCTAGTACAGTGTAGTGACAGAACTAGCCCTAACCCCTAGTACAGAGTAATGACAGGACTATCCCTAGTACAGTGTAGTGACAGAACTAGGGGTTAGGACTAGTACAGAGTGGTGACAGAACTATCCCTAGTACAGTGTAGTGAAATAACTAGCCCTAACCCCTAGTACAGTATAGTGACAGAACTAGCCCTAACCCCTAGTACAGAGTGGTGACAGAACTATCCCTAACCCCCTAGTGCAGTATACTGACAGAACTAGCCCTAACCCCTAGTACAGTGTAGTGAAAGAACTAGTCCTAACCCCTAGTGCAGTGTAGTGACAGAACTAGTCCTAACCCCTAGTGCAGTGTAGTGACAGAACTAGCCCTAACCCCTAGTGCAGAGTGGTGACAGAACTATCCCTAGTACAGTGTAGTGACAGAACTATCCCTAGTACAGTGTAGTGACAGAACTAGCCCTAACCCC
This sequence comes from Salmo salar, assembly GCF_965601325.2. NCBI lineage: Eukaryota > Metazoa > Chordata > Actinopteri > Salmoniformes > Salmonidae > Salmo > Salmo salar. The sequence continues at coordinate 92,317,065 of NC_138293.1, read as the reverse complement.
TAGTACAGAGTGATGACAGAACTATCCCTAGTACAGTGTAGTGAAATAACTAGTCCTAACCCTTAGTACAGCATAGTGACAGAACTAGCCCTAACCCCTAGTACAGAGTGGTGACAGAACTAGCCCTAACCTCTAGTACAGTGTAGTGACAGAACTATCCCTAGTACAGTATAGTGACAGAACTAGCCCTAACCCCTAGTACAGAATACTGACAGAACTAGTCCTAACCGCTAGTACAGAGTGGTGACAGAACTAGTCCTAACCTCTAGTACAGAGTGGTGACAGAACTAGTCCTAACCTCTAGTACAGAGTGGTGACAGAACTAGTCCTAACCCCTAGTACAGAGTGGTGACAGAACTAGTCCTAACCCCTAGAACAGAGTGATGACAGAACTAGCCCTAACCCCTAGAACAGTGTGGTGACAGAACTAGCCCCAACCCCTAGTACAGTGTGGTGACAGAACTAGCCCTAACCCCTAGTACAGAGTGGTGACAGGACTATCCCTAGTACAGTGTAGTGACAGAACTGGCCCTAACCCCGAGTACAGAGTGATGACAGAACTATCCCTAGTACAGTGTAGTGACAGAACTAGGGGTTAGGACTAGTACAGAGTGGTGACAGAACTATCCCTAGTACAGTGTAGTGAAATAACTAGACCTAACCCCTAGTACAGTATAGTGACAGAACTAGCCCTAACCCCAAGTACAGAGTGGTGACAGAACTAGCCCTAACCTCTAGTACAGAGTGGTGACAGAACTATCCCTAACCCCTAGTGCAGTATACTGACAGAACTAGCCCTAACCCCTAGTACAGTGTAGTGAAAGAACTAGTCCTAACCCCTAGTACAGTGTAGTGAAAGAACTAGTCCTAACCCCTAGTGCAGTGTAGTGACAGAACTAGCCCTAACCCCTAGTGCAGTATACTGACAGAACTAGCCCTAACCCCTAGTACAGTGTAGTGACAGAACTAGCCCTAACCCCTAGTGCAGTGTAGTGACAGAACTAGCCCTAACCCCTAGTACAGAGTGGTGACAGAACTATCCCTAGTACAGTATAGTGACAGAACTAGTCCTAACCCCTAGTGCAGTGTAGTGACAGAACTAGCCCTAACCCCTAGTGCAGTGTATTGACAGAACTAGCCCTAACCCCTAGTACAGAGTGGTGACAGAACTAGTCCTAACCTCTAGTACAGAGTGGTGACAGAACTAGTCCTAACCCCTAGTGCAGAGTGGTGACAGAACTAGTCCTAACCCCTAGTACAGAGTGGTGACAGAACTATCCCTAGTACAGTGTAGTGACAGAACTAGCCCTAACCTCTAGTACAGAGTGGTGATAGAACTATCCCTAGTACAGTGTAGTGACAGAACTATCCCTAGTACAGTGTAGTGACAGAACTAGCCCTAACCCCTAGTACAGTATAGTGACAGAACTAGCCCTAACCCCTAGTACAGAGTGGTGACAGAACTAGCCCTAACCTCTAGTACAGAGTGGTGACAGAACTATCCCTAGTACAGTGTAGTGAAAGAACTAGCCCTAATCTCTAGTGCAGTGTAGTGACAGAACTAGCCCTAACCCCTAGTACAGTGTAGTGAAAGAACTAGCCCTAACCCCTAGTACAGAGTGGTGACAGAACTAGCCCTAACCTCTAGTACAGAGTAGTGACAGAACTATCCCTAGTGCAGTATACTGACAGAACTAGCCCTAACCCCTAGTACAGTGTAGTGACAGAACTATCCCTAGTACAGTATAGTGACAGAACTAGCCCTAACCCCTAGTACAGAATACTGACAGAACTAGTCCTAACCGCTAGTACAGAGTGGTGACAGAACTAGTCCTAACCTCTAGTACAGAGTGGTGACAGAACTAGTCCTAACCTCTAGTACAGAGTGGTGACAGAACTAGTCCTAACCTCTAGTACAGAGTGGTGACAGAACTAGTCCTAACCCCTAGTACACTATACTGACAGAACTAGCCCTAACCCCTAATACAGTGTATTGACAGAACTAGCCCTAACCTCTAGTACAGTATACTGACAGAACTAGCCCTAACCCCTAGTGCAGTGTATTGACAGAACTAGCCCTAACCCCTAGTACAGAGTGGTGACAGAACTAGTCCTAACCTCTAGTACAGAGTGGTGACAGAACTAGTCCTAACCCCTAGTGTAGTGACAGAACTAGTCCTAACCCCTAGTACAGAGTGGTGACAGACCTATCCCTAGTACAGTGTAGTGACAGAACTAGCCCTAACCTCTAGTACAGAGTGGTGATAGAACTATCCCTAGTACAGTGTAGTGACAGAACTAGCCCTAACCCCTAGTACAGTGTAGTGACAGAACTAGCCCTAACCTCTAGTGTAGTGACAGAACTAGCCCTAACCCCTAGTGCAGTGTAGTGACAGAACTAGCCCTAACCCCTAGTACAGAGTGGTGACAGAACTAGCCCTAACCTCTAGTACAGTGTACGGACAGAACTAGTCCTAACCCCTAGTACAGAGTGGTGACAGAACTAGTCCTAACCCCTAGAACAGAGTGATGACAGAACTAGCCCTAACCTCTAGTGTAGTGACAGAACTAGCCCTAACCCCTAGAACAGAGTGATGACAGAACTAGCCCTAACCCCTAGAACAGAGTGGTGACAGAACTAGCCCCAACCCCTAGTACAGTGTGGTGACAGAACTAGCCCTAACCCCTAGTACAGAGTGGTGACAGGACTATCCCTAGTACAGTGTAGTGACAGAACTAGCCCTAACCCCTAGTACAGAGTAATGACAGGACTATCCCTAGTACAGTGTAGTGACAGAACTAGGGGTTAGGACTAGTACAGAGTGGTGACAGAACTATCCCTAGTACAGTGTAGTGAAATAACTAGCCCTAACCCCTAGTACAGTATAGTGACAGAACTAGCCCTAACCCCTAGTACAGAGTGGTGACAGAACTATCCCTAACCCCCTAGTGCAGTATACTGACAGAACTAGCCCTAACCCCTAGTACAGTGTAGTGAAAGAACTAGTCCTAACCCCTAGTGCAGTGTAGTGACAGAACTAGTCCTAACCCCTAGTGCAGTGTAGTGACAGAACTAGCCCTAACCCCTAGTGCAGAGTGGTGACAGAACTATCCCTAGTACAGTGTAGTGACAGAACTATCCCTAGTACAGTGTAGTGACAGAACTAGCCCTAACCCCTAGTACAGAGTGATGACAGAACTATCCCTAGTACAGTGTAGTGAAATAACTAGTCCTAACCCTTAGTACAGCATAGTGACAGAACTAGCCCTAACCCCTAGTACAGAGTGGTGACAGAACTAGCCCTAACCTCTAGTACAGTGTAGTGACAGAACTATCCCTAGTACAGTATAGTGACAGAACTAGCCCTAACCCCTAGTACAGAATACTGACAGAACTAGTCCTAACCGCTAGTACAGAGTGGTGACAGAACTAGTCCTAACCTCTAGTACAGAGTGGTGACAGAACTAGTCCTAACCTCTAGTACAGAGTGGTGACAGAACTAGTCCTAACCCCTAGTACAGAGTGGTGACAGAACTAGTCCTAACCCCTAGAACAGAGTGATGACAGAACTAGCCCTAACCCCTAGAACAGTGTGGTGACAGAACTAGCCCCAACCCCTAGTACAGTGTGGTGACAGAACTAGCCCTAACCCCTAGTACAGAGTGGTGACAGGACTATCCCTAGTACAGTGTAGTGACAGAACTGGCCCTAACCCCGAGTACAGAGTGATGACAGAACTATCCCTAGTACAGTGTAGTGACAGAACTAGGGGTTAGGACTAGTACAGAGTGGTGACAGAACTATCCCTAGTACAGTGTAGTGAAATAACTAGACCTAACCCCTAGTACAGTATAGTGACAGAACTAGCCCTAACCCCAAGTACAGAGTGGTGACAGAACTAGCCCTAACCTCTAGTACAGAGTGGTGACAGAACTATCCCTAACCCCTAGTGCAGTATACTGACAGAACTAGCCCTAACCCCTAGTACAGTGTAGTGAAAGAACTAGTCCTAACCCCTAGTGCAGTGTAGTGACAGAACTAGCCCTAACCCCTAGTGCAGTATACTGACAGAACTAGCCCTAACCCCTAGTACAGTGTAGTGACAGAACTAGCCCTAACCCCTAGTGCAGTGTAGTGACAGAACTAGCCCTAACCCCTAGTACAGAGTGGTGACAGAACTATCCCTAGTACAGTATAGTGACAGAACTAGTCCTAACCCCTAGTGCAGTGTAGTGACAGAACTAGCCCTAACCCCTAGTGCAGTGTATTGACAGAACTAGCCCTAACCCCTAGTACAGAGTGGTGACAGAACTAGTCCTAACCTCTAGTACAGAGTGGTGACAGAACTAGTCCTAACCCCTAGTGCAGAGTGGTGACAGAACTAGTCCTAACCCCTAGTACAGAGTGGTGACAGAACTATCCCTAGTACAGTGTAGTGACAGAACTAGCCCTAACCTCTAGTACAGAGTGGTGATAGAACTATCCCTAGTACAGTGTAGTGACAGAACTATCCCTAGTACAGTGTAGTGACAGAACTAGCCCTAACCCCTAGTACAGTATAGTGACAGAACTAGCCCTAACCCCTAGTACAGAGTGGTGACAGAACTAGCCCTAACCTCTAGTACAGAGTGGTGACAGAACTATCCCTAGTACAGTGTAGTGAAAGAACTAGCCCTAATCTCTAGTGCAGTGTAGTGACAGAACTAGCCCTAACCCCTAGTACAGTGTAGTGAAAGAACTAGCCCTAACCCCTAGTACAGAGTGGTGACAGAACTAGCCCTAACCTCTAGTACAGAGTAGTGACAGAACAATCCCTAGTGCAGTATACTGACAGAACTAGCCCTAACCCCTAGTACAGTGTAGTGACAGAACTATCCCTAGTACAGTATAGTGACAGAACTAGCCCTAACCCCTAGTACAGAATACTGACAGAACTAGTCCTAACCGCTAGTACAGAGTGGTGACAGAACTAGTCCTAACCTCTAGTACAGAGTGGTGACAGAACTAGTCCTAACCTCTAGTACAGAGTGGTGACAGAACTAGTCCTAACCTCTAGTACAGAGTGGTGACAGAACTAGTCCTAACCCCTAGTACACTATACTGACAGAACTAGCCCTAACCCCTAATACAGTGTATTGACAGAACTAGCCCTAACCTCTAGTACAGTATACTGACAGAACTAGCCCTAACCCCTAGTGCAGTGTATTGACAGAACTAGCCCTAACCCCTAGTACAGAGTGGTGACAGAACTAGTCCTAACCTCTAGTACAGAGTGGTGACAGAACTAGTCCTAACCCCTAGTGTAGTGACAGAACTAGTCCTAACCCCTAGTACAGAGTGGTGACAGACCTATCCCTAGTACAGTGTAGTGACAGAACTAGCCCTAACCTCTAGTACAGAGTGGTGATAGAACTATCCCTAGTACAGTGTAGTGACAGAACTAGCCCTAACCCCTAGTACAGTGTAGTGACAGAACTAGCCCTAACCTCTAGTGTAGTGACAGAACTAGCCCTAACCCCTAGTGCAGTGTAGTGACAGAACTAGCCCTAACCCCTAGTACAGAGTGGTGACAGAACTAGCCCTAACCTCTAGTACAGTGTACGGACAGAACTAGTCCTAACCCCTAGTACAGAGTGGTGACAGAACTAGTCCTAACCCCTAGAACAGAGTGATGACAGAACTAGCCCTAACCCCTAGAACAGAGTGATGACAGAACTAGCCCTAACCCCTAGAACAGAGTGGTGACAGAACTAGCCCCAACCCCTAGTACAGTGTGGTGACAGAACTAGCCCTAACCCCTAGTACAGAGTGGTGACAGGACTATCCCTAGTACAGTGTAGTGACAGAACTAGCCCTAACCCCTAGTACAGAGTAATGACAGGACTATCCCTAGTACAGTGTAGTGACAGAACTAGGGGTTAGGACTAGTACAGAGTGGTGACAGAACTATCCCTAGTACAGTGTAGTGAAATAACTAGCCCTAACCCCTAGTACAGTATAGTGACAGAACTAGCCCTAACCCCTAGTACAGAGTGGTGACAGAACTATCCCTAACCCCTAGTGCAGTATACTGACAGAACTAGCCCTAACCCCTAGTACAGTGTAGTGAAAGAACTAGTCCTAACCCCTAGTGCAGTGTAGTGACAGAACTAGCCCTAACCCCTAGTGCAGAGTGGTGACAGAACTATCCCTAGTACAGTGTAGTGACAGAACTAGCCCTAACCCCTAGTACAGAGTGATGACAGAACTATCCCTAGTACAGTGTAGTGAAATAACTAGTCCTAACCCTTAGTACAGCATAGTGACAGAACTAGCCCTAACCCCTAGTACAGAGTGGTGACAGAACTAGCCCTAACCTCTAGTAAAGAGTGGTGACAGAACTAGCCCTAACCTCTAGTAAAGAGTGGTGACAGAACTATCCCTAGTACAGTGTAGTGAAAGAACTAGCCCTAATCCCTAGTGCAGTGTAGTGACAGAACTAGCCCTAACCCCTAGTGCAGTATACTGACAGAACTAGCCCTAACCCCTAGTACAGTGTAGTGACAGAACTATCCCTAGTACAGTATAGTGACAGAACTAGCCCTAACCCCTAGTACAGAATACTGACAGAACTAGTCCTAACCGCTAGTACAGAGTGGTGACAGAACTAGTCCTAACCTCTAGTACAGAGTGGTGACAGAACTAGTCCTAACCTCTAGTACAGAGTGGTGACAGAACTAGTCCTAACCTCTAGTACAGAGTGGTGACAGAACTAGTCCTAACCCCTAGTACACTATACTGACAGAACTAGCCCTAACCCCTAGAACAGAGTGATGACAGAACTAGCCCTAACCCCTAGAACAGAGTGATGACAGAACTAGCCCTAACCCCTAGAACAGAGTGGTGACAGAACTAGCCCCAACCCCTAGTACAGTGTGGTGACAGAACTAGCCCTAACCCCTAGTACAGAGTGGTGACAGGACTATCCCTAGTACAGTGTAGTGACAGAACTAGCCCTAACCCCTAGTACAGAGTAATGACAGGACTATCCCTAGTACAGTGTAGTGACAGAACTAGGGGTTAGGACTAGTACAGAGTGGTGACAGAACTATCCCTAGTACAGTGTAGTGAAATAACTAGCCCTAACCCCTAGTACAGTATAGTGACAGAACTAGCCCTAACCCCTAGTACAGAGTGGTGACAGAACTATCCCTAACCCCTAGTGCAGTATACTGACAGAACTAGCCCTAACCCCTAGTACAGTGTAGTGAAAGAACTAGTCCTAACCCCTAGTGCAGTGTAGTGACAGAACTAGCCCTAACCCCTAGTGCAGTGTGGTGACAGAACTATCCCTAGTACAGTGTAGTGACAGAACTATCCCTAGTACAGTGTAGTGACAGAACTAGCCCTAACCCCTAGTACAGAGTGATGACAGAACTATCCCTAGTACAGTGTAGTGAAATAACTAGTCCTAACCCTTAGTACAGCATAGTGACAGAACTAGCCCTAACCCCTAGTACAGAGTGGTGACAGAACTAGCCCTAACCTCTAGTAAAGAGTGGTGACAGAACTATCCCTAGTACAGTGTAGTGAAAGAACTAGCCCTAATCCCTAGTGCAGTGTAGTGACAGAACTAGCCCTAACCCCTAGTGCAGTATACTGACAGAACTAGCCCTAACCCCTAGTACAGTGTAGTGACAGAACTATCCCTAGTACAGTATAGTGACAGAACTAGCCCTAACCCCTAGTACAGAATACTGACAGAACTAGTCCTAACCGCTAGTACAGAGTGGTGACAGAACTAGTCCTAACCTCTAGTACAGAGTGGTGACAGAACTAGTCCTAACCTCTAGTACAGAGTGGTGACAGAACTAGTCCTAACCTCTAGTACAGAGTGGTGACAGAACTAGTCCTAACCCCTAGTACACTATACTGACAGAACTAGCCCTAACCCCTAGTACACTATACTGACAGAACTAGCCCTAACCCCTAATACAGTGTAGTGACAGAACTAGCCCTAACCTCTAGTACAGTGTAGTGACAGAACTAGTCCTAACCCCTAGTACAGTATACTGACAGAACTAGCCCTGACCCCTAGTGCAGTGTAGTGACAAAACTAGCCCTAACCTCTAGTGCAGTGTAGTGACAGAACTAGCCCTATCCCCTAGTGCAGTATAGTGACAGAACTAGCCCTAATCCCTAGTGCAGTGTAGTGACAGAACTAGTCCTAACCCCTAGTACAGAGTGGTGACAGAACTATCCCTAGTACAGTGTAGTGACAGAACTATCCCTAGTACAGTGTAGTGACAGAACTAGCCCTAACCCCAAGTACAGAGTGGTGACAGAACTAGCCCTAACCTCTAGTACAGAGTGGTGACAGAACTATCCCTAACCCCTAGTGCAGTATACTGACAGAACTAGCCCTAACCCCTAGTACAGTGTAGTGAAAGAACGATTCCTAACCCCTAGTGCAGTGTAGTGACAGAACTAGCCCTAACCCCTAGTGCAGTATACTGACAGAACTAGCCCTAACCCCTAGTACAGTGTAGTGACAGAACTAGCCCTAACCCCTAGTGCAGTGTAGTGACAGAACTAGCCCTAACCCCTAGTACAGAGTGGTGACAGAACTATCCCTAGTACAGTATAGTGACAGAACTAGTCCTAACCCCTAGTGCAGTGTAGTGACAGAACTAGCCCTAACCCCTAGTGCAGTGTATTGACAGAACTAGCCCTAACCCCTAGTACAGAGTGGTGACAGAACTAGTCCTAACCTCTAGTACAGAGTGGTGACAGAACTAGTCCTAACCCCTAGTGCAGAGTGGTGACAGAACTATCCCTAGTACAGTGTAGTGACAGAACTATCCCTAGTACAGTGTAGTGACAGAACTAGCCCTAACCCCTAGTACAGTGTAGTGACAGAACTAGTCCTAACCTCTAGTACAGTGTAGTGACAGAACTAGTCCTAACCTCTAGTACAGAGTACTGACAGAACTAGCCCTAACCCCTAGTACAGTGTAGTGACAGAACTAGTCCTAACCTCTAGTACAGAGTGGTGACAGAACTAGTCCTAACCCCTAGTACACTATACTGACAGAACTAGCCCTAACCCCTAATACAGTGTAGTGACAGAACTAGCCCTAACCTCTAGTACAGTATACTGACAGAACTAGTCCTAACCCCTAGTGCAGTATACTGACTTAACTAGCCCTAACCCCTAGTGCAGTGTAGTGACAGAACTAGCCCTAACCTCTAGTGCAGTGTAGTGACAGAACTAGCCCTAACCCCTAGTACAGTGTAGTGACAGAACTAGTCCTAACCTCTAGTACAGAGTACTGACAGAACTAGCCCTAACCCCTAGTACAGTGTAGTGACAGAACTCGCCCTAACCCCTAGTACAGAGTGGTGACAGAACTATCCCTAGTACAATGTAGTGAAATAACTAGTCCTAACCCCTAGTACAGTATAGTGACAGAACTAGCCCTAACCCCTAGTACAGAGTGGTGACAGAACTAGCCCTAACCTCTAGTAAAGAGTGGTGACAGAACTATCCCTAGTACAGTGTAGTGAAAGAACTAGCCCTAATCCCTAGTGCAGTATACTGACAGAACTAGCCCTAACCCCTAGTACAGTGTAGTGACAGAACTATCCCTAGTACAGTATAGTGACAGAACTAGCCCTAACCCCTAGTACAGAATACTGACAGAACTAGTCCTAACCGCTAGTACAGAGTGGTGACAGAACTAGTCCTAACCCCTAGTACACTATACTGACAGAACTAGCCCTAACCCCTAATACAGTGTAGTGACAGAACTAGCCCTAACCTCTAGTACAGTATACTGACAGAACTAGCCCTAACCCCTAGTGCAGTATACTGACTTAACTAGCCCTAACCCCTAGTGCAGTGTAGTGACAGAACTAGCCCTAACCTCTAGTGCAGTGTAGTGACAGAACTAGTCCTAACCTCTAGTACAGAGTACTGACAGAACTAGCCCTAACCCCTAGTACAGTGTAGTGACAGAACTCGCCCTAACCCCTAGTACAGAGTGGTGACAGAACTAGTCCTAACCTCTAGTACAGAGTGGTGACAGAACTAGTCCTAACCTCTAGTACAGAGTGGTGACAGAACTAGTCCTAACCCCTAGTACACTATACTGACAGAACTAGCCCTAACCCCTAATACAGTGTAGTGACAGAACTAGCCCTAACCTCTAGTACAGTATACTGACAGAACTAGTCCTAACCCCTAGTGCAGTATACTGACTTAACTAGCCCTAACCCCTAGTGCAGTGTAGTGACAGAACTAGCCCTAACCTCTAGTGCAGTGTAGTGACAGAACTAGCCCTAACCTCTAGTGCAGTGTAGTGACAGAACTAGCCCTAACCCCTAGTACAGTGTAGTGACAGAACTAGTCCTAACCTCTAGTACAGTGTAGTGACAGAACTAGTCCTAACCTCTAGTACAGAGTACTGACAGAACTAGCCCTAACCCCTAGTACAGTGTAGTGACAGAACTCGCCCTAACCCCTAGTACAGAGTGGTGACAGAACTATCCCTAGTACAGTGTAGTGAAATAACTAGTCCTAACCCCTAGTACAGTATAGTGACAGAACTAGCCCTAACCCCAAGTACAGAGTGGTGACAGAACTAGCCCTAACCTCTAGTACAGAGTGGTGACAGAACTATCCCTAACCCCTAGTGCAGTATACTGACAGAACTAGCCCTAACCCCTAGTACAGTGTAGTGACAGAACTAGCCCTAACCCCTAGTGCAGTGTAGTGACAGAACTAGCCCTAACCCCTAGTACAGAGTGGTGACAGAACTATCCCTAGTACAGTATAGTGACAGAACTAGTCCTAACCCCTAGTGTAGTGTAGTGACAGAACTAGCCCTAACCCCTAGTGCAGTGTATTGACAGAACTAGCCCTAACCCCTAGTACAGAGTGGTGACAGAACTAGTCCTAACCTCTAGTACAGAGTGGTGACAGAACTAGTCCTAACCCCAGTGCAGAGTGGTGACAGAACTATCCCTAGTACAGTGTAGTGACAGAACTATCCCTAGTACAGTGTAGTGACAGAACTAGCCCTAACCCCTAGTACAGAGTGATGACAGAACTATCCCTAGTACAGTGTAGTGAAATAACTAGTCCTAACCCCTAGTACAGTATAGTGACAGAACTAGCCCTAACCCCTAGTACAGAGTGGTGACAGAACTAGCCCTAACCTCTAGTAAAGAGTGGTGACAGAACTATCCCTAGTACAGTGTAGTGAAAGAACTAGCCCTAATCCCTAGTGCAGTGTAGTGACAGAACTAGCCCTAACCCCTAGTGCAGTATACTGACAGAACTAGCCCTAACCCCTAGTACAGTGTAGTGACAGAACTATCCCTAGTACAGTATAGTGACAGAACTAGCCCTAACCCCTAGTACAGAATACTGACAGAACTAGTCCTAACCTCTAGTACAGAGTGGTGACAGAACTAGTCCTAACCCCTAGTACACTATACTGACAGAACTAGCCCTAACCCCTAATACAGTGTAGTGACAGAACTAGCCCTAACCTCTAGTACAGTATACTGACAGAACTAGTCCTAACCCCTAGTGCAGTATACTGACTTAACTAGCCCTAACCCCTAGTGCAGTGTAGTGACAGAACTAGCCCTAACCTCTAGTGCAGTGTAGTGACAGAACTAGCCCTAACCTCTAGTGCAGTGTAGTGACAGAACTAGCCCTAACCTCTAGTGCAGTGTAGTGACAGAACTAGCCCTAACCTCTAGTACAGTGTAGTGACAGAACTAGTCCTAACCTCTAGTACAGAGTACTGACAGAACTAGCCCTAACCCCTAGTACAGTGTAGTGACAGAACTCGCCCTAACCCCTAGTACAGAGTGGTGACAGAACTATCCCTAGTACAGTGTAGTGAAATAACTAGCCATAACCCCTAGTACAGAGTAGTGACAGAACTAGCCCTATCCCCTAGTGCAGTATAGTGACAGAACTAGCCCTAAACCCTAGTGCAGTGTAGTGACAGAACTAGTCCTAACCCCTAGTACAGAGTGGTGACAGAACTATCCCTAGTACAATGTAGTGACAGAACTAGCCCTAACCTCTAGTACAGAGTGGTGATAGAACTATCCCTAGTACAGTGTAGTGACAGAACTATCCCTAGTACAGTGTAGTGACAGAACTAGCCCTAACCCCTAGTACAGAGTGATGACAGAACTATCCCTAGTACAGTGTAGTGAAAGAACTAGCCCTAATCTCTAGTGCAGTGTAGTGACAGAACTAGCCCTAACCCCTAGTACAGTGTAGTGAAAGAACTAGCCCTAACCCCTAGTGCAGTATACTGACAGAACTAGCCCTAACCCCTAGTACAGAGTGGTGACAGAACTAGCCCTAACCCCTAGTACACTATACTGACAGAACTAGCCCTAACCCCTAATACAGTGTAGTGACAGAACTAGCCCTAACCTCTAGTACAGTGTAGTGACAGAACTAGTCCTAACCCCTAGTACAGTATACTGACAGAACTAGCCCTAACCCCTAGTGCAGTGTAGTGACAAAACTAGCCCTAACCTCTAGTGCAGTGTAGTGACAGAACTAGCCCTATCCCCTAGTGCAGTATAGTGACAGAACTAGCCCTAATCCCTAGTGCAGTGTAGTGACAGAACTAGTCCTAACCCCTAGTACAGAGTGGTGACAGAACTATCCCTAGTACAGTGTAGTGACAGAACTAGCCCTAACCTCTAGTACAGAGTGGTGATAGAACTATCCCTAGTACAGTGTAGTGACAGAACTATCCCTAGTACAGTGTAGTGACAGAACTAGCCCTAACCCCTAGTACAGAGTGATGACAGAACTATCCCTAGTACAGTGTAGTGAAATAACTAGTCCTAACCCCTTGTACAGTATAGTGACAGAACTAGCCCTAACCCCAAGTACAGAGTGGTGACAGAACTAGCCCTAACCTCTAGTACAGAGTGGTGACAGAACTATCCCTAACCCCTAGTGCAGTATACTGACAGAACTAGCCCTAACCCCTAGTACAGTGTAGTGAAAGAACGATTCCTAACCCCTAGTGCAGTGTAGTGACAGAACTAGCCCTAACCCCTAGTGCAGTATACTGACAGAACTAGCCCTAACCCCTAGTACAGTGTAGTGACAGAACTAGCCCTAACCCCTAGTGCAGTGTAGTGACAGAACTAGCCCTAACCCCTAGTACAGAGTGGTGACAGAACTATCCCTAGTACAGTATAGTGACAGAACTAGTCCTAACCCCTAGTGCAGTGTAGTGACAGAACTAGCCCTAACCCCTAGTGCAGTGTATTGACAGAACTAGCCCTAACCCCTAGTACAGAGTGGTGACAGAACTAGTCCTAACCTCTAGTACAGAGTGGTGACAGAACTAGTCCTAACCCCTAGTGCAGAGTGGTGACAGAACTATCCCTAGTACAGTGTAGTGACAGAACTATCCCTAGTACAGTGTAGTGACAGAACTAGCCCTAACCCCTAGTACAGTGTAGTGACAGAACTAGTCCTAACCTCTAGTACAGTGTAGTGACAGAACTAGTCCTAACCTCTAGTACAGAGTACTGACAGAACTAGCCCTAACCCCTAGTACAGTGTAGTGACAGAACTCGCCCTAACCCCTAGTACAGAGTGGTGACAGAACTAGTCCTAACCTCTAGTACAGAGTGGTGACAGAACTAGTCCTAACCCCTAGTACACTATACTGACAGAACTAGCCCTAACCCCTAACGTGAGGCAGCTGCCCCCCGTGCAGTCGACCAGCCCAACCCGGCGTGAGTGCGCGCCCTAACCTCTAGTACAGTATACTGACAGAACTAGTCCTAACCCCTAGTGCAGTATACTGACTTAACTAGCCCTAACCCCTAGTGCAGTGTAGTGACAGAACTAGCCCTAACCTCTAGTGCAGTGTAGTGACAGAACTAGCCCTAACCCCTAGTACAGTGTAGTGACAGAACTAGTCCTAACCTCTAGTACAGAGTACTGACAGAACTAGCCCTAACCCCTAGTACAGTGTAGTGACAGAACTCGCCCTAACCCCTAGTACAGAGTGGTGACAGAACTATCCCTAGTACAATGTAGTGAAATAACTAGTCCTAACCCCTAGTACAGTATAGTGACAGAACTAGCCCTAACCCCTAGTACAGAGTGGTGACAGAACTAGCCCTAACCTCTAGTAAAGAGTGGTGACAGAACTATCCCTAGTACAGTGTAGTGAAAGAACTAGCCCTAATCCCTAGTGCAGTGTAGTGACAGAACTAGCCCTAACCCCTAGTGCAGTATACTGACAGAACTAGCCCTAACCCCTAGTACAGTGTAGTGACAGAACTATCCCTAGTACAGTATAGTGACAGAACTAGCCCTAACCCCTAGTACAGAATACTGACAGAACTAGTCCTAACCGCTAGTACAGAGTGGTGACAGAACTAGTCCTAACCCCTAGTACACTATACTGACAGAACTAGCCCTAACCCCTAATACAGTGTAGTGACAGAACTAGCCCTAACCTCTAGTACAGTATACTGACAGAACTAGTCCTAACCCCTAGTGCAGTATACTGACTTAACTAGCCCTAACCCCTAGTGCAGTGTAGTGACAGAACTAGCCCTAACCTCTAGTGCAGTGTAGTGACAGAACTAGTCCTAACCTCTAGTACAGAGTACTGACAGAACTAGCCCTAACCCCTAGTACAGTGTAGTGACAGAACTCGCCCTAACCCCTAGTACAGAGTGGTGACAGAACTAGTCCTAACCTCTAGTACAGAGTGGTGACAGAACTAGTCCTAACCTCTAGTACAGAGTGGTGACAGAACTAGTCCTAACCCCTAGTACACTATACTGACAGAACTAGCCCTAACCCCTAATACAGTGTAGTGACAGAACTAGCCCTAACCTCTAGTACAGTATACTGACAGAACTAGTCCTAACCCCTAGTGCAGTATACTGACTTAACTAGCCCTAACCCCTAGTGCAGTGTAGTGACAGAACTAGCCCTAACCTCTAGTGCAGTGTAGTGACAGAACTAGCCCTAACCTCTAGTGCAGTGTAGTGACAGAACTAGCCCTAACCTCTAGTGCAGTGTAGTGACAGAACTAGCCCTAACCCCTAGTACAGTGTAGTGACAGAACTAGTCCTAACCTCTAGTACAGTGTAGTGACAGAACTAGTCCTAACCTCTAGTACAGAGTACTGACAGAACTAGCCCTAACCCCTAGTACAGTGTAGTGACAGAACTCGCCCTAACCCCTAGTACAGAGTGGTGACAGAACTATCCCTAGTACAGTGTAGTGAAATAACTAGCCATAACCCCTAGTACAGAGTAGTGACAGAACTAGCCCTATCCCCTAGTGCAGTATAGTGACAGAACTAGCCCTAAACCCTAGTGCAGTGTAGTGACAGAACTAGCTCCTAACCTCCTAGTACAGAGTGGTGACTAGAACTATCCCTAGTACAGTGTAGTGACAGAACTATCCCTAGTACAGTGTAGTGACAGAACTAGCCCTAACCCCTAGTACAGAGTGATGACAGAACTATCCCTAGTACAGTGTAGTGAAATAACTAGTCCTAACCCCTAGTACAGTATAGTGACAGAACTAGCCCTAACCCCTAGTACAGAGTGGTGACAGAACTAGCCCTAACCTCTAGTACAGAGTGGTGACAGAACTATCCCTAGTACAGTGTAGTGAAAGAACTAGCCCTAATCCCTAGTGCAGTGTAGTGACAGAACTAGCCCTAACCCCTAGTGCAGTATACTGACAGAACTAGCCCTAACCCCTAGTACAGTGTAGTGACAGAACTATCCCTAGTACAGTATAGTGACAGAACTAGCCCTAACCCCTAGTACAGAATACTGACAGAACTAGTCCTAACCGCTAGTACAGAGTGGTGACAGAACTAGTCCTAACCCCTAGTACACTATACTGACAGAACTAGCCCTAACCCCTAATACAGTGTAGTGACAGAACTAGCCCTAACCTCTAGTACAGTATACTGACAGAACTAGTCCTAACCCCTAGTGCAGTATACTGACTTAACTAGCCCTAACCCCTAGTGCAGTGTAGTGACAGAACTAGCCCTAACCTCTAGTGCAGTGTAGTGACAGAACTAGTCCTAACCTCTAGTACAGAGTACTGACAGAACTAGCCCTAACCCCTAGTACAGTGTAGTGACAGAACTCGCCCTAACCCCTAGTACAGAGTGGTGACAGAACTAGTCCTAACCTCTAGTACAGAGTGGTGACAGAACTAGTCCTAACCTCTAGTACAGAGTGGTGACAGAACTAGTCCTAACCCCTAGTACACTATACTGACAGAACTAGCCCTAACCCCTAATACAGTGTAGTGACAGAACTAGCCCTAACCTCTAGTACAGTATACTGACAGAACTAGTCCTAACCCCTAGTGCAGTATACTGACTTAACTAGCCCTAACCCCTAGTGCAGTGTAGTGACAGAACTAGCCCTAACCTCTAGTGCAGTGTAGTGACAGAACTAGCCCTAACCTCTAGTGCAGTGTAGTGACAGAACTAGCCCTAACCCCTAGTACAGTGTAGTGACAGAACTAGTCCTAACCTCTAGTACAGTGTAGTGACAGAACTAGTCCTAACCTCTAGTACAGAGTACTGACAGAACTAGCCCTAACCCCTAGTACAGTGTAGTGACAGAACTCGCCCTAACCCCTAGTACAGAGTGGTGACAGAACTATCCCTAGTACAGTGTAGTGAAATAACTAGCCATAACCCCTAGTACAGAGTAGTGACAGAACTAGCCCTATCCCCTAGTGCAGTATAGTGACAGAACTAGCCCTAAACCCTAGTGCAGTGTAGTGACAGAACTAGTCCTAACCCCTAGTACAGAGTGGTGACAGAACTATCCCTAGTACAATGTAGTGACAGAACTAGCCCTAACCTCTAGTACAGAGTGGTGATAGAACTATCCCTAGTACAGTGTAGTGACAGAACTATCCCTAGTACAGTGTAGTGACAGAACTAGCCCTAACCCCTAGTACAGAGTGATGACAGAACTATCCCTAGTACAGTGTAGTGAAATAACTAGTCCTAACCCCTAGTACAGTATAGTGACAGAACTAGCCCTAACCCCTAGTACAGAGTGGTGACAGAACTAGCCCTAACCTCTAGTACAGAGTGGTGACAGAACTATCCCTAGTACAGTGTAGTGAAAGAACTAGCCCTAATCTCTAGTGCAGTGTAGTGACAGAACTAGCCCTAACCCCTAGTACAGTGTAGTGAAAGAACTAGCCCTAACCCCTAGTGCAGTATACTGACAGAACTAGCCCTAACCCCTAGTACAGAGTGGTGACAGAACTAGCCCTAACCCCTAGTACACTATACTGACAGAACTAGCCCTAACCCCTAATACAGTGTAGTGACAGAACTAGCCCTAACCTCTAGTACAGTGTAGTGACAGAACTAGTCCTAACCCCTAGTACAGTATACTGACAGAACTAGCCCTAACCCCTAGTGCAGTGTAGTGACAAAACTAGCCCTAACCTCTAGTGCAGTGTAGTGACAGAACTAGCCCTATCCCCTAGTGCAGTATAGTGACAGAACTAGCCCTAATCCCTAGTGCAGTGTAGTGACAGAACTAGTCCTAACCCCTAGTACAGAGTGGTGACAGAACTATCCCTAGTACAGTGTAGTGACAGAACTAGCCCTAACCTCTAGTACAGAGTGGTGATAGAACTATCCCTAGTACAGTGTAGTGACAGAACTATCCCTAGTACAGTGTAGTGACAGAACTAGCCCTAACCCCTAGTACAGAGTGATGACAGAACTATCCCTAGTACAGTGTAGTGAAATAACTAGTCCTAACCCCTAGTACAGTATAGTGACAGAACTAGCCCTAACCCCAAGTACAGAGTGGTGACAGAACTAGCCCTAACCTCTATTACAGAGTGGTGACAGAACTATCCCTAACCCCTAGTGCAGTATACTGACAGAACTAGCCCTAACCCCTAGTACAGTGTAGTGAAAGAACGATTCCTAACCCCTAGTGCAGTGTAGTGACAGAACTAGCCCTAACCCCTAGTGCAGTATACTGACAGAACTAGCCCTAACCCCTAGTACAGTGTAGTGACAGAACTAGCCCTAACCCCTAGTGCAGTGTAGTGACAGAACTAGCCCTAACCCCTAGTACAGAGTGGTGACAGAACTATCCCTAGTACAGTATAGTGACAGAACTAGTCCTAACCCCTAGTGCAGTGTAGTGACAGAACTAGCCCTAACCCCTAGTGCAGTGTATTGACAGAACTAGCCCTAACCCCTAGTACAGAGTGGTGACAGAACTAGTCCTAACCTCTAGTACAGAGTGGTGACAGAACTAGTCCTAACCCCTAGTGCAGAGTGGTGACAGAACTATCCCTAGTACAGTGTAGTGACAGAACTATCCCTAGTACAGTGTAGTGACAGAACTAGCCCTAACCCCTAGTACAGTGTAGTGACAGAACTAGTCCTAACCTCTAGTACAGTGTAGTGACAGAACTAGTCCTAACCTCTAGTACAGAGTACTGACAGAACTAGCCCTAACCCCTAGTACAGTGTAGTGACAGAACTCGCCCTAACCCCTAGTACAGAGTGGTGACAGAACTAGTCCTAACCTCTAGTACAGAGTGGTGACAGAACTAGTCCTAACCCCTAGTACACTATACTGACAGAACTAGCCCTAACCCCTAATACAGTGTAGTGACAGAACTATCCCTAACCCCTAGTGCAGTATACTGACAGAACTAGCCCTAACCCCTAGTACAGTGTAGTGAAAGAACGATTCCTAACCCCTAGTGCAGTGTAGTGACAGAACTAGCCCTAACCCCTAGTGCAGTATACTGACAGAACTAGCCCTAACCCCTAGTACAGTGTAGTGACAGAACTAGCCCTAACCCCTAGTGCAGTGTAGTGACAGAACTAGCCCTAACCCCTAGTACAGAGTGGTGACAGAACTATCCCTAGTACAGTATAGTGACAGAACTAGTCCTAACCCCTAGTGCAGTGTAGTGACAGAACTAGCCCTAACCCCTAGTGCAGTGTATTGACAGAACTAGCCCTAACCCCTAGTACAGAGTGGTGACAGAACTAGTCCTAACCTCTAGTACAGAGTGGTGACAGAACTAGTCCTAACCCCTAGTGCAGAGTGGTGACAGAACTATCCCTAGTACAGTGTAGTGACAGAACTATCCCTAGTACAGTGTAGTGACAGAACTAGCCCTAACCCCTAGTACAGTGTAGTGACAGAACTAGTCCTAACCTCTAGTACAGTGTAGTGACAGAACTAGTCCTAACCTCTAGTACAGAGTACTGACAGAACTAGCCCTAACCCCTAGTACAGTGTAGTGACAGAACTCGCCCTAACCCCTAGTACAGAGTGGTGACAGAACTAGTCCTAACCTCTAGTACAGAGTGGTGACAGAACTAGTCCTAACCCCTAGTACACTATACTGACAGAACTAGCCCTAACCCCTAATACAGTGTAGTGACAGAACTAGCCCTAACCTCTA
The DNA here is from genome assembly GCF_965601325.2 of Salmo salar. Classification (NCBI taxonomy): domain Eukaryota; kingdom Metazoa; phylum Chordata; class Actinopteri; order Salmoniformes; family Salmonidae; genus Salmo; species Salmo salar. The sequence goes on along the minus strand of NC_138293.1, from coordinate 92,297,557 downwards.
GTACAGTATACTGACAGAACTAGTCCTAACCCCTAGTGCAGTATACTGACTTAACTAGCCCTAACCCCTAGTGCAGTGTAGTGACAGAACTAGCCCTAACCTCTAGTGCAGTGTAGTGACAGAACTAGCCCTAACCCCTAGTACAGTGTAGTGACAGAACTAGTCCTAACCTCTAGTACAGAGTACTGACAGAACTAGCCCTAACCCCTAGTACAGTGTAGTGACAGAACTCGCCCTAACCCCTAGTACAGAGTGGTGACAGAACTATCCCTAGTACAGTGTAGTGAAAGAACTAGCCCTAATCCCTAGTGCAGTGTAGTGACAGAACTAGCCCTAACCCCTAGTGCAGTATACTGACAGAACTAGCCCTAACCCCTAGTACAGTGTAGTGACAGAACTATCCCTAGTACAGTATAGTGACAGAACTAGCCCTAACCCCTAGTACAGTGTAGTGACAGAACTAGCCCTAACCTCTAGTACAGAGTGGTGACAGAACTATCCCTAGTACAGTGTAGTGACAGAACTAGCCCTAACCCCTAGTACAGTGTAGTGACAGAACTAGCCCTAACCCCTAGTACAGAGTGGTGACAGAACTATCCCTAGTACAGTGTAGTGAAATAACTAGTCCTAACCCCTAGTACAGTATAGTGACAGAACTAGCCCTAACCCCTAGTACAGAGTGGTGACAGAACTAGCCCTAACCTCTAGTACAGAGTGGTGACAGAACTATCCCTAACCCCTAGTACAGTATACTGACAGAACTAGCCCTAACCCCTAGTACAGTGTAGTGACAGAACTAGCCCTAACCCCTAGTGCAGTATACTGACAGAACTAGCCCTAACCCCTAGTGCAGTAGTAGTGACAGAACTAGCCCTAACCCCTAGTGCAGTGTAGTGAAAGAACTAGCCCTAATCCCTAGTGCAGTGTAGTGACAGAACTAGCCCTAACCCCTAGTGCAGTATACTGACAGAACTAGCCCTAACCCCTAGTACAGTGTAGTGACAGAACTATCCCTAGTACAGTATAGTGACAGAACTAGCCCTAACCCCTAGTACAGAATACTGACAGAACTAGTCCTAACCGCTAGTACAGAGTGGTGACAGAACTAGTCCTAACCCCTAGTACACTATACTGACAGAACTAGCCCTAACCCCTAATACAGTGTAGTGACAGAACTAGCCCTAACCTCTAGTACAGTATACTGACAGAACTAGTCCTAACCCCTAGTGCAGTATACTGACTTAACTAGCCCTAACCCCTAGTGCAGTGTAGTGACAGAACTAGCCCTAACCTCTAGTGTAGTGACAGAACTAGTCCTAACCTCTAGTACAGAGTACTGACAGAACTAGCCCTAACCCCTAGTACAGTGTAGTGACAGAACTCGCCCTAACCCCTAGTACAGAGTGGTGACAGAACTAGTCCTAACCTCTAGTACAGAGTGGTGACAGAACTAGTCCTAACCTCTAGTACAGAGCGGTGACAGAACTAGTCCTAACCCCTAGTACACTATACTGACAGAACTAGCCCTAACCCCTAATACAGTGTAGTGACAGAACTAGCCCTAACCTCTAGTACAGTATACTGACTTAACTAGCCCTAACCCCTAGTGCAGTGTAGTGACAGAACTAGCCCTAACCCCTAGTGCAGTGTAGTGACAGAACTAGCCCTAACCTCTAGTGCAGTGTAGTGACAGAACTAGCCCTAACCTCTAGTGCAGTGTAGTGACAGAACTAGCCCTAACCCCTAGTACAGTGTAGTGACAGAACTAGTCCTAACCTCTAGTACAGTGTAGTGACAGAACTAGTCCTAACCTCTAGTACAGAGTACTGACAGAACTAGCCCTAACCCCTAGTACAGTGTAGTGACAGAACTCGCCCTAACCCCTAGTACAGAGTGGTGACAGAACTATCCCTAGTACAGTGTAGTGAAATAACTAGTCCTAACCCCTAGTACAGTATAGTGACAGAACTAGCCCTAACCCCAAGTACAGAGTGGTGACAGAACTAGCCCTAACCTCTAGTACAGAGTGGTGACAGAACTATCCCTAACCCCTAGTGCAGTATACTGACAGAACTAGCCCTAACCCCTAGTACAGTGTAGTGACAGAACTAGCCCTAACCCCTAGTGCAGTGTAGTGACAGAACTAGCCCTAACCCCTAGTACAGTGTGGTGACAGAACTAGTCCTAACCTCTAGTACAGTGTAGTGACAGAACTAGTCCTAACCTCTAGTACAGAGTACTGACAGAACTCGCCCTAACCCCTAGTACAGAGTGGTGACAGAACTATCCCTAGTACAGTGTAGTGAAATAACTAGTCCTAACCCCTAGTACAGTATAGTGACAGAACTAGCCCTAACCCCTAGTACAGAGTGGTGACAGAACTAGCCCTAACCTCTAGTACAGAGTGGTGACAGAACTATCCCTAACCCCTAGTGCAGTATACTGACAGAACTAGCCCTAACCCCTAGTACAGTGTAGTGACAGAACTAGCCCTAACCCCTAGTGCAGTGTAGTGACAGAACTAGCCCTAACCCCTAGTACAGAGTGGTGACAGAACTATCCCTAGTACAGTGTAGTGACAGAACTATCCCTAGTACAGTGTAGTGACAGAACTAGCCCTAACCCCTAGTACAGAGTGATGACAGAACTATCCCTAGTACAGTGTAGTGAAATAACTAGTCCTAACCCCTAGTACAGTATAGTGACAGAACTAGCCCTAACCCCTAGTACAGATGTGAGTGACAGAACTAGCCCTAACCTCCTAGTAGACAGTAGTGAGTGACAGAACTATCCCTAGTACAGTGTAGTGAAAGAACTAGCCCTAATCCCTAGTGCAGTGTAGTGACAGAACTAGCCCTAACCCCTAGTGCAGTATACTGACAGAACTAGCCCTAACCCCTAGTACAGTGTAGTGACAGAACTATCCCTAGTACAGTATAGTGACAGAACTAGCCCTAACCCCTAGTACAGAATACTGACAGAACTAGTCCTAACCTCTAGTACAGAGTGGTGACAGAACTAGTCCTAACCCCTAGTACACTATACTGACAGAACTAGCCCTAACCCCTAATACAGTGTAGTGACAGAACTAGCCCTAACCTCTAGTACAGTATACTGACAGAACTAGTCCTAACCCCTAGTGCAGTATACTGACTTAACTAGCCCTAACCCCTAGTGCAGTGTAGTGACAGAACTAGCCCTAACCTGTAGTGCAGTGTAGTGACAGAACTAGCCCTAACCTCTAGTGCAGTGTAGTGACAGAACTAGCCCTAACCCCTAGTACAGTGTAGTGACAGAACTAGTCCTAACCTCTAGTACAGTGTAGTGACAGAACTAGTCCTAACCTCTAGTACAGAGTACTGACAGAACTAGCCCTAACCCCTAGTACAGTGTAGTGACAGAACTCGCCCTAACCCCTAGTACAGAGTGGTGACAGAACTATCCCTAGTACAGTGTAGTGAAATAACTAGCCATAACCCCTAGTACAGAGTAGTGACAGAACTAGCCCTATCCCCTAGTGCAGTATAGTGACAGAACTAGCCCTAAACCCTAGTGCAGTGTAGTGACAGAACTAGTCCTAACCCCTAGTACAGAGTGGTGACAGAACTATCCCTAGTACAATGTAGTGACAGAACTAGCCCTAACCTCTAGTACAGAGTGGTGATAGAACTATCCCTAGTACAGTGTAGTGACAGAACTATCCCTAGTACAGTGTAGTGACAGAACTAGCCCTAACCCCTAGTACAGAGTGATGACAGAACTATCCCTAGTACAGTGTAGTGAAATAACTAGTCCTAACCCCTAGTACAGTATAGTGACAGAACTAGCCCTAACCCCTAGTACAGAGTGGTGACAGAACTAGCCCTAACCTCTAGTACAGAGTGGTGACAGAACTATCCCTAGTACAGTGTAGTGAAAGAACTAGCCCTAATCTCTAGTGCAGTGTAGTGACAGAACTAGCCCTAACCCCTAGTACAGTGTAGTGAAAGAACTAGCCCTAACCCCTAGTGCAGTATACTGACAGAACTAGCCCTAACCCCTAGTACAGAGTGGTGACAGAACTAGCCCTAACCTCTAGTAAAGAGTGGTGACAGAACTATCCCTAGTACAGTGTAGTGAAAGAACTAGCCCTAATCCCTAGTGCAGTGTAGTGACAGAACTAGCCCTAACCCCTAGTGCAGTGTAGTGACAGAACTAGCCCTAACCCCTAGTGCAGTATACTGACAGAACTAGCCCTAACACCTAGTACAGTGTAGTGACAGAACTATCCCTAGTACAGTATAGTGACAGAACTAGTCCTAACCCCTAGTACAGAATACTGACAGAACTAGTCCTAACCGCTAGTACAGAGTGGTGACAGAACTAGTCCTAACCTCTAGTACAGAGTGGTGACAGAACTAGTCCTAACCTCTAGTACAGAGTGGTGACAGGACTATCCCTAGTACAGTGTAGTGACAGAACTAGCCCTAACCCCTAGTACAGTGTAGTGACAGAACTATCCCTAGTACAGAATACTGACAGAACTAGTCCTAACCGCTAGTACAGAATACTGACAGAACTAGTCCTAACCGCTAGTACAGAGTGGTGACAGAACTAGTCCTAACCTCTAGTACAGAGTGGTGACAGAACTAGTCCTAACCTCTAGTAGAGTGGTGACAGAACTAGTCCTAACCTCTAGTACAGAGTGGTGACAGAACTAGTCCTAACCTCTAGTACAGAGTGGTGACAGAACTAGTCCTAACCCCTAGTACACTATACTGACAGAACTAGCCCTAACCCCTAATACAGTGTAGTGACAGAACTAGCACTAACCTCTAGTACAGTATACTGACAGAACTAGCCCTAACCCCTAGTGCAGTGTATTGACAGAACTAGCCCTAACCCCTAGTACAGAGTGGTGACAGAACTAGTCCTAACCTCTAGTACAGAGTGGTGACAGAACTAGTCCTAACCCCTAGTGTTGTGACAGAACTAGTCCTAACCCCTAGTACAGAGTGGTGACAGACCTATCCCTAGTACAGTGTAGTGACAGAACTAGCCCTAACCACTAGTACAGAGTGGTGATAGAACTATCCCTAGTACAGTGTAGTGACAGAACTAGCCCTAACCCCTAGTACAGTGTAGTGACAGAACTAGCCCTAACCTCTAGTGTAGTGACAGAACTAGCCCTAACCCCTAGAGCAGTGTAGTGACAGAACTAGCCCTAACCCCTAGTACAGAGTGGTGACAGAACTAGCCCTAACCTCTAGTACAGTGTACGGACAGAACTAGTCCTAACCCCTAGTACAGAGTGGCGACAGAACTAGTCCTAACCCCTAGAACAGAGTGATGACAGAACTAGCCCTAACCCCTAGAACAGAGTGATGACAGAACTAGCCCTAACCCCTAGAACATAGTGGTGACAGAACTAGCCCCAACCCCTAGTACAGTGTGGTGACAGAACTAGCCCTAACCCCTAGTACAGAGTGGTGACAGGACTATCCCTAGTACAGTGTAGTGACAGAACTAGCCCTAACCCCTAGTACAGAGTGGTGACAGAACTATCCCTAACCCCTAGTGCAGTATACTGACAGAACTAGCCCTAACCCCTAGTACAGTGTAGTGAAAGAACTAGTCCTAACCCCAAGTGCAGTGTAGTGACAGAACTAGCCCTAACCCCTAGTGCAGTATACTGACAGAACTAGCCCTAACCCCTAGTACAGTGTAGTGAAAGAACTAGCCCTAACCTCTAGTGCAGTGTATTGACAGAACTAGCTCTAACCCCTTGTACAGAGTGGTGACAGAACTAGTCCTAACCTCTAGTACAGAGTGGTGACAGAACTAGTCCTAACCTCTAGTACAGAGTGGTGACAGAACTAGTCCTAACCCCTAGTGCAGTATACTGACAGAACTAGCCCTAACCCCTAGTACAGAGTGGTGACAGAACTATCCCTAGTACAGTGTAGTGAAATAACTAGCCCTAACCCCTAGTACAGAGTAGTGACAGAACTAGCCCTAATCCCTAGTGCAGAGTAGTGACAGAACTAGCCCTAATCCCTAGTGCAGTGTAGTGACAGAACTAGCCCTAACCCCTAGTGCAGTGTAGTGACAGAACTAGCCCTAACCCCTAGTGCAGTATACTGACAGAACTAGCCCTAACCCCTAGTACAGTGTAGTGACAGAACTATCCCTAGTACAGTATAGTGACAGAACTAGCCCTAACCCCTAGTACAGAATACTGACAGAACTAGTCCTAACCTCTAGTACAGAGTGGTGACAGAACTAGTCCTAACCTCTAGTACAGAGTGGTGACAGAACTAGTCCTAACCTCTAGTACAGAGTGGTGACAGAACTAGTCCTAACCCCTAGTACACTATACTGACAGAACTAGCCCTAACCCCTAATACAGTGTAGTGACAGAACTAGCCCTAACCTCTAGTACAGTATACTGACAGAACTAGTCCTAACCCCTAGTGCAGTATACTGACTTAACTAGCCCTAACCCCTAGTGCAGTGTAGTGACAGAACTAGCCCTAACCTCTAGTGCAGTGTAGTGACAGAACTAGCCCTAACCTCTAGTGCAGTGTAGTGACAGAACTAGCCCTAACCCCTAGTACAGTGTAGTGACAGAACTAGTCCTAACCTCTAGTACAGTGTAGTGACAGAACTAGTCCTAACCTCTAGTACTGACAGAACTAGCCCTAACCCCTAGTACAGTGTAGTGACAGAACTAGCCCTAACCCCTAGTACAGAGTGGTGACAGAACTATCCCTAGTACAGTGTAGTGAAATAACTAGCCGTAACCCCTAGTACAGAGTAGTGACAGAACTAGCCCTATCCCCTAGTGCAGTATAGTGACAGAACTAGCCCTAACCCCTAGTGCAGTGTAGTGACAGAACTAGTCCTAACCCCTAGTACAGTGTAGTGACAGAACTAGCCCTAACCTCTAGTACAGAGTGGTGATAGAACTATCCCTAGTACAGTGTAGTGACAGAACTAGCCCTAACCCCTAGTACAGAGTGATGACAGAACTATCCCTATTACAGTGTAGTGAAATAACTAGTCCTAACCCCTAGTACAGTATAGTGACAGAACTAGCCCTAACCCCTAATAGTGTAGTGACAGAACTAGCCCTAACCTCTAGTACAGTATACTGACAGAACTAGTCCTAACCCCTAGTGCAGTATACTTACTTAACTAGCCCTAACCCCTAGTGCAGTGTAGTGACAGAACTAGCCCTAACCTCTAGTGCAGTGTAGTGACAGAACTAGCCCTAACCTCTAGTGCAGTGTAGTGACAGAACTAGCCCTAACCCCTAGTACAGTGTAGTGACAGAACTAGTCCTAACCTCTAGTACAGTGTAGTGACAGAACTAGTCCTAACCTCTAGTACAGAGTACTGACAGAACTAGCCCTAACCCCTAGTACAGTGTAGTGACAGAACTCGCCCTAACCCCTAGTACAGAGTGGTGACAGAACTATCCCTAGTACAGTGTAGTGAAATAACTAGCCATAACCCCTAGTACAGAGTAGTGACAGAACTAGCCCTATCCCCTAGTGCAGTATAGTGACAGAACTAGCCCTAAACCCTAGTGCAGTGTAGTGACAGAACTAGTCCTAACCCCTAGTACAGAGTGGTGACAGAACTATCCCTAGTACAATGTAGTGACAGAACTAGCCCTAACCTCTAGTACAGAGTGGTGATAGAACTATCCCTAGTACAGTGTAGTGACAGAACTATCCCTAGTACAGTGTAGTGACAGAACTAGCCCTAACCCCTAGTACAGAGTGATGACAGAACTATCCCTAGTACATTGTAGTGACAGAACTAGCCCTAACCCCTAGTACAGTGTAGTGAAAGAACTAGCCCTAACCCCTAGTGCAGTATACTGACAGAACTAGCCCTAACCCCTAGTAAAGAGTGGTGACAGAACTATCCCTAGTACAGTGTAGTGAAAGAACTAGCCCTAATCCCTAGTGCAGTGTAGTGACAGAACTAGCCCTAACCCCTAGTGCAGTATACTGACAGAACTAGCCCTAACCCCTAGTACAGTGTAGTGACAGAACTATCCCTAGTACAGTATAGTGACAGAACTAGCCCTAACCCCTAGTACAGAATACTGACAGAACTAGTCCTAACCGCTAGTACAGAGTGGTGAGAGAACTAGTCCTAACCTCTAGTACAGAGTGGTGACAGAACTAGTCCTAACCCCTAGTACACTATACTGACAGAACTAGCCCTAACCTCTAGTACAGTATACTGACAGAACTAGTCCTAACCCCTAGTGCAGTATACTGACTTAACTAGCCCTAACCCCTAGTGCAGTGTAGTGACAGAACTAGCCCTAACCTCTAGTGCAGTGTAGTGACAGAACTAGCCCTAACCTCTAGTGCAGTCTAGTGACAGAACTAGCCCTAACCCCTAGTACAGTGTAGTGACAGAACTAGTCCTAACCTCTAGTACAGTGTAGTGACAGAACTAGTCCTAACCTCTAGTACTGACAGAACTAGCCCTAACCCCTAGTACAGTGTAGTGACAGAACTAGCCCTAACCCCTAGTACAGAGTGGTGACAGAACTATCCCTAGTACAGTGTAGTGAAATAACTAGCCATAACCCCTAGTACAGAGTAGTGACAGAACTAGCCCTATCCCCTAGTGCAGTATAGTGACAGAACTAGCCCTAATCCCTAGTGCAGTGTAGTGACAGAACTAGTCCTAACCCCTAGTACAGAGTGGTGACAGAACTATCCCTAGTACAGTGTAGTGACAGAACTATCCCTAGTACAGTGTAGTGACAGAACTAGCCCTAACCCCTAGTAAAGAGTGATGACAGAACTATCCCTAGTACAGTGTAGTGAAATAACTAGTCCTAACCCCTAGTACAGTATAGTGACAGAACTAGCCCTAACCCCAAGTACAGAGTGGTGACAGAACTAGCCCTAACCCCTAGTGCAGTATACTGACAGAACTAGCCCTAACCCCTAGTACAGTGTAGTGAAAGAACTAGTCCTAACCCCTAGTGCAGTGTAGTGACAGAACTAGCCCTAACCCCTAGTGCAGTATACTGACAGAACTAGCCCTAACCCCTAGTACAGTGTAGTGAAAGAACTAGCCCTAACCCCTAGTGCAGTGTAGTGACAGAACTAGCCCTAACCCCTAGTACAGAGTGGTGACAGAACTATCCCTAGTACAGTATAGTGACAGAACTAGTCCTAACCCCTAGTGCATTGTATTGACAGAACTAGCCCTAACCCCTAGTACAGAGTGGTGACAGAACTAGTCCTAACCCCTAGTGCAGAGTGGTGACAGAACTATCCCTAGTACAGTGTAGTGACAGAACTATCCCTAACCCCTAGTACAGAGTGATGACAGAACTATCCCTAGTACAGTGTAGTGAAATAACTAGTCCTAACCCCTAGTACAGTATAGTGACAGAACTAGCCCTAACCCCTAGTACAGAGTGGTGACAGAACTAGCCCTAACCTCTAGTAAAGAGTGGTGACAGAACTATCCCTAGTACAGTGTAGTGAAAGAACTAGCCCTAATCCCTAGTGCAGTGTAGTGACAGAACTAGCCCTAACCCCTAGTGCAGTATACTGACAGAACTAGCCCTAACCCCTAGTACAGTGTAGTGACAGAACTATCCCTAGTACAGTATAGTGACAGAACTAGCCCTAACCCCTAGTACAGAATACTGACAGAACTAGTCCTAACCGCTAGTACAGAGTGGTGACAGAACTAGTCCTAACCTCTAGTACAGAGTGGTGACAGAACTAGTCCTAACCTCTAGTACAGAGTGGTGACAGAACTAGTCCTAACCTCTAGTACAGAGTGGTGACAGAACTAGTCCTAACCCCTAGTACACTATACTGACAGAACTAGCCCTAACCCCTAATACAGTGTAGTGACAGAACTAGCCCTAACCTCTAGTACAGTATACTGACAGAACTAGTCCTAACCCCTAGTGCAGTATACTGACTTAACTAGCCCTAACCCCTAGTGCAGTGTAGTGACAGAACTAGCCCTAACCTCTAGTGCAGTGTAGTGACAGAACTAGCCCTAACCCCTAGTGCAGTGTAGTGACAGAACTAGCCCTAACCCCTAGTACAGTGTAGTGACAGAACTAGTCCTAACCTCTAGTACAGTGTAGTGACAGAACTAGCCCTAACCCCTAGTACAGTGTAGTGACAGAACTAGCCCTAACCCCTAGTACAGAGTGGTGACAGAACTATCCCTAGTACAGTGTAGTGAAATAACTAGCCATAACCCCTAGTACAGAGTAGTGACAGAACTAGCCCTATCCCCTAGTGCAGTATAGTGACAGAACTAGCCCTAACCCCTAGTGCAGTGTAGTGACAGAACTAGCCCTAACCTCTAGTACAGAGTGGTGATAGAACTATCCCTAGTACAGTGTAGTGACAGAACTATCCCTAGTACAGTGTAGTGACAGAACTAGCCCTAACCCCTAGTACAGAGTGATGACAGAACTATCCCTAGTACAGTGTAGTGAAAGAACTAGCCCTAATCTCTAGTGCAGTGTAGTGACAGAACTAGCCCTAACCCCTAGTACAGTGTAGTGAAAGAACTAGCCCTAACCCCTAGTGCAGTATACTGACAGAACTAGCCCTATCCCCTAGTGCAGTATAGTGACAGAACTAGCCCTAAACCCTAGTGCAGTGTAGTGACAGAACTAGTCCTAACCCCTAGTACAGAGTGGTGACAGAACTATCCCTAGTACAATGTAGTGACAGAACTAGCCCTAACCTCTAGTACAGAGTGATGACAGAACTATCCCTAGTACAGTGTAGTGAAATAACTAGTCCTAACCCCTAGTACAGTATAGTGACAGAACTAGCCCTAACCCCTAGTACAGAGTGGTGACAGAACTAGCCCTAACCTCTAGTAAAGAGTGGTGACAGAACTATCCCTAGTACAGTGTAGTGAAAGAACTAGCCCTAATCCCTAGTACAGTATAGTGACAGAACTAGCCCTAACCTCTAGTACAGAATACTGACAGAACTAGTCCTAACCGCTAGTACAGAGTGGTGACAGAACTAGTCCTAACCTCTAGTACAGAGTGGTGACAGAACTAGTCCTAACCTCTAGTACAGAGTGGTGACAGAACTAGTCCTAACCTCTAGTACAGAGTGGTGACAGAACTAGTCCTAACCCCTAGTACACTATACTGACAGAACTAGCCCTAACCCCTAATACAGTGTAGTGACAGAACTAGCCCTAACCTCTAGTACAGTATACTGACAGAACTAGTCCTAACCCCTAGTGCAGTATACTGACTTAACTAGCCCTAACCCCTAGTGCAGTGTAGTGACAGAACTAGCCCTAACCTCTAGTGCAGTGTAGTGACAGAACTAGCCCTAACCTCTAGTGCAGTGTAGTGACAGAACTAGCCCTAACCCCTAGTACAGTGTAGTGACAGAACTAGTCCTAACCTCTAGTACAGCGTACTGACAGAACTAGCCCTAACCCCTAGTACAGTGTAGTGACAGAACTAGCCCTAACCCCTAGTACAGAGTGGTGACAGAACTATCCCTAGTACAGTGTAGTGAAATAACTAGCCATAACCCCTAGTACAGAGTAGTGACAGAACTAGCCCTATCCCCTAGTGCAGTATAGTGACAGAACTAGCCCTAACCCCTAGTGCAGTGTAGTGACAGAACTAGCCCTAACCTCTAGTACAGAGTGGTGATAGAACTATCCCTAGTACAGTGTAGTGACAGAACTATCCCTAGTACAGTGTAGTGACAGAACTAGCCCTAACCCCTAGTACAGAGTGATGACAGAACTATCCCTAGTACAGTGTAGTGAAATAACTAGTCCTAACCCCTAGTACAGTATAGTGACAGAACTAGCCCTAACCCCTAGTACAGAGTGGTGACAGAACTAGCCCTAACCTCTAGTACAGAGTGGTGACAGAACTATCCCTAGTACAGTGTAGTGACAGAACTAGCCCTAACCCCTAGTACAGTGTAGTGAAAGAACTAGCCCTAACCCCTAGTGCAGTATACTGACAGAACTAGCCCTATCCCCTAGTGCAGTATAGTGACAGAACTAGCCCTAAACCCTAGTGCAGTGTAGTGACAGAACTAGTCCTAACCCCTAGTACAGAGTGGTGACAGAACTATCCCTAGTACAATGTAGTGACAGAACTAGCCCTAACCTCTAGTACAGAGTGGTGATAGAACTATCCCTAGTACAGTGTAGTGACAGAACTATCCCTAGTACAGTGTAGTGACAGAACTAGCCCTAACCCCTAGTACAGAGTGATGACAGAACTATCCCTAGTACATTGTAGTGAAATAACTAGTCCTAACCCCTAGTACAGTATAGTGACAGAACTAGCCCTAACCTCTAGTACAGAGTGGTGATAGAACTATCCCTAGTACAGTATAGTGACAGAACTAGCCCTAACCCCTAGTGCAGAGTGGTGACAGAACTATCCCTAGTACAGTGTAGTGACAGAACTATCCCTAGTACAGTGTAGTGACAGAACTAGCCCTAACCCCTAGTACAGAGTGGTGACAGAACTATCCCTAGTACAGTGTAGTGAAATAACTAGCCATAACCCCTAGTACAGAGTAGTGACAGAACTAGCCCTATCCCCTAGTGCAGTATAGTGACAGAACTAGCCCTATCCCCTAGTGCAGTATAGTGACAGAACTAGCCCTAATCCCTAGTGCAGTGTAGTGACAGAACTAGTCCTAACCCCTAGTACAGAGTGGTGACAGAACTATCCCTAGTACAGTGTAGTGACAGAACTATCCCTAGTACAGTGTAGTGACAGAACTAGCCCTAACCCCTAGTAAAGAGTGATGACAGAACTATCCCTAGTACAGTGTAGTGAAATAACTAGTCCTAACCCCTAGTACAGTATAGTGACAGAACTAGCCCTAACCCCAAGTACAGAGTGGTGACAGAACTAGCCCTAACCCCTAGTGCAGTATACTGACAGAACTAGCCCTAACCCCTAGTACAGTGTAGTGAAAGAACTAGTCCTAACCCCTAGTGCAGTGTAGTGACAGAACTAGCCCTAACCCCTAGTGCAGTATACTGACAGAACTAGCCCTAACCCCTAGTACAGTGTAGTGAAAGAACTAGCCCTAACCCCTAGTGCAGTGTAGTGACAGAACTAGCCCTAACCCCTAGTACAGAGTGGTGACAGAACTATCCCTAGTACAGTATAGTGACAGAACTAGTCCTAACCCCTAGTGCAGTGTAGTGACAGAACTAGCCCTAACCCCTAGTGCAGTGTATTGACAGAACTAGCCCTAACCCCTAGTACAGAGTGGTGACAGAACTAGTCCTAACCCCTAGTGCAGAGTGGTGACAGAACTATCCCTAGTACAGTGTAGTGACAGAACTATCCCTAACCCCTAGTACAGAGTGATGACAGAACTATCCCTAGTACAGTGTAGTGAAAGAACTAGCCATAACCCCTAGTACAGAGTAGTGACAGAACTAGCCCTATCCCCTAGTGCAGTATAGTGACAGAACTAGCCCTAACCCCTAGTGCAGTGTAGTGACAGAACTAGTCCTAACCCCTAGTACAGAGTGGTGACAGAACTATCCCTAGTACAGTGTAGTGACAGAACTAGCCCTAACCTCTAGTACAGAGTGGTGATAGAACTATCCCTAGTACAGTGTAGTGACATAACTAGCCCTAACCCCTAGTACAGAGTGATGACAGAACTATCCCTAGTACAGTGTAGTGAAATAACTAGTCCTAACCCCTAGTACAGTATAGTGACAGAACTAGCCCTAACCCCTAGTACAGAGTGGTGACAGAACTATCCCTAGTACAGTGTAGTGAAAGAACTAGCCCTAATCTCTAGTGCAGTGTAGTGACAGAACTAGCCCTAACCCCTAGTACAGTGTAGTGAAAGAACTAGCCCTAACCCCTAGTGCAGTATACTGACAGAACTAGCCCTAACCCCTAGTACAGTGTAGTGACAGAACTATCCCTAGTACAGAATACTGACAGAACTAGTCCTAACCGCTAGTACAGAATACTGACAGAACTAGTCCTAACCGCTAGTACAGAGTGGTGACAGAACTAGTCCTAACCTCTAGTACAGAGTGGTGACAGAACTAGTCCTAACCTCTAGTACAGAGTGGTGACAGAACTAGTCCTAACCTCTAGTAGAGTGGTGACAGAACTAGTCCTAACCTCTAGTACAGAGTGGTGACAGAACTAGTCCTAACCTCTAGTACAGAGTGGTGACAGAACTAGTCCTAACCCCTAGTACACTATACTGACAGAACTAGCCCTAACCCCTAATACAGTATACTGACAAAACTAGCCCTAACCCCTAGTGCAGTGTATTGACAGAACTAGCCCTAACCCCTAGTACAGAGTGGTGACAGAACTAGTCCTAACCCCTAGTGTTGTGACAGAACTAGTCCTAACCCCTAGTACAGAGTGGTGACAGACCTATCCCTAGTACAGTGTAGTGACAGAACTAGCCCTAACCTCTAGTACAGAGTGGTGATAGAACTATCCCTAGTACAGTGTAGTGACAGAACTAGCCCTAACCCCTAGTACAGTGTAGTGACAGAACTAGCCCTAACCTCTAGTGTAGTGACAGAACTAGCCCTAACCCCTAGAGCAGTGTAGTGACAGAACTAGCCCTAACCCCTAGTACAGAGTGGTGACAGAACTAGCCCTAACCTCTAGTACAGTGTACGGACAGAACTAGTCCTAACCCCTAGTACAGAGTGGTGACAGAACTAGTCCTAACCCCTAGAACAGAGTGATGACAGAACTAGCCCTAACCCCTAGAACAGAGTGATGACAGAACTAGCCCTAACCCCTAGAACATAGTGGTGACAGAGCTAGCCCCAACCCCTAGTACAGTGTGGTGACAGAACTAGCCCTAACCCCTAGTACAGAGTGGTGACAGGACTATCCCTAGTACAGTGTAGTGACAGAACTAGCCCTAACCCCTAGTACAGAGTGATGACAGAACTGTCCCTAGTACAGTGTAGTGACGGAACTAGGGGTTAGGACTAGTATAGAGTGGTGACAGAACTATCCCTAGTACAGTGTAGTGAAATAACTAGCCCTAACCCCTAGTACAGTATAGTGACAGAACTAGCCCTAACCCCTAGTACAGAGTGGTGACAGAACTATCCCTAACCCCTAGTGCAGTATACTGACAGAACTAGCCCTAACCCCTAGTACAGTGTAGTGAAAGAACTAGTCCTAACCCCAAGTGCAGTGTAGTGACAGAACTAGCCCTAACCCCTAGTGCAGTATACTGACAGAACTAGCCCTAACCCCTAGTACAGTGTAGTGACAGAACTAGCCCTAACCCCTAGTGCAGTGTAGTGACAGAACTAGCCCTAACCTCTAGTACAGAGTGGTGACAGAACTATCCCTAGTACAGTATAGTGACAGAACTAGTCCTAACCCCTAGTGCAGTGTAGTGACAGAACTAGCCCTAACCTCTAGTACAGAGTGGTGATAGAACTATCCCTAGTACAGTGTAGTGACAGAACTAGCCCTAACCTCTAGTGCAGTGTATTGACAGAACTAGCCCTAACCCCTAGTACAGAGTGGTGACAGAACTAGTCCTAACCTCTAGTACAGAGTGGTGACAGAACTAGTCCTAACCTCTAGTACAGAGTGGTGACAGAACTAGTCCTAACCCCTAGTGCAGTATACTGACAGAACTAGCCCTAACCCCTAGTACAGAGTGGTGACAGAACTATCCCTAGTACAGTGTAGTGAAATAACTAGCCCTAACCCCTAGTACAGAGTAGTGACAGAACTAGCCCTATCCCCTAGTGCAGTATAGTGACAGAACTAGCCCTAACCCCTAGTGCAGTGCAGTGTAGTGACAGAACTAGTCCTAACCCCTAGTACAGAGTGGTGACAGAACTATCCCTAGTACAGTGTAGTCAGAACTAGCCCTAACCTCTAGTACAGAGTGGTGATAGAACTATCCCTAGTACAGTGTAGTGACAGAACTATCCCTAGTACAGTGTAGTGACAGAACTAGCCCTAACCCCTAGTACAGAGTGATGACAGAACTAGCCCTAACCTCTAGTACAGAGTGGTGACAGATCTAGTCCTAACCTCTAGTACAGAGTGGTGACAGAACTAGTCCTAACCTCTAGTACAGTGTAGTGACAGAACTAGTTTACCTCTAGTACAGAGTACTGACAGAACTAGCCCTAACCCCTAGTACAGTGTAGTGAAAGAACTAGCCCTAACCCCTAGTACAGAGTGGTGACAGAACTATCCCTAGTCCAGTGTAGTGACAGAACTAGCCCTATCCCCTAGTGCAGTATAGTGACAGAACTAGCCCTAACCCCTAGTACAGTGTAGTGACAGATCTAGCCCTAACCCCTAGTACAGAGTAGTGACAGAACTATCCCTAACCCCTAGTGCAGTGTAGTGACAGAACTAGTCCTAACCCCTAGTACAGAGTGGTGACAGAACTATCCCTAGTACAGTGTAGTGACAGAACTAGCCCTAATCTCTAGTGTAGTGACAGAACTAGCCCTAACCCCTAGTACAGACTTGTGACAGAACTAGCCCTAACCTCTAGTACAGAGTGGTGACAGATCTAGTCCTAACCCCTAGTACAGAGTGGTGACAGAACTAGTCCTAACCCCTAGTACACTATACTGACAGAACTAGTCCTAACCCCTAGTGCAGTATACTGACTTAACTAGCCCTAACCTCTAGTGCAGTGTAGTGACAGAACTAGCCCTAACCTCTAGTGCAGTGTAGTGACAGAACTAGTTCTAACCTCTAGTACAGTGTAGTGACAGAACTAGTTTACCTCTAGTACAGAGTACTGACAGAACTAGCCCTAACCCCTAGTACAGTGTAGTGACAGAACTAGCCCTAACCCCTAGTACAGAGTGGTGACAGAACTATCCCTAGTCCAGTGTAGTGAAATAACTAGCCCTAACCCCTAGTACAGAGTAGTGACAGAACTAGCCCTATCCCCTAGTGCAGTATAGTGACAGAACTAGCCCTAACCCCTAGTACAGTGTAGTGACAGATCTAGCCCTAACCCCTAGTACAGAGTAGTGATAGAACTATCCCTAGTACAGTGTAGTGACAGAACTATCCCTAGTACAGTGTAGTGACAGAACTAGCCCTAACCCCTAGTACAGAGTGATGACAGAACTATCCCTAGTACAGTGTAGTGAAATAACAAGTCCTTACCCCTAGTACAGTATAGTGACAGAACTAGCCCTAACCCCTAGTACAGAGTGGTGACAGAACTATCCCTAGTACAGTGTAGTGAAAGAACTAGCCCTAACCCCTAGTGCAGTATACTGACAGAACTAGCCCTAACCCCTAGTACAGTGTAGTGACAGAACTAGGGGTTAGGACTAGTACAGAGTGGTGACAGAACTATCCCTAGTACAGTGTAGTGAAATAACTAGTCCTAACCCCTAGTACAGTATAGTGACAGAACTAGCCCTAACCCCTAGTACAGAGTGGTGACAGAACTATCCCTAGTACAGTGTAGTGAAAGATCTAGCCCTAACCCCTAGTACAGTGTAGTGAAAGAACTAGCCCTAACCCCTAGTGCAGTATACTGACAGAACTAGCCCTAACCCCTAGTACAGTGTAGTGACAGAACTATCCCTAGTACAGTATAGTGACAGAACTAGTCCTAACCGCTAGTACAGAGTGGTGACAGAACTAGTCCTAACCTCTAGTACAGAGTGGTGACAGAACTAGTCCTAACCCCTAGTACAGTATACTGACAGAACTAGCCCTAACCCCTAATACAGTGTAGTGACAGAACTAGCCCTAACCTCTAGTACAGTATACTGACAGAACTAGTCCTAACCCCTAATACAGTGTAGTGACAGAACTAGCCCTAACCTCTAGTACAGTATACTGACAGAACTAGCCCTAACCCCTAATACAGTGTAGTGACAGAACTAGCCCTAACCTCTAGTACAGTATACTGACAGAACTAGTCCTAACCCCTAGTACAGTGTAGTGACAGAACTAGCCCTAACCCCTAGTGCAGTGTAGTGACAGAACTAGCCCCTAGTACAGAGTGGTGACAGAACTATCCCTAGTACAGTGTAGTGAAATAACTAGCCCTAACCCGTAGTACAGTATAGTGACAGAACTAGCCCTAACCCCTAGTACAGTGGTGACAGAACTAGCCCTAACCTCTAGTACAGAGTGGTGACAGAACTATCCCTAGTACAGTGTAGTGAAAGAACTAGCCCTAACCCCTAGTACAGTGTAGTGACAGATCTAGCCCTAACCCCTAGTACAGAGTAGTGACAGAACTAGCCCTAACCCCTAGTACAGAGTAGTGACAGAACTAGCCCTAACCCCTAGTACAGAGTAGTGACAGATCTAGCCCTAACCCCTAGTGCAGTATACTGACAGAACTAGCCCTAACCTCTAGTACAGTGTAGTGACAGAACTAGCCCTAACCCCTAGTACAGTGTAGTGAAAGAACTAGCCCTAACCCCTAGTGCAGTGTAGTGACAGAACTAGCCCTAACCCCTAGTGCATTGTAGTGACAGAACTAGCCCTAACCCCTAGTACAGAGTGGTGACAGAACTATCCCTAGTGCAGTATACTGACAGAACTAGTCCTAACCCCTAGTACATAGTGGTGACAGAACTAGTCCTAACCTCTAGTACAGAGTGGTGACAGAACTAGCCCTAACCCCTAGTGCAGTGTAGTGACAGAACTGGCCCTAACCCCTAGTACAGAGTGGTGACAGAACTATCCCTAGTACAGTGTAGTGACAGGACTAGTCCTAACCCCTAGTACAGTGTAGTGACAGAACTAGCCCTAACCCCTAGTACAGTGTAGTGACAGAACTGGCCCTAACCCCTAGTACAGAGTGGTGACAGAACTAGCCCTAACCCCTAGTACAGAGTGGTGACAGAACTATCCCTAGTACAGAGTGGTGACAGAACTATCCCAAACCCCTAGTACAGAGTGGTAACAGAACTAGCCCTAACTCCTAGTGCAGTATACTGACAGAACTAGTCCTAACCCCTAGTACAGTGTAGTGAAAACTATCCCTAACCCCTAGTGCAGTATACTGACAGAACTAGTCCTAACCCCTAGTGCAGTGTAGTGACAGAACTAGCCCTAACCTCTAGTACAGAGTGGTGATAGAACTATCCCTAGTACAGTGTAGTGACAGAACTAGCCCTAACCTCTAGTGCAGTGTATTGACAGAACTAGCCCTAACCCCTAGTACAGAGTGGTGACAGAACTAGTCCTAACCTCTAGTACAGAGTGGTGACAGAACTAGTCCTAACCTCTAGTACAGAGTGGTGACAGAACTAGTCCTAACCTCTAGTACAGAGTGGTGACAGAACTAGTCCTAACCTCTAGTACAGAGTGGTGACAGAACTAGTCCTAACCTCTAGTACAGAGTGGTGACAGAACTAGTCCTAACCTCTAGTACAGAGTGGTGACAGAACTAGTCCTAACCCCTAGTACACTATACTGACAGAACTAGCCCTAACCCCTAATACAGTGTAGTGACAGAACTAGCCCTAACCTCTAGTACAGTATACTGACAGAACTAGTCCTAACCCCTAGTGCAGTATACTGACAGAACTAGCCCTAACCCCTAGTACAGAGTGGTGACAGAACTATCCCTAGTACAGTGTAGTGAAATAACTAGCCCTAACCCCTAGTACAGAGTAGTGACAGAACTATCCCTATCCCCTAGTGCAGTATAGTGACAGAACTAGCCCTAACCCCTAGTGCAGTGCAGTGTAGTGACAGAACTAGTCCTAACCCCTAGTACAGAGTGGTGACAGAACTATCCCTAGTACAGTGTAGTCAGAACTAGCCCTAACCTCTAGTACAGAGTGGTGATAGAACTATCCCTAGTACAGTGTAGTGACAGAACTATCCCTAGTACAGTGTAGTGACAGAACTAGCCCTAACCCCTAGTACAGAGTGATGACAGAACTAGCCCTAACCTCTAGTACAGAGTGGTGACAGATCTAGTCCTAACCTCTAGTACAGAGTGGTGACAGAACTAGTCCTAACCTCTAGTACAGTGTAGTGACAGAACTAGTTTACCTCTAGTACAGAGTACTGACAGAACTAGCCCTAACCCCTAGTACAGTGTAGTGAAAGAACTAGCCCTAACCCCTAGTACAGAGTGGTGACAGAACTAGCCCTATCCCCTAGTGCAGTATAGTGACAGAACTAGCCCTAACCCCTAGTACAGTGTAGTGACAGATCTAGCCCTAACCCCTAGTGCAGTGTAGTGACAGAACTAGTCCTAACCCCTAGTACAGAGTGGTGACAGAACTATCCCTAGTACAGTGTAGTGACAGAACTAGCCCTAACCTCTAGTACAGAGTGGTGATAGAACTATCCCTAGTACAGTGTAGTGACAGAACTAGCCCTAACCCCTAGTACAGAGTGATGACAGAACTATCCCTAGTACAGTGTAGTGAAAGAACTAGCCCTAATCTCTAGTGTAGTGACAGAACTAGCCCTAACCCCTAGTACAGAGTGGTGACAGAACTAGCCCTAACCTCTAGTACAGAGTGGTGACAGATCTAGTCCTAACCTCTAGTACAGAGTGGTGACAGAACTAGTCCTAACCCCTAGTACACTATACTGACAGAACTAGTCCTAACCCCTAGTGCAGTATACTGACTTAACTAGCCCTAACCTCTAGTGCAGTGTAGTGACAGAACTAGCCCTAACCTCTAGTGCAGTATAGTGACAGAACTAGCCCTAACCCCTAGTACAGAGTGGTGACAGAACTATCCCTAGTCCAGTGTAGTGAAATAACTAGCCCTAACCCCTAGTACAGAGTAGTGACAGAACTAGCCCTATCCCCTAGTGCAGTATAGTGACAGAACTAGCCCTAACCCCTAGTACAGTGTAGTGACAGATCTAGCCCTAACCCCTAGTACAGAGTAGTGATAGAACTATCCCTAGTACAGTGTAGTGACAGAACTATCCCTAGTACAGTATAGTGACAGAACTAGCCCTAACCCCTAGTACAGAGTGGTGACAGAACTAGCCCTAACCTCTAGTACAGAGTGGTGACAGAACTATCCCTAGTACAGTGTAGTGAAAGAACTAGCCCTAACCCCTAGTGCAGTATACTGACAGAACTAGCCCTAACCCCTAGTACAGTGTAGTGACAGAACTATCCCTAGTACAGTATAGCGACAGAACTAGTCCTAACCGCTAGTACAGAGTGGTGACAGAACTAGTCCTAACCTCTAGTACAGAGTAGTGACAGAACTAGCCCTAACCTCTAGTACAGTATACTGACAGAACTAGTCCTAACCCCTAATACAGTGTAGTGACAGAACTAGCCCTAACCTCTAGTACAGTATACTGACAGAACTAGCCCTAACCCCTAATACAGTGTAGTGACAGAACTAGCCCTAACCTCTAGTACAGTATACTGACAGAACTAGTCCTAACCCCTAGTACAGTGTAGTGACAGAACTAGCCCTAACCCCTAGTGCAGTGTAGTGACAGAACTAGCCCCTAGTACAGAGTGGTGACAGAACTATCCCTAGTACAGTGTAGTGAAATAACTAGCCCTAACCCGTAGTACAGTATAGTGACAGAACTAGCCCTAACCCCTAGTACAGTGGTGACAGAACTAGTACAGAGTGGTGACAGAACTATCCCTAGTACAGTGTAGTGAAAGAACTAGCCCTAACCCCTAGTACAGTGTAGTGACAGATCTAGCCCTAACCCCTAGTGCAGTATAGTGACAAAACTAGCCCTAACCCCTAGTACAGTGTAGTGACAGATCTAGCCCTAACCCCTAGTACAGAGTAGTGACAGAACTAGCCCTAACCCCTAGTACAGAGTAGTGACAGAACTAGCCCTAACCCCTAGTACAGAGTAGTGACAGATCTAGCCCTAACCCCTAGTGCAGTATACTGACAGAACTAGCCCTAACCTCTAGTACAGTGTAGTGACAGAACTAGCCCTAACCCCTAGTACAGTGTAGTGAAAGAACTAGCCCTAACCCCTAGTGCAGTGTAGTGACAGAACTAGCCCTAACCCCTAGTGCATTGTAGTGACAGAACTAGCCCTAACCCCTAGTACAGAGTGGTGACAGAACTATCCCTAGTGCAGTATACTGACAGAACTAGTCCTAACCCCTAGTACAGTGTAGTGACAGAACTAGCCCTAACCCCTAGTACAGTGTAGTGACAGAACTGGCCCTAACCCCTAGTACAGAGTGGTGACAGAACTAGCCCTAACCCCTAGTACAGAGTGGTGACAGAACTAGCCCTAACTCCTAGTGCAGTATACTGACAGAACTAGTCCTAACCCCTAGTACAGTGTAGTGAAAACTATCCCTAACCCCTAGTGCAGTATACTGACAGAACTAGTCCTAACCCCTAGTACAGAGTGGTGACAGAACTAGTCCTAACCTCTAGTACAGAGTGGTGACAGAACTAGTCCTAACCCCTAGTACAGTATACTGACAGATCTAGCCCTAACCCCTAATACAGTATACTGACAGATCTAGCCCTAACCTCTAGTACAGTGTAGTGACAGAACTAGCCCTAACCCCTAATACAGTGTAGTGACAGAACTAGCCCTAACCCCTAATACAGTGTAGTGACAGAACTAGTCCTAACCTCTAGTGTAGTGACAGATCTAGCCCTAACCCCTAGTACAGTGTAGTGACAGAACTAGCCCTAACCCCTTGTACAGTGTAGTGACAGAACTAGCCCTAACCCCTAGTACAGTGTAGTGACAGAACTAGCCCTAACCCCTAGTACAGTGTAGTGACAGAACTAGCCCTAACCCCTGTACAGAGTGGTGACAGAACTAGCCCTAACCCCTAGTACAGTGTAGTGACAGAACTAGCCCTAACCCCTAGTACAGTGTAGTGACAGAACTAGCTCTAACACCAAGTTACAACTACAACAGTTTCTCCACTGCACTTCTTGCACCAATTACCCACTAATAAGACTACTGGACAGAGTTACCCAAAATATCCCTCTGGTAACCCCTCAACTCCATCCAAAACCTCCAAACACATCAACATTCTGAGTCTAATTGTTCTCCTTTCACCCTCTCTTTTGTTCCCTCGCTCCCCCGCTCTCCTCCCCAGGCATTGAGATGTTCCATCAGTCTCTGGACAGAGCGGAGGCAGGAGATAACCTGGGGGCTCTGGTCCGAGGGCTGAAGAGGGAGGACATTAGGAGAGGGATGGTGATGAGCAAACCAGGCTCCATCCAGCCTCACCAGAAAGTCCAGGCCCAGGTCAGTATCATGTCATAAGGTCCAGGTCTGTGTGTCATATCATAAATAAGGCCCAGGCCTGTATCACGTCGTAAATAAAGTCCAGGCCTGTGTATCACGTCGTAAATAAAGTCCAGGCCTGTGTATCACGTCGTAAATAAAGTCCAGGCCTGTGTATCACGTCGTAAATAAAGTCCAGGCCTGTGTATCACGTCGTAAATAAAGTCCAGGCCTGTGTATCACGTCGTAAATAAAGTCCAGGCCTGTGTATCACGTCGTAAATAAAGTCCAGGCCTGTGTATCACGTCGTAAATAAAGTCCAGGCCTGTGTATCACGTCGTAAATAAAGTCCAGGCCTGTGTATCACGTCGTAAATAAAGTCCAGGCCTGTGTATCACGTCGTAAATAAAGTCCAGGCCTGTGTATCACGTCGTAAATAAAGTCCAGGCCTGTGTATCACGTCGTAAATAAAGCCCAGGCCTGTGTATCACGTCGTAAATAAAGCCCAGGCCTGTGTATCACGTCGTAAATAAAGCCCAGGCCTGTCTATCACGTCGTAAATAAAGCCCAGGCCTGTGTATCACGTCGTAAATAAAGCCCAGGCCTGTGTATCACGTCGTAAATAAAGCCCAGGCCTGTGTATCACGTCGTAAATAAAGCCCAGGCCTGTGTATCACGTCGTAAATAAAGCCCAGGCCTGTGTATCACGTCGTAAATAAAGTCCAGGCCTGTGTATCACGTCGTAAATAAAGTCCAGGCCTGTGTATCACGTCGTAAATAAAGTCCAGGCCTGTGTATCACGTCGTAAATAAAGTCCAGGCCTGTGTATCACGTCGTAAATAAAGTCCAGGCCTGTGTATCACGTCGTAAATAAAGTCCAGGCCTGTGTATCACGTCGTAAATAAAGTCCAGGCCTGTGTATCACGTCGTAAATAAAGTCCAGGCCTGTGTATCACGTCGTAAATAAAGTCCAGGCCTGTGTATCACGTCGTAAATAAAGTCCAGGCCTGTGTATCACGTCGTAAATAAAGTCCAGGCCTGTGTATCACGTCGTAAATAAAGTCCAGGCCTGTGTATCACGTCGTAAATAAAGTCCAGGCCTGTGTATCACGTCGTAAATAAAGTCCAGGCCTGTGTATCACGTCGTAAATAAAGCCCAGGCCTGTCTATCACGTCGTAAATAAAGTCCAGGCCTGTGTATCACGTCGTAAATAAAGTCCAGGCCTGTATCTTCAGCTAGCAGTGCTAGAGGAACTGTTGGTGTACGGTATGCGTAGTGATGTAGTCTAGTACTACCAGTAATACTGTCTTCTGAAATAATTTGCTTCTATTCAGCGGTTTAAATTTGACTTTAACTCTTTGGAAAAGTTTGTAAAACGCATGTCTGTCCACAACTATTGTATTATTTGTGGCCCATGTCTGTCTGTATACAGCTGTGGTATATTTGGTAATTATTTATGTACTAGTGAATTGTTCTAGTAGTCCAAGGTTAGGATATGTGTTCTTTAATTGGAATTAATGTATAATCTGTCATTAAAACATCTCTTCATCCCAGGTCTATGTTCTGAGTAAGGAGGAGGGGGGCAGACACAAGCCCTTTGTCAGTAACTTCATGCCAGTCATGTTCTCACTCACCTGGGACATGGCATGCAGGGTCTCCCTGGCAGGAGACAAGGTATGTGTCCATCTGTCACCTTTGGAAATGGTCAATCTTTTTCCCTGATGTGATTTGTGTATTCTAAAATAAAGTGTTCACCATAGTCCAGGGCTATGCTTTAACTTCTTTGAGGAAAGACTGACCCTCTTCTCCTCTCTCTAACAGGACATGGTGATGCCAGGTGAAGACACATCTCTGACCCTCACGCTGCGCCAGCCTATGATTCTGGAGAAAGGTCAACGGTTCACTCTCAGAGATGGCAACAAAACTATTGGCACCGGCCTGGTTACTGACATACTGACCACCACAGAGGAAGACCAACACAACTGGGGCTGAGGAGAGAGGAGGAGGAGAGATGGGAGGGGGACTAATGGTGGGGAAGGAAGTATCTAGCTGTCCAATATATCGGTCTTTAGACACACTCTGCAGTAAGGAGCTGCTGAGACTACATGTCTCTCTGCTTTACTGACCAACCAGAAGACCCACAATGAGATGTTCAGAGTTGTCTTTCTGTGAAAAGGCCAGACTGTCATTGTTCGCTTGTGTAATAAAATGTATTTAATAGTGAAACATCCTGCCTGTTTTCACATCTACTTCATTGTTTGGTGACTGTATAATAAAGATTTTCTAGGTTCTTTAGTCAGGTTTGGGCAGCAATAGTCACCTAACCTAGCTGCTTCATCATATACCATTTAGAAACGATTAAAATATGGTATAGTAGTGAAATGTTTTTGTTCCATGTCAAATCAATTTTAGTTGGACCAACAGAGAACACCTTAAAGGCCTTGAGTCCACACAGGTAGACTTATTTATTACTGTATGAACATTCATTGCTGTAATTCAATTAATCACAGACACATGAATAACAGCTTTACTTCATATGAAGATGAAATACAGTTTACCATAGATTAACACACAGGGTCACAGAATGTAAGAAATGCTACATTTTCAAAAAGCCAAGGTGCTACAATAAAAATCAAAGCAGTGTACAACACACGACAATCCTGAGACATCTAATACACTGAAGTAAAGTTTGGTAAGATGTAGAGGTTACTAGGAAGACTATAAGGTTGTTGAGTTAAAGAAGCTGACTATAGTAACACTGAACTACAGTCAATATGTATAGACATGATGGATATAACATGTCATTATAAAGGAGGGCTTTTACTAAGCTAACAGAACACACTCCACTAACAAGCAACATAAACAGAACACCGTTACAATATTCAAACAAGAAAACAAAAAGTGGGTCTCAACCTCTCATCCCATTTCTCTAGCCACACCCATCCAACCACCCACCCTCCCCCCTAATTAACAGTCTGATGGCCTGGAGATAAAAGCCGTTTTTCAGTCTCTCTGTCCCGGCTTTACATTTTAGTCATTTAGCAGACACTCTTATCCAGAGCGACTTACAGTAGTGAATGCATACATTTTTCCCCCGTACTGGTCCCCCGTGGGAATCGAACCCACAACCCTGGCGTTGCAAACACCATGCTCTACCAACTGATGCACCTGTACTGTCTCCGCCTTCTACATGGCAGCGAGGTGAACAGGCCGTGGCTCGGGTGGCTGAGGTCCTTGAGGATCTTCTTGGTGTTCCTGTGGCACCGGGTGCTGTAGATGTCCTGGAGGACAGGCAGTGTGCCCCCAGTGATGTGTTTGTTGAGGTTATTTTCCTAGC
Source organism: Salmo salar (assembly GCF_965601325.2). Taxonomy (NCBI): domain Eukaryota; kingdom Metazoa; phylum Chordata; class Actinopteri; order Salmoniformes; family Salmonidae; genus Salmo; species Salmo salar. The sequence continues at coordinate 92,271,007 of NC_138293.1, read as the reverse complement.
ACCACTTCGCCAGGGCTGATTGATTCAAGGAGCTATCATTGTCGATTTAGAAGCATTGAATATTTATATTCATGCACTTTGAAATTAATTTTGGAACTGTCCCAGATGCATTTAACTGCAGCGCACTCCCACAACCAAGGACATTGAGCTGAAGCCATTCCTTCACTGACTCAATCGTTTAACCTGGGAAAGACAGAAGGGAAGTGGATCTAAGCCCACATACAGCAGCATAGACATCTAGGGTCGTATTCACTAGACATCAAAGAGAAGAACACTGAACAAAACGGGCAGGGACTACCTGAACTTATCCAATAAGAACCTAGCATGTGTTGAATATGACTCAGTGTCTGGATGTCTACAATGGCTTACTGATCACTACATCAGTGTTCTCATGAAACTGATCAGTAGAACTCACCTCAGTGTCTCCAGTTTATAGAGGGGATCCTCTTGTACAGAAGAGAGCAGCTTTACTCCAGAGTCTCCTGGAGTATTTCCACTCAGGTCCAGCTCTTTCAAGTGTGAGGGGTTTGACCTCAGAGCTGAAGCCAGATAAGTACAGCCTTCCTCTGTGATGCTGCAGCCTGCCAGCCTGCGGAAAGTGAGGGAGAAAAATTCCACAATATAAAATATTCCAGAAAATGTAAGTTTCGCATCTGTAGCTGTGTGTCATTTTAATGTCATATGTTGAACAATGTTGCACCTTTTATTTAATTGAAATGAACACAACTAAACTGATCCATTCTGTTGAATAACGAACTGGTGCCCAGATTCATAATTTCATGTGATAATTGTACATACTCCATGACACATCTAAAGACAATGATACAAACTGCTGTCAAATTGTCTTCAATTATTCTACATCAGAGACCAAGGCCAGGATCAAATAAAATGGCATTTGTCACATGCTTCTGAAACAGCAGGTGTAGACTAACAGTGAAATGCTAATTTACGGGTCCCTTTCCAACAATTCAGAGTTAAAGATGAAAAATGTAATAGAAATAGTGACACCAGGAATTCAGTCAAGTCTCCTTATAGAACAGAGCAACCACAGTGCTCTCCAGAGGGTGGTGAGGTCTGCCCAACGCATCACTGGGGGCACACCGCCTGCCCTCCAGGACACCTACAGCACCAGATGTCACAAGAAGAACAAAAAGATCATCAAGGACATCAACCACTTGAGCCACAGCCTGTTCACCCTGCTATCATCCAGAAGGCGAGGTCAGTACAGGTGCATCAAAGCGGGGACCGAGAGACTGAAAAACAGCTTCTATCTCAAGGCCATCAGACTGTTAAACAGCCATCACTAGCCGGCTACCACCCAGTACCCTGCTCTGAACTTTGTCACTGTCACTAGCCGGACTCCACCCAGTACCCTGCTCTGAACTTAGTCACTGTCACTAGCCGGCTACCACCCAGTACCCTGCTCTGAACTTAGTCACTGTCACTAGCCGGACTCCACCCAGTACCCTGCTCTGAACTTAGTCACTGTCACTAGCCGGACTCCACCCAGTACCCTGCTCTGAACTTAGTCACTGTCACTAGCCGGCTACCACCCAGTACCCTGCTCTGAACTTAGTCACTGTCACTAGCCGGCTACCACCCAGTACCCTGCTCTGAACTTAGTCACTGTCACTAGCCGGCTACCACCCAGTACCCTGCTCTGAACTTAGTCACTGTCACTAGCCGGCTACCACCCAGTACCCTGCTCTGAACTTAGTCACTGTCACTAGCCGGCTACCACCCGGTTACTCAACCCTGCACCTTAGAGGCTGCTGTCGTCTGTGTACATAGACATGGAATCACTGGTCACTTTAATAATGTTTACATACTGTTTTAACCACATCATATGTATATACTATATTCTAGTTAAGGCCATCCTATTCAACTATTGCTGTATATATACTATTCTATCTTACTGTACGTATTCTACAGATATAGTACATATTCTATCCACATACTGTCCATAATGTCTATACATCCCATCACATATACCAGTGGAGGCTGCTGAGGGGAGGACGGCTCATAATAATGTCTGGAACGGAGCAAATGGAATGGCATCAAACATATGGAAACCATGGAAACCATGTGCTTGATGTATTTGATACCATTCCACCGATTCCGCTCCAGTCATTACCATGAGCCCATCCTCCCCAATTCAGGTGACACCAACCTCCTGTGACATATGCACATACATGCATTTATATTATTTATACTAAGGACTCCAACATTACTCCTCCTAATATTTATATATTTCTTAATTCCATTTTTGTACTTTTAGATGTGTGTGTGTATTGTTGTGAATTGTTAGATATTACTGCACTGTAAGAGGACCACAATGTACAGTCCTAGACTGTATTGTGTGTTATCTTCCATGATTTAACAATGGAAATTAGTCCCAGACTGTATTGTGTGTTATCCTCCACGATTTAACAATGGAAATAAGTCCCAGACTGTATTGTGTGTTATCCTCCATGAATTAACAATGGAAATTAGTCCCAGACTGTATTGTGTGTTATCCTCCATGATTTAACAATGGAAATGAGTCCCAGACTGTATTGTGTGTGATCTTCCATGATTTAACAATGGAAATTAGTCCCAGACTGTATTGTGTGTTATCTTCCATGATTTAACAATGGAAATTAGTCCCAGACTGTATTGTGTGTTATCCTCCATGATTTAACAATGGAAATAAGTCCCAGACTGTATTGTGTGTTATCCTCCATGATTTAACAATGGAAATAAGTCCCAGACTGTATTGTGTGTTATCCTCCATGATTTAACAATGGAAATAAGTCCCAGACTGTATTGTGTGTTATCCTCCATGATTTAACAATGGAAATAAGTCCCAGACTGTATTGTGTGTTATCCTCCATGATTTTACTCATGTGCATGTATGGCTTTTATAACTGTTATGTGTACTTGTTTTTAAAAATGGTTGAATTAATAAACTAAACTAAGTTGGAACTAGGAAGACAAGAACTTCGCTACACCCGCAATAACATCTGCTAAATATGTATATGCGACTAATTTGATTTGATGAAGGATAGTTTTACCTCAGTGTCTCCAATTTACATTGTGGATTCTCAAGTTCAGCACAGATGAATCGCACTCCTGAATCCTAGATTAATTTCCTCCAAATCTAGCTTTCTCAAATTTGACGTGCTTAAGCTGAGAGTTGAAGCAAGCACCTCAATGGATTTCTCAGTTAGGTTGAATCATTCAATCTGGAGAGAGGATGCGGCTAAGTAATCCACACAAATCTATAACTACATTTATAACATGAAGAACGTACATCTTTATATTTACAACATCCACTTTCCCTTGCAGTGGAGACAGTCACAAAGTCACTCACTTCAATGTCTCCAGTTTACAGTGTGAATCCTCCAGTCCAGCAGAGAGCAGCTTCACTCCTGAATCCTGGAGTTTATTGCCACTCATGTCCAGCACTCTCAGACAGCATGAGTTTGATTTGAGAACAGAAGCTATTGCCTCACAGCTTTTCTTGGTGAGTTTACATTCGTTCAGCCTGTGAAAAAAAAGGTGCATCTCAAGATACCCAGGTGCCAACATCCCCTTAGAGACTGAGTTGTCAGCCTAAATGGTAATGCAAACTGATGTTCATTACTATGTTACATTAGCATGCTGTCTGGAATGTAATTTGACTAAGCACTTACAGGGCTGTTCTAGAGGATTTGACAACTGGGAGAAGTTTGAGAAGAGCCGCATCTGATCTGATGTGTTTCTTCAGGTCAAACACATCCAGCTCCTTTTCTGAAGTCAGCAACACAAAGATGAGAGCTGACCATTGTGCAGGTGAGAGTTTGACTTCTGAGATACTTCCTGATCTCAGGAAGCTTTGGATCTCCTCCACTAGAGAATGGTCATTCAGTTCATTCAGACAGTGGAACAGATTGATGCACCTCTGCAGAGGGAGTTTCTTTCTGATCTTCTCCTTGATGTACCTGACTGTTTCCTTGTTGCTCTGTGAGCCGCTTCCTGTTGGTGACAGTAGGCCTTGTAGGAGATGCTGATTGGACTGCAGTGAAAGGCCTAGAAGGAAGCGGAGGAAAAGGTCCAGATGGCCATTTTCAAACTGCAAGGCATGGTCCACTGCATCTTCATATAGACTGCTTTTGTTGCGGAGGGATTTCTCTTTAGCCATCAGATTGTTGTTGTCATTAGTAAACATGAGAAACACATATAGTGCAGCCAGAAACTCCTGGATACTCAGATGGACAAAGCAGTACACCTTTATCTGGTTAAGCCCAGACTCTTCTCTGAAGATCTGAGTGCACACTCCAGAGTACACTGACGCATCCTTGACATCAATGCCACACTCGCTCAGGTCTTCCTCATAGAATATCAGATGGCCTTTTTCTAGCTGTTGAAAAGCCAGCTTTCCCAGTGCCAGAGTCATCTCTTTATCCCAGTGAGAATTGTTGGCATGCTCTACAGGATACTTCTGACTCCTCAGTTTTGACTGGAAGATCATGAGGTGAGCGTACATTTGAGTCAGATTCTTGGGGATCTCGCGATTCTCTGCTTCAACCAATAGTCTCTCTAGGACAGTGGCTGAAATCCAACAGAACACTGGAATGTGGCACATGATGTGGAGACTCCTTGATGTCTCTATGTGTGAGATGATTCTGCTGGCCAGGTCCTCATCACTGATTCTCTTCCTGAAGTACTCATCCTTCTGTGGGTCATTGAACCCTCGTACCTCTGTCACCTGGTCAACACACTCAGGAGGGATCTGATTGGCTGCTGCAGGTCGGGTGGTTATCCAAATGTGAGCAGAGGGAAGCAGATTCCCTTTGATGAGGTTTGTCAGCAACACATCCACTGAAGTTGACTCTGTGATATCACTGCAGATCTTATTATTCTGGAAGTCCAGAGGAAGGCGACATTCATCCAGACCATCAAAAACAAACACAACATTTTCATTTTCTGAGATTTCTGATTCTTTTGTTTCTATAAAGGAGTGATGAAGTAGTTCTATTAGACTTTGATTTGTATCTCTCATCAAGTTCAGATCCCGAAAAGGAAGTGGAAAGAGGATCTGGATGTCTTGGTTTGCTTTTCCTTCAGCCCAGTCCAACATGAACTTCAGCACAGACACTGTTTTTCCAATGCCAGCAACTCCCTTTGTCAGCACTGTTCTGATAGGCTTGTCTTGTCCAGGTAAGGGTTTGAAGATGTCATTGAGTTGGATTGATGTCTCTTGTTCTACTTGACAACTGCATGCTGTCTCAATCTGTGTCACCTCATGTTCATTATTGACCTCTCCACTTCCACCTTGTGTGATGTAGAGCTCTGTGTAGATGTTGTTAAGAGGTGTCGTTTTTCCTGCATCTTCAAAGCCCTCAAATAAAGAATATGTCCTATTCTTCAAGTAGGATTTCATTTTCTTCTGTATTTCTGTCTTAGTGAAAACAGTTGCGTACCTATATGTGGAAAACATGTTGAATTGAATTACATTTATTTGGGTAAAAAAGTATCAAATATAAACTCTAATCTACAGTTCGCTAGACTAAGTGAAGATGAAATCACAAAATGTGGTGCATTTACTGGGAGACAATGCACTCTGCATCTCCTGATAGTTACACTAAACCTTGGAACAGTCTCACTATTATAGTCATCATATTATTTTATCTACATTTCTAGTATAATGTCAGACTGAATGATGTCCTGTAGACAATTCAAATCCTATGACAAGCTAAATGAGGCATCCTGAATGATGAACTGTAGACAATTCAAATCCTATGACAAGCTAAATGAGGCATCCTGAATGATGAACTGGATGCTACTGTATTATCTTGAAATGCACAGAGTAAAGGTACTAGATGTTGTCAGACACATAGCTGGTGAATAAAACCAGAAAACAGGTAGGATGCTGTGCAAACTGCGATCACTCACACTTTGTCATCAGTAGGGCCTCTGGGTTGGTTATCCATTGACTGGTCATTCTCCTCAGAGATACTGCTGGGTCAAAATGAGCACAGAGAGCAATAACATGAGTCTTTATTTACACATAAGATGGTAAATTAAAGGAAAACCCATAATCAAACACCATGTTATGACTCAGTTCACCTTTTCCCAGTGGATAATTCTCCCTTTTTGAAGAAAATATTTAGTCCCATAGACCTGTCACTCTTCATGGAGATACCACTAGGTACAGGTGAGACTGGTCGGTCTGTCCTGATCTTATTTAAGTGTTTAAATCAGGATGTATGTTTACAAAATAGAACAGTTTTCACACACTTCAGATTTTTTTACTTTTGTATTTCCAATATTTCCCATGACTGCAGATTTGAAAGAATAGTCTCAGATCTCACCTTTGCTCAGTGGAAAGGTCTGCTTTCCTAAAGAGAATAGGAAGTCCCATCGACTGGTCACTCTTCATGGAGACACAGCTAGGTACAGGTGAGACTGGTCGGTCTGTCTTGATCCTGTTTAGAGCAGGATGTGAGTTTACAACATACACTTAGAAAAAAAGGGTTCCAAAGAGGTTCTTTGGCTGTCCCCATAGGATAGAGCTTTTTGGTTCCTAGTAGAACCCTTTTTGGTTCCAGGTAGAACACTTTTGGGTTCAATGTAGAACCCTCTTTGGAAAGTGTTCTGCATGGAACCCAAAAGGGTTCTTCTACCTCTCATTTTGTTTGTCACTGAGCAAATTCAAGTCTGCTGAGCGCAAACTTGAACATTGTGAAAATTCTGTGCAACTTCCAGCTCACATTTACTGTGGACACTGAGGCTGTACCCGCTTTAACCTGTTATGGTTAGGGGGCAGTATTTTCACGGCCGGATAAAAAACGTACCCGATTTAATCTGATTATTACTCCTGCCCAGAAACTAGAATATGCATATAATTATTAGCTTTGGATAGAAAACACTCCAAAGTTTCTAAAACTGTTTGAATGGTGTCTGTGAGTATAACAGAACTCATTTGGCAGGCCAAAACCTGAGAAGATTCTGTACAGGAAGTACCCTGTCTGACCATTTCTTGGCCTTCTTGATTATCTCTATCCATTACAGGGGATCTCTGCTGTTACGTGACACTTCCTACGGCTCCCATGGGCTCTCAGAAGGCGGCAAAAAGCTGAATCGTGGCTTTGCAGGCTCTGGCTGAAAAAAAGTAGCGCGTTTGGATAGTGGCCGGTCACAGTACTATGAAACTCAGGCTCGTGCACGAGGGGATCCCATGCTTTTATTTTCTCTCTCTTTGTACGTATACACGCTTTCCCGGTCGGAATATTATCGCTTTTTTACGAGAAAAATTGCATAAATATTGATTTTAAACAGCGGTTGACATGCTTCGAAGTACGGTAATGGAATATTTAGATTTTTTTTTGTCACGAAATGCGTCGTGCGCATGACCCTTATTTACACTTCGGATAGTGTCTTGAACGCATGAACAAAACGCCGTTATCTGGATATAACTATGGATTATTTTGAACCAAACCAACATTTGTTATTGAAGTAGCAGTCCTGGGAGTGCATTCTGACGAAGAACACCAAAGGTAATCAAACTTTTCTAATAGTAAATCGGAGTTTGGTCAGGGCTAAACTTGGTGGGTGTCAAAATAGCTAGCCGTGATGGCTGGGCTATCTACTCAGAATATTGCAAAATGTGCTTTCACCAAAAAGCTATTTTAAAATCGGACACCTCGATTGCACAAAGGAGTTCTGTATCTATAATTCTTAAAATAATTGTTATGTTTTTTGTGAACTTTTATCGTGAGTAATTTAGTAAATTCACCGGAAGTGTTCGGTGGGAATGCTAGTTCTGAACGTCACATGCTAATGTAAAAAGCTGTTTTTTTAAATAAATATGAACTTGATTGAACAAAACATGCATGTATTGTATAACATAATGTCCTAAGCGTGTCATCTGATGAAGATCATCAAAGGTTAGTGCTGCATTTAGCTGTGGTTTTGTTTTTTGTGACATTATATGCTAGCTTGAAAAATGGGTGTCTGATTATTTCTGGCTGAGTACTCTGCTGACATAATCTAATGTTTTGCTTTCGCTGTAAAGCCTTTTTGAAATCGGACAGTGTGGTTAGATAAAGGAGAGTCTTGTCTTTAAAATGCTGTAAAATAGTCATATGTTTGAAAAATTGAAGTTTTTGTATTTTTGAGGAATTTGTAATTCGCGCCACGCCTATCATTGGATATTGGAGCAGGTGTTCCGCTAGCGGAACGTCTAAAAAGTTACAGTTTTAACAGTAAGCTACTGTGGCTAATTGATCATAATGTAGACCTATCAGAGTGGGCTACTATAAAAGAAAATGGAGAAAATGCATCCAATAACATTTTAACATGGAAATAGCTGTTCTATCATTCAGACTACCGTAGCAGCCAATGTTTGGTGTTCAATGTAGGCCTACATTCCATGAGATGTTGAAAAAAACATGCAGGGTGTCACGTCCTGACCAGCAGAGGGAGTAGTTGTTTAGTATTTGGTCAGGACGTGGCAGAAGTTGTGTGTTGTATGTAGTGTCTAGTTGTTCTGTTTCTGTGTTATTCTTGTGACTCCTGATCAGGAACAGCTGGATATCGTTGTTCCTGATTGGGAGTCATATATTAGGAGTGTGTTTTTCACCTGGGGTTTGTGGGTTGTTGTTTTAGCACTGCTTTATGTTAGCCTGCTAACGGTTCCTGTCGGTCTAGTGTTTCTTGTGTTCATTTTATTCTAAGTAAATAGAAAGATGAGCATTCACATCCCGTCTGCGTTTTGGTCATCCATTCACCACGACAGCTGTTACAGAACAACCCACCAAACAAAGACCAAGCAGCGGAGAAAGGAGCAGCAGACGGAATACATGGACTATAGTGAGAGATGGACTTGGGAGGAGATTCTGGACGGGGCAGGACCTTGGCACCAGGCTGGGGAATACCGTCGCCCAAGGGAAGAGATAGAGGAGGCCAAGGCGGAGAGGCGTCGATATGAAGCTATGTACGCACTGGCGAGGAAGCCGGAGAGGCACCCCCAATACATTTTTTTGGGGGGGGGGGGGGGCACACGGGTAGGCCAAGGAAGAGCCATAAGCCAGCTACCCGTGATTATATGGAGGAGCGTATGGAGTGGAGGGCGCCGTGTTTTGCTGAAGAGCGCACAATCTCGCCCATATGCACGCACAGTTCGGTGCGAGCTATTCCAGCCCCTCGCAGATGCCGTGCTAGAGTGGGCATCCAGCCTGGTAGGAGGATGCCTGCGCAGCGCGTCTGGTCGCCGATACGCCTCCTAGGACCAGGCTACCCTACGCCCGCTCTACGCACGGTAACCATCAAGCCCCTGCACAGCCCAGTTCGCCCTGTACTAGCACCCCGCTCGTACAGGGCTGCTAGTTCCACCCAGCCAGGACGGGTTGTGCAGGAGGTGCGAGCAAGACTACCTGCGCGCCTCCATGGCCCAGTCTGTCCGGTTTCCGCCTCTCGTGCTGACCCGGAAGTGAGTACTTCCAGTCTGGCACGACCAGTACCAGCACCACGTATCAAGCTTCCCATGAGTCAGCCTAGTCCTATTCAGCCTATTCCCGCTCCTCGCACTAGCCCTGAGGTGCGTGTCTCCAGGCTGGCACGTCCAGTACCAGCCCCACGCATCAGGCTTCTAGTGCGTCAGCCCAGCCTCACCAGTCTGGAGCCGCCAGAGCCACCCGCCAGTCTGGAGCCGCCAGCCGGGCGCAGCCGGGGTCGCCCGCCAGCCGGGCGCAGCCGGGGTCGCCCGCCAGTCCTCCGACGCGGCCAGGGGCGTCACCTAAGTGGGCGACGCCGAGGGTGGAGCGGGGTCCACGTCCCGCACCTGAGCCGCCTCCAATATAGGTGGGTTGGGGAGTGTAGCACAGGTGCCGTCGTTGACAGCAGCCACCCTTCCTTCCCTCTCCTTTTTGTTTAGGGGGTATTTTTTTTGTAGTAGTAGTAGTAGTAGTATTGGGGGATTTTTTGTGTGTTTTCTTTTAAGGTGCATTCCGGGGTCTGCACCTTTAGGGGGGGGACTGTCACGTCCTGACCAGCAGAGGGAGTAGTTGTTTAGTATTTGGTCAGGACGTGGCAGAAGTTGTGTGTTGTATGTAGTGTCTAGTTGTTCTGTTTCTGTGTTAGTCTTGTGACTCCTGATCAGGAACAGCTGGATATTGTTGTTCCTGATTGGGAGTCATATATGAGTAGTGTGTTTTTCACCTGGGGTTTGTGGGTTGTTGTTTTAGCACTGCTTTATGTTAGCCTGCTAACTGTTGTTGTCGGTCTATTGTTTCTTGTGTTCATTTTATTTTAAGTAAATAGAAAGATGAGCATTCACATCCCGTCTGCATTTGTCATCCATTCACCACGACAGCTGTTACACAGGGCTTGAAATTAACCTGTTTATTCATTTGTCCTTCAGACAAGGAGGTAACGGAAAATGTTGTTGTGTGATGGAAGAAACCATTTTACAAAATAAAATGCATTATTATTCCTGTACCATTACTACAGAGAATCAGACAAATTATACTACCCTCTGCCTATTTGCTACTTAGCTTATTAAAGCCTGTCTCAAAACACAACACTGCCCCTTTAAGACAAAAATATTTTAAATATGTCTAGAAATGTAGACGTTTTGTGCTCTTGTAGGAAGCAATCACTCCCCTATTGCTGACTACAAATGATCTATAACTGGGCTAATAACTCACTAACTATCAATCACTCCCCTATTGCTGACTACTAATGGGTTAATAACTCACTAACTAGTAAAGGATATGATCCCGTGTGGCTCAGTTGGTAGAGCATGGTGTTTGCAACGACAGGGTTGTGGGTTCGATTCCCATGGAGGACCAGTACCGGGAAAAAAAAATGTATGCTCTCACTACTGTAAGTCGCTCTGGATAAGAGCGTCTGCTAAATGACTAAAATGTAAATATGAACAGAATGTGCGCACGTAGCTACACGCAGCTCTTGCTTTGATCTCAACAGCAGCCCGAGACTAATAAAAAAAACAAGGCTTTAAGCCCGAGACAAGGCTTTATAAATTTTTTTTTACAGAAATGTTTGGCGATCAGCTAGGAATGCCTTGGATATCGTGATCGACCGGTTGGTGACCACTGCTCTAGAACAGGGGTTCTTAAACTTTTTCAGCCTGGGACCCAAATGAGAAATTGTCTTTTCCTGGGACCCAAGCTTAGAAAAACATGTAACTACACATACATATTGCTACATTTCATTGCCATTATGCCTAAAACAAATGCATTATAGACAAAAACAAATAACAATGAGATCGATGGCCTACACGTGGACAGAGGGGCGCTGTTTCGCTCGCTCGGAATGCTTTCTCCTGTGAGATAAGGTACTATTCTCTTGTCAGTTGAAGGAAAATTATGAAACAGAGAGACGAAAGATAAAACATTTGTATATACAGTATTCAAATAATTTTGGGGCGGAAGCCTGAGTTCCCTGAGCATCCATGAATACACACCACTGCGTAGAACCCTTTTGGTTCCAGGTAGAGCCACTGTTCCCTAGTCCAGAGACTGCCGCCCAGCTCCCCCTGGACTGCTGTGCAGAAATATCAACCCACAGTGAGAAACACAAGATTGAACTTCACTCAACTTTCTAGAGCAGCCTTTCTTAAAGTATGGGTCGCGACGTGTCAGAGTAAATGTATAATTATTTCATTAATTACTGGAATTCATTTGGCCAAGTGCATCTGCGCTCTCTGTACAGTGCGCTCTCTGCTTAGCAGCGGTCTTTGCTCAGTTTGGCAGCTGGGCGAGTGTGAGAGAGAGATTTCATTTATTTATTTATTTCACCTTTATTTAACCAGGTAGGCAAGTTAAGAACAAGTTCTCATTTACAATTGCGACCTGGCCAAGATAAAGCAAAGCAGTTTGACACATACAACAACACAGAGTTACACATGGAGTAAAACAAACATACAGTCAATAATACAGTAGAAAAATAAGTCTATATACAATGTGAGCAAATAAGGTGAGATAAGGGAGGTAAAGGCAAAAAAGGCCATGGTGGCAAAGTAAATACAATATAGCAAGTAAAACACTGGAATGGTAGATTTGTAGTGGAAGAAAGTGCAAAGTAGAAATAGAAATAGTGGGGTGCAAAGGAGCAAAATAAATAATTGAATAAATACAGTAGGGGAAGAGGTAGTTGTTTGGGCTATGTACAGGTGCAGTGATCTGTGAGCTGCTCTGACAGCTGGTGCTTAAAGCTAGTGAGGGAGATAAGCGTTTCCAGTTTCAGAGATTTTTGTAGTTAGTTCCAGTCATTGGCAGCGGAGAACTGGAAGGAGAGACGGCCAAAGGAGGAATTGGCTTTGGGGGTGACCAGAGAGATATATCTGCTGGAGCGCGTGCTACAGGTGGGTGCTGCTATGGTGACCAGTGAGCTGAGATAAGGGGGGACTTTACCTAGCAGGGTCTTGTAGATGGCCTGGAGCCAGTGAGTTTGGCGACGAGTATGAAGCAAGGGCCAGCCAACGAGAGCGTACAGGTCGCAGTGGTGGGTACTATATGGGGCTTTGGTGACAAAACAGATGGCACTGTGATAGACTGCATCCAGTTTATTGAGTAGGATATTGGAGGCTATTTTGTAAATGATATCGCCGAAGTCGAGGATCGGTAGGATGGTCAGTTTCACGAGGGTATGTTTGGCAGCATGAGTGAAGTATGCTTTGTTGCGAAATAGGAAGCCAATTCTAGATTTAACTTTAGATGGGAGATGTTTGATGTGAGTCTGGAAGGAGAGCTTACAGTCTAACCAGACACCTAGGTATTTGTAGTTGTCCACATATTCTAAGTAAGAACCGTCCAGAGTAGTGATGCTGGACGGGCGGGCAGCGATCGGTTGAAGAGCATGCATTTACTTTTACTTGTATTTAAGAGCAGTTGGAGGCTACGGAAGGAGAATTGTATGGCATTGAAGCTCGTCTGGAGGGTTGTTAACACAGTGTCCAAAGAAGGGCCAGAAGTATACAGAATGGTGTCGTCTGCGTAGAGGTGGATCAGAGACTCACCAGCAGCAAGAGCGACATCATTGATGTATACAGAGAAAAGAGTTGGCCCAAGAATTGAACCCTGTGGCACCCCCATAGAGACTACCAGAGGCCCGGACAACAGGCCCTCCGATTTGACACATTGAAAAGGCAAAAAAGAATCAGAGAAGTAGTTGGTGAACCAGGCGAGGCAATCATTTGAGAAACCAAGGCTATTGAGTCTGCCGATGAGGATGTGGTGATTGACAGAGTCGAAAGCCTTGGCCAGGTCAATGAATACGGCAGCACAGTATTGTTTCTTATCGATGGCGGTTACGATATCGTTTAGGACCTTGAGTGTGGCTGAGGTGCACCCATGACCAGCTCTGAAACCAGATTGCATAGCGGAGAAGGTGCGGTGGGATTCGAAATGGTCAGTAATTTGTTTGTTGACTTGGCTTTCTAAGACCTTAGAAAGGCAGGGTTGGATAGATATAGGTCTGTAGCAGTTTGGGTCAAGAGTGTCCCCTCCTTAATCAACTGGAACAATGGACATGCTGAGGTAGTAATTCCATAACCGACGTTCTATAGTAATACTAGTTCCGTGGGAATAGGGCTTAGGACAACAACAAATAAAGGTGTGTACTGTATGACAGAGTGATAGACCATTTCGTCAACATGAAAGAGAGGAGGATGGCATTAGTGTTTCTCTACAAATAGGGTGAGACAACATGTTTTTCTATTTGCACGAACGCACACACATGCGCACACACACAGAAATCAGAACCATGGACAGCCACATCATATTTAGCTTATGTTGATTGGACTAAATTGTTTTTGGTATCTTTTAGTTTTCACTGTATTAGACTTAGCATAGGTGATTTGATGATGTTGAAGTTGAAATGGTGCTGGAATAGTCGAAGCAACTTGTGGTAACTCTGTGGTTCTAAATCAATAGTTGTTTAGTGGTCTGAAAATGTCGGAAACATTAACTTGCTTGACCGTGCTGTACTGTAGGTCATGTAATTATCTGTTACTGTACATGCAATATGCTTTGTGGGCTTCACCAGACAGATGTTGCTCTCCGGTTTTGTGATGAAACAAAAGTGTGGTTGAATATATTCTGCAACTGTGTCTTCGTATTGTCTCGACCTTAGGCCTAGCCAGGTGCGGAAATCCCGGGGGGGACACGACCCCCCCCCCCCATCCTGGGAAAAATATGATTTGTCCCCCCCAATATATCACTGAAACATAACTATGTAATTTAAATAATATTAATAATACGCAATGAAAGCAATTGTGCTGATTATAGACACTTAATAGCGCGTTTTTAAGTTTCAAAAGATTGCGACCCCCCCACCCTTTGCCTCACAATGGTTTGATCCACTGCCAGTTCCTTAGTTGGCAAGGTAACAGAGGGGTCGTATCCACTGTCTGAAAGGCACTCAATGAACGTAACTGATGTGAGGTTAATCCAGTCAATCGCGCACACACACTAGCTGAATATGCAGAGCTAGCGCGCAAATATTAACTATTAAGCTAGCTAGTACCTATTCCATTTATGTGGCCTCGTCAAAGATGGAATCTTTGCTATCGTCAATTTATTCCAAGATCAGCATGCAGATGATGTAAGTTAGTGCTTCAAAGTCCCTGTGATAAGGTTAGCGATAAACTGGAGTCCAAACTGAACAGAACTACACTCTTCTACCATTGTCTTAAATATATTTAATGGTCTCGTTGCAAAAGCTAAATTGTCGCAAGGGAACTTTTATTTATTTATTTTATTTCACCTTTATTTAACCCGGGTAGCAAAGATTATAGCAAACACCACTGAAACTGAATTGGTGCTCGCTAGCTTTGCAAATTCAGCTATTGTTGGAAGCCAGCCAATATGAAACAAACTGTTAAAATTACAAAAGGTTGCAGCATATGTTGTGTAAATGGTGAACTCATACAGCTGTCAACTCTTGTCATTTTAATCCGTTTCACATTTGCTAGCTACCTTTTAGATCGAAGCCCAAATAGAATGATAAAAGATAAGATGATAGAAGCCCATCTCCTACTGTAAATAACCTACACACTGTGTGTGCGTGTAGCCAGCCAGCCAGGTAGAAAAATGTCAGAAAAATAAAAGACGGACATCAGAGTATTTTTCAGTACACCAAAACGCAAAGTAAGAACCCTAGTAGCCTAATATCTCAAAGACTAGTTGATAAAATGTTCATAAGAAAGAAATGAAATTCTAATGGAAATGTTTCACAATGATGTCATTAGGCAGAGCAGGCAACAGATGGCACACAGACAGCAGAGTTGGGGACAGATATGCAGGGACAGACTGGCAGAGACAGGGAGTCTCAGGTAAGTTTGTTGAGTCTTTGTTTGGCAACATTATGAAAGGTTCTCAATTTGTTTTACTTGTAAAATAGGAACATAATTGGAAAATGCCATGGATACCCCCACTCTCAACTTAAACTGGTGACTGAACTAAGATTTGTTTAAGGCAATGGTATTGCTGTTGTGATTAGTTGTGTAGTTTTGGGTACCGGTAGTTAGGAGTACAGCAAACACCTTATTTCTTTGGTTCCTCAATATACATTTACCATATTACAATGTAGGCTATGTGTTACAGCAATACTTTTGGTGTCCCCCTCAGGAATTGCTCTTGAGAAAAGTTCATGTAATTGTCCCCTCCAAAGTTGATATCAGATTTTCGCCCCTGGGCCTAGCTATCACGGTGTCAAGGCATATGGACTAACAGTTTATAGAGCAAACAACGCAATTATCACAACACATAGGTCTTGGCTTCCCCTGTAATTTTACCCACGCACCGCTACTGGTTCTACGTAGAACCACAAAGGGTTCTTCAAAATGTTCTCCTAAGGGGACAGCCGAAGAACCCATTTAGGTTCTAGATAGCACCTTTTTTTCTAAGAGTGTAGGTGAGTTTGCACACATTTCATATTTTTGTAACTGTGCTTTTACTATCGTTACTTATGATTGTCATCACTCTTAATGCACATAACAGCTAGGTATAGGTTAGTGATATAGTAAATGTATCCAACAAAATGTCTGATTCACTTGATCTATTGTATGAAATAAAGACAAATCACAACAATACTGGCTTGTTAGATAGTTGTTACAAACTCTCAGCTCCTTCACAATTACCAATTTGATGATCTTACCTCTTAAGTTGACTGTCAGTGTCCTGTTCTGCAGGAAAACTATTTTTATGGGATATTTCTCCCTCACTCCCTGAGGGACTCATTCTAGAAGCAGTGGCTTCCTTTTCAATTTCTTCACTGATACTAGAGGGACTGCTTTCCCCATCCTCCTCCCCAGAGAGACTCATTCTAGAGAGAGCGCTTCCCCTCTCAAATTATCGACCCCTTGCAGTGCCTGTTATATTTGGAGGTGGAGTTTCTTTGTTGTGCGCATGTCCCCAATTGACACCCTTCTCATGTTTTTTATGTTTTCCCATAAAACCCTGCTGATCAGGTTCAACAACAGTCTGTCAACATCCAACTGTCATTGGCAAGTGCAGGATCAGGTGCAGGAGGAGGCACATTTGCACACACTGTACATAGATTTTTCTATTGTGTTATTGACTGTACGTTTGTTCATTCCATGTGCAACTCTGTGTTGTTTGTTTTTGTCGCACTGCTTTGCTTTCCAGGTGGCAGTTGTAAATGAGAACTTGTTCTCAACTGGCCTACCTGGTTAAATAAAGGTGAAAGATTTTTATTTTTAAAGGAGCAGGTGCAGGAGGAGGCACAGGTGCAGGAGGAGGCACAGGTGCAGGAGGAGGCACAGGTGCAGGGGCAGCTCTACTGCTATAGGACAAGTCTCAAGTCACTGCCAGCCATCCGGATTAATGTTGTTTTCAGAGGACATAACCGCTTCACAATCATGGTTTCACAATAAACATCATGCAAATAAGTTTGTTTATGTGTTCATTATAGGCACACTAAAGCAAAATGTTTTGCAACAGAAAATGAACAACGCTTCACCTTGACACTGAGGGGTTTGACCTCAGAGCTCAAACCAGAGAAGCACAGCCTTCTTCTGTGATGCTGCAGCCTTATAGCCTGAGGAAACCTAAGGAGAAAATATACACAATATAAATATCCCAGAAAATGTCAGTTTTTAAACCTGGCCCAAGTGAAATTTAAGTTAAACTCCATGAGGGTTATCCTTACCTCAGTGTTTCCAATTTACATTGTAGATTCCAACTTTGGTTTTAAAAGTGGGGGGGAC
Organism: Salmo salar; assembly: GCF_965601325.2. Taxonomy (NCBI): domain Eukaryota; kingdom Metazoa; phylum Chordata; class Actinopteri; order Salmoniformes; family Salmonidae; genus Salmo; species Salmo salar. The sequence continues at coordinate 92,253,792 of NC_138293.1, read as the reverse complement.
ATAACTTGGCGGGGAGTCTGGGGGTCCTCCCCCAGAATTGTTTTGGACTTCTAAAGCTAAGTTCCTGCATTTTTACACAATCCAATATGCCAAAATAGGTATTTGTATTTATTATGGATCCCCATTAGCTGCTGCCAAAGCAGCAGCTACTCTTCCTGGGGTCCAGCGAAATTAATGCAGTTTATACAATTTTAAAAACATTACAATACATTCACAACACACTGTGTGCCCTCAGGCCCCTACTCCACCACTACCACATATCTACAGTACTAAATCCATGTGTATGTATAGTGCGTATGTTATAGTGTGTGTGTGTGTGTGTGTGTGTGTGTGTGTGTGTGTGTGTGTGTGTGTGTGTGTGTGTGTGTGTGTATGCATGTGTCTGTGCCAATGTTTGTGTTGCTTCACAGTCCCCACTGTTCCATAAGGTGTTTTTTTATCTGTTTTTTGAATCTAATTTAACTGCTTGCGTCAGTTACTTGATGTGGAATAGAGTTCCATGTAGTCATGGCTCTATGTAGTACTGTGTGCCTCCCATAGTCTGTTCTGGGGACTGTGAAGAGACCTCTTGTGGCATATGCATGGTTGTCCGAGCTGTGTGCCAGTAGTTTAGACAGACAGCTCGGTGCATTCAACATGTCAATACCTCTCATAAATAAAAGTAGTGATGAAGTCAATTTCTCCTCCACTTTCAGCCAGGAGAGATTGACATGCATATTATTAATATTAGCTCTCTGTGTCATTCTGCCCTGTTCTGAGCCAATTGCAATTTTCTTAAGTCCTTTTTTGTGGCACCTGACCACACGACTGAACAGTAGTCAAGGTGTGACAAAACTAGGGCCTGTAGGACCTGCCTTGTTGATAATGTTGTTAAGAAGTCAGAGCAGCACTTTATCATCCGCATACATAGACACTCTAGCTTTACTCAAAGTCAGTGGCATGCCATTAGTAAAAATAACAAGGGGCCTAAACAGCTACCCTGGGGAATTACTGATTCTAACTGGATTATATTTGAGAGGCTTCCATTAAAGAAAACCCTCTGTGTTCTGTTAGACAAGTAACTTTTTATCCACATTATAGCAGGGGGTGTAAAGCCATAACACATACGTTTTTCCAGCAGCAGACTGTGATTGATAATGTCAAAAGCTGCAATGAAGTCTAACAAGACAGCCCCAACAATCATTTTATCATCAATTTATCTCAGCCAATCATCAGTAATTTCTGTACTGTGCTGTGCTTGTTGAGTGCCCTTCCCTATAAGCATGCTGAAATTCTGTTGTCAATTTGTTTACTGTGAAATAGCATTGTATCTGGTCAAACACAATTGTTTCCAGAAGTTTACTAAGAGTTGGTAACAGGCTGATTGGTTGGCTATTTGAGCCAGTAAAGGGGGCTTTACTATTCTTGGATAGCGAAATGACTTTAGCTTCCCTACAGGCCTGAGGGCACACGCTCTCTAGTAGGCTTAAATTGAAAATGTGGCAAATAGGAGTGGCAATGTCGTCTGCTATTATCACAACAAAGCCTCCTTCACTCATGCTGCCAAACATACCCTCGTAAAACTGACTATCCTACCGATCCTTGACTTCGGCGATGTCATTTACAAAATAGCCTCCAACACTCTACTCAGCAAACTGGATGTAGTCTATCACAGTGCCATCCATTTTGTCACCAAAGCAACATATACTACCCACCACTGTGACCTGTATGCTCTCGTTGGCTGGCCCTCACTACATATTCGTTGCCAAACCCACTGGCTCCAGGTCATCTACAAGTCTTTGCTAGGTAAAGCCCCGCCTTATCTCAGCTCACTGGTCACCATAGCAACACTCACCCGTAGCACGAGCTCCAGCAGGTATATTTCACTGGTCATCCCCAAAGCCAACACTTACTTTGGCCGCCTTTCCTTCCAGTTCTCTGCTTTCAAATCAAATGTATTTGTCACATACACATGGTTAGCAGGTGTTAATGCAAGTGTAGCGAAATGCTTGTGCTTCTAGTTCCGACCATGCAGTAATATCTAACAAGTAATATAACCTAACAATTCACAACAACTACTTCCTACACACAAGTGTAAAGGAATGAATACGAATACAGTGGGGCAAAAAAGTATTTAGTCAGCCACCAATTGTGTAAGTTCTCCCACTTAAAAAGATGAGAGGCCTGTAATTTTCATCATAGGTACACTTCAACTATGACAGACAAAATGAGAAGAAAAAAAATCCAGAAAATCACATTGTAGGATTTTTTAATGAATTTATTTGCAAATTATGGTGGAAAATAAGTATTTGGTCAATAACAAAAGTTTCTCAATACTTTGTTATATACCCTTTGTTGGCAATGACACAGGTCAAACGTTTTCTGTAAGTCTTTACAAGGTTTTCACACACTGTTGCTGGTATTTTGGCCCATTCCTCCATGCAGATCTCCTCTAGAGCAGTGATGTTTTGGGGCTGTCGCTGGGCAACACAGACTTTCAACTCCCTCCAAAGATTTTCTATGGGGTTGAGATCTGGAGACTGGCTAGGCCACTCCAGGACCTTGAAATGCTTCTTACGAAGCCACTCCTTCGTTGCCTGGGCGGTGTGTTTGGGATCATTGTCATGCTGAAAGACCCAGCCACGTTTCATCTTCAATGCCCTTGCTGATGGAAGGAGGTTTTCACTCAAAATCTCACGATACATGGCCCCATTCATTCTTTCCTTTACGCGGTCAGTCGTCCTGGTCCCTTTGCAGAAAAGCAGCCCCAAAGCATGATGTTTCCACCCCCATGCTTCACAGTAGTTATGGTGTTCTTTGGATGCAACTCAGCATTCTTTGCCCTCCAAACACGACGAGTTGAGTTTTTACCAAAAAGTTATATTTTGGTTTCATCTGACCATATGACATTCTCCCAATCCTCTTCTGGATCATCCAAATGCTCTCTAGCAAACTTCAGACGGGCCTGGACATGTACTGGCTTAAGCAGGGGGACACGTCTGGCACTGCAGGATTTGAGTCTCTGGCGGTGTAGTGTGTTACTGATGGTAGGCTTTGTTACCTTGGTCCCAGCTCTCTGCAGGTCATTCACTAGGTCCCCCCGTGTGGTTCTGGGATTTTTGCTCACCGTTCTTGTGATCATTTTGACCCCACGGGGTGAGATCTTGCGTGGAGCCCCAGATCGAGGGAGATTATCAGTGGTCTTGTATGTCTTCCATTTCCTAATAATTGCTCCCACAGTTGATTTCTTCAAACCAAGCTGCTTACCTATTGCAGATTCAGTCTTCCCAGCCTGGTGCAGGTCTACAATTTTGTTTCTGGTGTCCTTTGACAGCTCTTTGGTCTTGGTCTTAGTGGAGTTTGGAGTGTGACTGTTTGAGGTTGTGGACAGGTGTCTTTTATACTGATAACAAGTTCAAACAGGTGCCATTAATACAGGTAACGAGTGGAGGACAGAAGAGCCTCTTAAAGAAGTTACAGGTCTGTGAGAGCCAGAAATCTTGCTTGTTTGTAGGTGACCAAATACTTATTTTCCACCATAAATTGCAAATAAATTCATTAAATATCCTACAATGTGATTTTCTGGATTTTGTTTCTCATTTTGTCTGTCATAGTTGACGTGTACCTATGATGAAAATTACAGGCCTCTCATCTTTTTAAGTGGGAGAACTTGCACAATTGGTGGCTGACTAAATACTTTTTTGCCCCACTGTATGTACATAAAAATATATAAATAAGTAATGGCTGAACGGCATAGGCAAGATGCAGTAGATGGTATAGGGTACAGTATATACATATGAGATGAGTAATGTAGGGTATGAAAACATACAAAGCGGCATTGTTTAAAGTGGCTAGCGATACATTACATCAAGATGGCAAGATGCAGTAGATGGTATAGAGTACAGTATATACATATGAGATGAGTAATGTAGGGTAATAAAGTGGCTAGTGATAAATTGATTACATCAATTATTCCATTATTAAATTATTAAAGTGGCTAGAGATGAGTCAGTATGTTGGTAACAGCCACTCAATGGCTGTTTAACAGTCTGATGGCCTTGAGATTGAAAAACTGTTTCTATCTCTTGGTCCCCGCTTTGATGCACCTGTACTGACCTCGCCTTCTGGATGATAGCGGGGTGAACAGGCAGTTGCTCGGGTGGTTGTTGTCCATGATGATCTTTTTGGCCTGCTGCCAATGACTGGAAGGAATTGCAAAAATCTCTGAAGCTGGAGTCTTATATCTCCCTCTCTAACTTTAAGCATCAGCTGTCAGAGCAGTTTACCGATCACTGTACCTGTACACAGCCAATCTGTAAATAGCACACCCAACTACCTCATCCCCATATTGTTATTTATCCTCTTGCTCTTTTGCACCCCAGTATCTCTACTTGCATATCATCATCTGCACATATATCACTCCAGTTTTAATGCTAAATTGTAATTATTTCACCTATATGGCCTATTTATTGCCTTACCTCCCTACTCTTCTACGTTTGCACACAATATACATATATTTTTCTATTGTGTTATTGACTGTACGTTTGTTTATGTGTAACTCTGTGTTGTTCTTTTTGGTCGCACTGCTTTGCTTTATCTTGGCCAGGTCACAGTTGTAAATGAGAACTTGTTCTCAACTGGTTAAATAAAACTGGTTAAATAAAAATAAAGAAATTAAAAATCCTCAGTAATTTTCCATCCAGATTGTCAGACTACGGTAGCTTGTCATTGTTGATGGACAACAATAAATATTGTTGTCTATGAGCCATCTGATTCAATGAATGAGGGAGCCGATTTGGCTTTTTTTCCCAAAATGTAATTTAAGGTGCCCAAAAGCTTTTTACTATCATTCTTTATATAATTTATCTTTGTTTCATAGTGTAGTTAATTTTTTTTTTAGTTTAGTCACATGATTTATTAATTTGCAGTACGTTTGCCTATCAGTTGGGCTGCCAGACTTAATTGCCATACCTTTTGCCTCATCCCTCTCAACCATACCATTTTTCAATTCCTCATCAATCCAAGGGGATTTAACAATTTTTACAGTCATTTTCTTAATGGCTGCATGCTTATTAGTAACTGTTTCATAAATGCATCAAGTGCAACATCTGGTTGCTCCTCATTACACACCACAGACCAGCAAATATTCTTTACATCATCAACATATGAATCACTACAAAACGTATTATATAACCTCTTATACACTATGGCTATTATATTGTGATCACTACATCCTATGGATTTGGATATTGCTTTAAAGCAAATATCTTCAGCATTAGTAAAAATGTTATCAATACATGTTGATGATTTAATTCCTGTGCTGTTTGTAACTACCCTGGTAGGTTGACTGACAACCTGATCCAGGTTGCAGCCACTGGTTACAGTTTGAAGTTTTTTCCTGAGTGGGCAGCTTGATGATAGCCAGTCAATATTTAAAATCACCCTGAAAATATACTTCTCTGTTGATATCACATACATTATCAAGCATTTCACACATATTATCCAGACACTGACTGTTAGCACTTGGTGGTCTATAGCAGCTTCCCACAAGAATGGGCTTTAGGTGAGGCAGATGAACCTGTAGCCATATTACTTCAACAGTATTTAACATTCGATCGTCTCTAAGCTTTACCAGAATTATTTTATGTAGGTCGCAACACCGCCCCTGTTGGAATTTCTGTCTTTTCGGTAAACGTTATAGCCATGTATTGCTACCACAGTATCATTAAAGGTATTATCTAAGTGAGTTTCAGAGAATATGAATGTCATCTGTTACAAGCAAGTTATTGACTTCATGAACCTTGTTTGATTGTTTTTAATGCTTTACTGGGAAGCTTATCGGAGGAACACTTACTCATGTTATTTCCATTGGAGCTGATAGGGCAGGGTGAGCTGCATAAAGTGATCTTCCTACTATTGCACACCGCCTTAGTGGTAACAGTGTAACTCTGGTTTATAGGCTCATGATTACTGCCTACAATAGCTGGAGGATAAACAGATGTATTCAGTGAAATTAGGGGTACATAAATTAAATTACTTACATTGTGTTTGCCAATAACCCTAAGATAATGTACATTCGATGCAGCATTATGATGACTCATTGTCACAATGGTAGGGATTAACTGAGCTGGTCTTGGATCATTTACCAGTCATTGTTTCAATGCAGCCTTGAAATGTGTGGACAGGAGTCCAGGAACCAAGATGATTTGGATGGACTCCATCATTCCTGTAGAGTATCTTCTGTTTCCGGAAGGGGTCAAAGTTAACCATAAAAGTGACTCCAGCAGAGCTACTGTAGTCTTTTTGCCAGATATGTAATGCCAGCAGTCTGCTGAATCTTTCACACCCGATGACATCACCAACGATGGTACTGGACCTGAAATTATTGGCAGTTTTTGGAGTCTTTTAATGCTAAAATCAGTCCTTTAAAATCAATTTTCAAATATTCCTAGCTAGCCCTCCTGATGTCGTTTGACCCCACATGGACTACGACAGTGTCAGCTCCCGGCATCTGTGGTAGAACAGTCAGAAGCAGCCTTGTTATGTTCTGTACTCGAGCTCCTGGGTAGCACAGGGTTTTTGCCTTGAGGACCGAGATGTTTCTCACCATAGAGCTGCTTATGATGACAGCTGGTGATGTTGAATGGGCCGGTCTCTCAGGCAGCCTCACGGTCTGGTGAGGCTGGGAGCTCCGAGGATCTGAACCCGAGGTAGAAGCCACCGGAGAGGGAGACCGAGGACGAAGACGCAGGTACCTCCAGATCCGATCTTGATTGGGAAGGCACCAAGGACGAAGGCGCCGGATACCTTTGGATCCAGGGCGGCAAAGCTGCTTCTGGTCTGTGTCAGTTCCGGGCTCAACATCTCCATGGAGACCCATGTTGCCAAAACAAGCCTGACGTGGGCTTGTTTTCAATGCAGACTCCTTTAGTCATACTGTATTCCATACAGTGAGGGAAAAAAGTATTTGATCCCCTGCTGATTTTGTACGTTTGCCCACTGACAAAGAAATGATCAGTCTATAATTTTAATGGTAGGTTTATTTCAACAGTGAGAGACAGAATAACAACAAAAAATCCAGAAAAACGCATGTCAAAAAAGTTATAAATTGATTTGCATTTTAATGAGGGAAATAAGTATTTGACCCCCTCTCAATCAGAAAGATTTCTGGCTCCCAGGTGTCTTTTATACAGGTAACAAGCTGAGATTAGGAGCACACTCTTAACCTGTTAGGGCTAGGGGGCAGTATTTGCACGGCTGGATAAAAAAAATGTACCCGATTTAATCTGGTTACTAATCCTACCCAGTAACTAGAATATGCATATACTTATTATATATGGATAGAAAACACTCTAAAGTTTCTAAAACTGTTTGAATGGTGTCTGTGAGTATAACAGAACTCATTTGGCAGGCAAAACCCTGAGACATTTTCTGACAGGAAGTGGATACCTGATGTGTTGTATTACCTTTAAACCTATCCCATTGAAAAACACAGGGGCTGAGGAATATTTTGGCACTTCCTATTGCTTCCACTAGATGTCACCAGCCTTTACAAAGTGTTTTGAGTCTTCTGGAGGGAGATCTGACTGAACAAGAGCCATGGAACGATGATGGCCCATTAGACACCTGGCGCGCGAGTTCATGTTGGGTACCCTCGTTCCAATACGTTATAAAAGAGTATGCATTCGTCCACCTTGAATATTATTCATGTTCTGGTTAAAAAAGGCCCTAATGATTTATGCTATACAACGTTTGACATGTTTGAACGAACGTAAATATATTTTTTCCCCTCGTTCATGACGAGAAGTCCGGCTGGCTTAGATCATGTGCTAACAAGACAGAGATTTTTGGACATAAATGATGAGCTTTTTTGAACAAAACTACATTCGTTATGGACCTGTGATACCTGGAAGTGACATCTGATGAAGAGAATCAAAGGTAATGGATTATTTACATAGTATTTTCGATTTTAGATCTCCCCAACATGACGTCTAGTCTGTATCGCAACGCGTATTTTTCTGGGCGCAGTGCTCAGATTATTGCAAAGTGTGATTTCCCAGTAAGGTTATTTTTAAATCTGGCAAGTTGATTGCGTTCAAGAGATGTAAATCTATAATTCTTTAAATGACAATATAATATTTTACCAATGTTTTCTAATTTTAATTATTTAATTTGTGGTGTTGACTTGACTGCCGGTTATTGGAGGGAAACGATTTCCTCAACATCAATGCCATAGTAAAACGCTGTTTTTGGATATAAATATGAACTTGATAGAACTAAAAATGCATGCATTGTCTAACATAATGTCCTAGGAGTGTCATCTGATGGAGATTGTAAAAGGTTAGTGCATCATTTTAGCTGGTTTTATGGTTTTGGTGACCCTGTCTTTGAATTGACAAAACATTACACACAACTCTTGTAAATGTACTGTCCTAACATACTCTAAATGTATGCTTTCGCCGTAAAACCTTTTTGAAATCGTAAAACGTGGTTAGATTAAGGAGATGTTTATCTTTCAAAGGGTGTAAAATAGTTGTATGTTTGAAAAATTTGAATTTTGACATTTATTTGGATTCAAATTTGCCGCTCTTGAAATGCACCTGCTGTTGATGGAGTGCACCACGGGTGGGACGCTAGCATCCCACCTAGCCCATAGAGGTTAAAGGGAGTGCTCCTAATCTCAGTTTGTTACCTGTATAAAAGACACCTGTCCACAGAAGCAATCAAACAGATTCCAAAACTCTCCACCATGGCCAAGACCAAAGAGTTCTCCAAGGATGTCAGGGACAAGATTGTAGGCCTACACAAGGCTGGAATGGGCTACAAGACCATCGCCAAGCAGCTTGGTGAGAAGGTGACAACAGTTGGTGCGATTATTCGCAAATGGAAGAAACACAAAAGAACTGTCAATCTCTCTCGGTATGGGGCTCCATGCAAGATCTCACCTCGTGGAGTTGCAATGATCATGAGAACGGTGAGGAATCAGCCCAGAACTACACGGGAGGATCTTGTCAGTGATCTCAAGGCAGCTGGGACCATAGTCACCAAGAAAACAATTGGTAACACATTACGCCGTGAAGGACTGAAATCCTGCAGCGCCCGCAAGGTCCCCCTGCTCAAGAAAGCACATATACATGCCCGTCTGAAGTTTGCCAATGAACATCTGAATGATTCAGAGGACAACTGGGTGAAAGTTTTGTGGTCAGATGAGACAAAAAGGGAGCTCTTTGGCATCAACTCAACTCACCGTGTTTGGAGGAGGAGGAATGCTGCCTATGACCCCAAGAACACCATCCCCACCGTCAAACATGGAGGTGGAAACATTATGCTTTGGGAGTGTTTTTCTTCTAAGGGGACAGGACAACTTCACCGCATCGAAGGGACGATGGACGGGGCCATGTACCGTCAAATCTTGGGTGAGAACCTCCTTCCCTCAGCCAGGGCATTGAAAATGGGTCGTGGATGGTTATTCCAGCATGACAATGACCCAAAACACACGGCCAAGGCAACAAAGGAGTGGCTCAAGAAGAAGCACATTAAGGTCCTGGAGTTGCCTAGCCAGACTCCAGACCTTAATCCCATAGAAAATCTGTGGAGGGAGCTGAAGGTTTGAGTTGCCAAACGTCAGCCTCGAAACCTTAATGACTTGGAGAAGATCTGCAAAGATGAGTGGAACAAAATCCCTCCTGAGGTGTGTGCAAACCTGGTGGCCAACTACAAGAAACGTCTGACCTCTGATTGCCAATAAGGGTTTTGCCACCAAGTACTAAGTCATGTTTTGCAGAGGGGTCAAATACTTATTTCCCTCATTAAAATGTAAATCATTTTATAACATTTTTGACATGCGTTTTCTGGATTATTTTCTGGATTTTTTTGTTGTTATTCGTCTCTCACTGTTGAAATAAACCTACCATTAAAATTATAGACTGATCATTTCTTTGTCAGTGGGCAAACGTACAAAATCAGCAGGGGATCAAATACTTTTTTCCCCCTCACTGTATAAGGCATTTCTGACATGCGTTTTTCTGGATTTTTTTGTTGTTATTCTGTCTATCACTGTAACCTTATGAAAGTTGCCCAGTACACCCTTACTCTGGTAATAAATGAAATCTTGTGATACATAACTTGACATTGTGGGAGGATAACCACCTTCCAATTAGTGGCAATGCTTTTCTTAGCCGCTACAAATGCTTTGTTACACAGTTTCTTCAGATAACAGTCTCTAGTATCAACATTTCCAAGCAAACAAAAACAGGGAGAAGGGAGAATCTGTAGACATGCTGAGATGAAAGAACATAATGCCAGAATTCATCCAGCCTTCACAAGACCACATCATATGCAAATATGTCCCCTTTTGTGATTTACACCTCCAGCAGAGGAATTACACTGTCATATAGTACGTTCTATGGATGGTCTTAAACGGCACTAATTTATGTCTGAGATGATATGAACATATATCTGCATCCATTCATCATCATCAATAGCATCTCACAGGTCTTCCTCACATTTTTGTTTTACATGTTTTGTGTCATCGGGAAAAGACTATCAATCCTTGATACAGTTTGGAAATCAACATGAGGTTTTTCAGACTGCCTTAAAATATAATCTGGCTTGTCCAATGTTTGCTGCACAGAGAGAATAAAGTATTGTATCTGCAAAAATTCACCTCACCTCCGTCACAGACTGGTCTTCCCTGGCTGCCTGACACTGCTGAGACCCCAGTCACCATCTGATCCTCCTAAAATGAGACATGACAAAGAATTACCTTGGTGTACATTTATACATTATATTATCCAATAATAGAATCAATGGTTCAATAATTTAAATTATAATTATTCCCAGATCCCAGACTGTAGATTTAAGCTTAAGCTGCTGTCCTGTATCTACTGTAGGTCTACCCATCAATTCAAGATGGAACTTTGTATCATTCACTGATATTGTTAATATACCGCAAAATTCACCTGAGCTCCGTAGACTAGTCTTCCCTATTTTTGTTGTCCCACACATTATTTGGAAACGGTCGTCTTTCTGCTTTGAGTGCATTAGCCTACCTATTGTATTAAAAGCACATATTTTTTGCATCATTCACATATTCAGAATTCTCTGCTTCAACTTCAGTAGCCTACCTCTCCTAGTTGGGTGTGAGAGTTCAAGTGCATCTAGTATGTGTGGTCTCATTGAAATAGAGTAGGCTGCCTACATGGGCAGAGAACCACGTGGTAGTTCATTTAAATATGAAATGAACTTACATATGATTACACTGTAGTTTATTACATCTGTAAATAAATATTGATCATGGAAAAAAGTAGAGGGAGCTCAACCAATGTGAGTCAAAGTACAATAAAAAAATGTAATCATTGAAAATGCACAACTCACACATAGGTTAGGCTACCATGGTGAGCAGCGTTGCGCCTTTTCATTTTCAATAAGTATTGATTACCCATTTATTTGTCTCTGCCTGCAAATCGTCCTCCTAAAAGGTAGGCTATATCCTATAAGCCTAAGCTAAATGTAGCAAGTGTCGCTGTCATCATTCTTGCGGCTTCCAGTTCAGTAACCATACCTGCCAGATCAGGTGTGCGTGTGGCCTCAATTAAATAGAGTAGACTATAGCCTATGCATGAGCGGAGAAGCACGGGGAACTTATCTTTCCAAGGAAATGAACTTCCTAAATAGGCCTGTGATTAATCTAAAGTTTACTACATTGCCTAGAAATAGGCCTAAATATTGATCACCCATATTTCTCAGTCTATAAATATTCCTACTCCTAAAAGGTAGGCAATACAAATATCTCAAGAGAAAGTGCAGGTCTCTCCACCTGCTCTCTTCAACCTACAGTACATCTAGCATATTGGCTGATATAGACCACTAATACAATATAAGGGTCATGTAATTGAACCTACTTCTTAAGTTATGGTATTAATAAAACTCACATTGCACTGAAAAAACATCAGGATATCAATATTAAATAGTTTGGCAGATGGTTGACCAGCCTATGTACAATATAGTAATGTACATTTACATTAAGTGGTTGGAAGGATGCTAAATTAATTCATGCACAAAAAAGGTGGCTGTTTTCCATGTTATTTGATCAAGAAAAGTATTTAATTTGAGGTGGATGTTTTGTGTCTTTGTCCATAACTTTGCACCTTTTGATGTAAATGTTTGAGTACAGGGTTTGTTCTTTCTGGATTCCATTAGAATGACAATCACAGAGAAAGGGACAGGGCAACAACTCTTACAATTACAACTACTGAATCCTGCAAGACACTGTTCTTAATTATACAACTACCTTTGTTGCCAAAGTGGAGATGCTGAAATAATTGTTTTGCTCGTGCTACAGAAGTCTATATTGGTTACCTAATACAGGAGTAGTAAAGGCCCAGTCCACTACTTTTGTGAAAACAATATATATAAAAAATAAAAATACATATATTGCTGCAGCACCCCTACTTCCTGTGGCTATGTCTACCTATATTCTGTCTCCTGCAAATCATTTTCCAGACAACTACATTCAGGGCCTGTTATATAACGTGGTGAAGTTTCTCTGTTGTGTATATTTCCACCTGATGTCCCCAATAGACTCCATTTTCAAGTTAACACTTTCTAGGTGCCCTTTCCCACGAAAACGCCGGTGATCAGGTTCAACAAGTCTTTCAACATCCAACTTCTCACAGTTATTGTGTTCAACGGTCCAAGACGGGAGGGGGGAAGGTGCTGTTCCCAAACTGTTCACTTAGCCCTACTGCTATAGGACAACACACATGAAAACATTTGGCAGCACAAAGACTCAAGTTACTGCCAAACACCAAGATTAAAACTGCATTCGGAGGGCATAACCGCCTCACAACCTTTCTTTCAAAATAAACTATTTGCAACGGAAAAACAATATCAGTTCTTGTAGGACAAGTTCAGGCAGGCATTTCTAGACTACTTCCCCATTTCCCATTACTCTATTGCAAGACACTGTCCACTTACTGAACTACGCTATGGAAATGCACACAGGTGTAAACACACACACCATTCAAATGATTTTAAAAGTGGCATCATCCATTCTCCCTTCATTTAAGTAGTCTAATCACTGATCGGATCTGACTGTAGAAGTGAATGGAGCCTTTTTGTTCACCTGTCCAATCATGTCAAATCAGTGACTCAAGGAAGGGTGCACTGTTAAGGAATAAGAACAGGGCTGAAATACCCAATCCTAGTCTTCCACTACCAAGTCTCATTTTCACTTGGCTTTTGGAACAAACATGAGAAATTCAGAAAATGTAGATTTGGCAAATCCATATGAAAATGCAATGTGAGAGGCAGGATACCACACACACACACACACACACACACACACACACACACACACACACACACACACACACACACACACACACACACACACACACACACACACACACACACACACACACACACACACACACACCACACACACACACACACACACACACACACACACACACACACACACCACAGCAGCGTAGCCTAGTGGTTAGAGTGTTGGACTAGTATCCAAAAGGTTGCAAGTTCAAATCCCCGAGCTGACAAGGTACAAATCTGTCATTCTGCCCCTAAACAAGGCAGTTAATCCACTGTTCCTAGGCTGTCATTGAAAATAAGAATTTGTTCTGACTTGCCTAAATAAAATAAATAAATACACACACACACAGAGCAGTAAGGAGCTGCTGAGACTGCATGTCTCTCTGCTTTACTGACCAAACAGAAGACCCACAATGAGATGTTCAGAGTTGTCTTTCTGTGAAAAGGCCAGACTGTCATTGTTCACTTGTGTAATAAAATGTATTTAATAGTGAAACATCCTGCCTGTTTTCACATCTACTTCATTGTTTGGTGACTGTATAATAAAGTCAATATGTATAGACATGATGGATATAGCATGATGTCATTATAAAATGAGGGCTTTTTGTACTAAATTAACAGAACACACAGTCCACTAACAAGCAACAGAAACAGCACACATCAACGAACATCAGACCACATTTACATCTATTTACATTTTAATCAAATCAAGGACTTGAAGCTGAGGCCATTGCTTCACTGACTCTCAATCATTTAACCTGGGAAGGAAAGAAGGGAAGTGGATCTAAGTCCTCATACAGCAGCATAGACATCTAGGGGTCGTATTCACTAGACATCAAAGAGAAGAACACGGAACAAAATGGGCAGGGACTACCTGAACTTATCCAATAAGAACCTAGCATGTGTTGAATATGACTCAGTGTCTGGATGTCTACAATGGCTTACTGATCACTACATCAGTGTTCTCATGAAACTGATCAGTAAAACTCACCTCAGTGTCTCCAGTTTATAGAGGGGATCCTCTTGTACAGAAGAGAGCAGCTTTACTCCAGAGTCTCCTGGAGTATTTCCACTCAGGTCCAGCTCCTTCAGGTGGGAGGGGGTTGACCTCAGAGCTGAAACAAGAGAAGGACAACCTTCCTCTGTGATGCTGCAGCCTGCCAGGCTGCGGAAAGTGAGGGAGAAAATATAATCCCAGAAAATGTCAGTTTTGCATCTAAAGACAATACAATCAATGATAAAAACTGACAAATTGCCTTCAATTATGACATCACAGACCAAGGCAGGAATTGAATCCAAGTTATAGAGCAGTGCACTGGAAAGCTGACAATGCTGACAATACGTTTCCATTGTTTGTGGAAATCTCATTCAATCTAAATGTAGCGCATCTCAACTCAAGCATTACCTTTGAAAGTCAAATTGTCAGCTGTCCAGTGCACTGCCTTGGATTAAATCCAGGACCAAGTGAAATGTAAGTTAAACTCCATGAGGGTTAGCCTTACCTCAGTGTCTCCAATTTACATTGTGGATTCTCAAGTCCAGCACAGATGAATCTCACTCCTAAATCCTGGAGTTAATTTCCTCCCAGGTCTAGCTCTCTCAAACTTGAGCAAATGTGTTGGTCACAGCATGAGTGAAATTTTAAAGGCAATGATCCCGCTTTAGCTGAGACTGCATTCATGGTAAATGCTGAATATGTCGACTCAATGGGAAATGACCTTTACATTTCTATAGCTCAATCTGAACTGCTTCAGAGATACAGATTGAATAGCGCCCCAAGTCATACACGGCAATAGGAATAACAACTGTACTATTATTCGTTTTACTATGAAAATGAAATACTACTTGAAATAGTACTTATATTAAATGAATTTCAATATTATTCATTTTTATTATTAATTTGAAATATACAGTATATCATAGATTAACATACAATGTGAGTAATTGTACATTACTGTAATAAAAATACATTTGATTTGCAACATGCTTTTCAAAAACACATTGTGCTACAATAAAAATCCAAGCAATTAGTACAACAGACAAGACAATCCAGAGACATCTAATACACTGAAATATTTTTTTATTTAACGAGGCAAGTCAGTTAGGAACAAATTCTTATTTACAATGACGGTCTACCCCGGCCAAACCCGTACGACACTGGGCCAATTGTGCGCCGCCCTATGGGACTCCCAATCACGGCCGTATGTGATACAGCCTGGATTCGAACCAGGGACTGGAGTGACACCTCTTGCATTGACATGCAGTACCTTAGACCGCTGCGCTAGCAGTCTGGTAAAATGCACAGCAGAGTTACTAGGAAGACAATAAGGTTGTTGAGTTAAAGAAGCTTACTATAGTGACACTGAACTACAGTCAATATGTATAGACATGATGGATATAACATGTCATTATAAAAGGAGGGCTTTTACTAAGCTAACAGAACACACTCCACTGACACGCAACAGAAACAGCACACATGAACCAACATCAGACCACATTTACATGATTTACATTTCCTATAACACCACCTTACTGACAGATTGACAAGTCATCATTCCAGGCAGGAGTAACAGTCAGTCCATGTACTGCAGTGTAATGAGGTGAAGTAAAAGTCATCAAACTGAATGACCAAATGTAGTTTCTTTTGTCATTTTTTTGTTGGGGGAGGAGGGGTGGGGGTGTTACAGGTACAATATTCAAAAATATTGGTACAGGATTCAAACAAGAAAACTAAAAAGTGGGCCTCAACCTCTCATCCCATTTATCCACCCACCCACCTCTCCCCCCTATTTAACAGTCTGATGGCCTGGTGATGGCCAGGCCTGATGGCCTCTATAACAAAGTGGTCAGATGAAGCAGATGCTAAACTACAGGACTGTTTTGCTATCACAGACTGGAACATGTTCCGGGATTCTTCCGATGACATTGAGGAATACACCACATCAGTCACTGGCTTTATCAATAAGTGCATTGAGGACGTCGTCCCCACAGTGACTGTACGTACATACCCCAACCAGAAGCCATGGATTACAGGCAACATTCGCACTGAGCTAAAGGGCAGAGCTGCCGCTTTCAAGGTGCGGGACTCTAACCCAGAAGCTTACAAGAAATCCCGCTATGCCCTGCGACGAACCATCAAACAGGCAAAACGTCAGTACAGGGCTAAGGTTGAATCATACTACACCGTCTCCGACGCTCGTTGGATGTGGCAGGGCTTGCAAACTATTACAGACTACAAAGGGAGGTACAGCCGCAAGCTGCCCAGTGACACAAGCCAACCAGACGAGCTAAATCACTTCTATGCTCGCTTCGAGGCAAGCATCACTGAGGCATGCATGAGAGCATCAGCTGTTCCGGACGACTGTGTGATCATGCTCTCCGTAGCCGACGTGAGTAAGACCTTTAAACAGGTCAACATTCACAAGGCTGTGGGGCCAAACAGATTACCAGGACGTGTGCTCCAGGCATGTGCTGACCAACTGACAGGTGTCTTCACTGACATTTTCAACATGTCCCTGATTGAGTCTGTAATACCAACATGTTTCAAGCAGACCACCATAGTCCCTGTGCCCAAGAACACAAAGGCAACCTGCCTAAATGACTACAGACCCATAGCACTCACGTCTGTAGCCATGAAGTGCTTTGAAAGGCTGGTAATGGCTCACATCAACACCATTATCCCAGAAACCCTAGACCCACTCCAATTTGCATACCGCCCAAACAGATCCACAGATGATGCAATCTCTATTGCACTCCACACTGCCCTTTCCCACCTGGACAAAAGGAACACCTATGTGAGAATGCTATTCGTTGACTACAGCTCAGCGTTCAACACCATAGTGCCCTCAAAGCTCATCACTAAGCTAAGGAACCTGGGATGAAACACCTCCCTCTGCAACTGGATCCTGGACTTCCTGATGGGCCGCCCCCACTGCCCTTTCCCACCTGGACAAAAGGAACACCTATGTGAGAATGCTATTCATTGACTACAGCTCAGCGTTCAACACCATAGTGCCCTCAAAGCTCATCACTAAGCTAAGGAACCTGGGATGAAACACCTCCCTCTGCAGCTGGATCCTGGACTTCCTGATGGGCCGCCCCCAAGTGGTGAGGGTAGGTAGCAACACATCTGCCACGCTGGTTGTCCCCGACGAATGACGCAGCACTCCCCCCCACACACACATACACGGGGGCGGCAGCGTAGCCTAGTGGTTAGAGTGTTGGACTAGTATCCAAAAGGTTGCAAGTTCAAATCCCCGAGCTGACAAGGTACAAATCTGTCATTCTGCCCCTAAACAAGGCAGTTAATCCACTGTTCCTAGGCTGTCATTGAAAATAAGAATTTGTTCTGACTTGCCTAAATAAAATAAATAAATACACACACACACAGAGCAGTAAGGAGCTGCTGAGACTGCATGTCTCTCTGCTTTACTGACCAAACAGAAGACCCACAATGAGATGTTCAGAGTTGTCTTTCTGTGAAAAGGCCAGACTGTCATTGTTCACTTGTGTAATAAAATGTATTTAATAGTGAAACATCCTGCCTGTTTTCACATCTACTTCATTGTTTGGTGACTTTGTATAATAAAGTCAATATGTATAGACATGATGGATATAGCATGATGTCATTATAAAATGAGGGCTTTTTGTACTAAATTAACAGAACACACAGTCCACTAACAAGCAACAGAAACAGCACACATCAACGAACATCAGACCACATTTACATCTATTTACATTTTAATCAAATCAAGGACTTGAAGCTGAGGCCATTGCTTCACTGACTCTCAATCATTTAACCTGGGAAGGAAAGAAGGGAAGTGGATCTAAGCCCACATACAGCAGCACAGACATATAGGGGTCGTTTTCACTAGACATCAAAGAGAAGAACACTGAACAAAACGGGCAGGGACTACCTGAACTTATCCAATAAGAACCTAGAATGTGTTGCAAAATGTTTCGCTACAGCTTGCACAAATGAATATGATCCGGGTGTCTGGATGTCTACAATGGCTAATTGTTCACTATATTACTGTGTTCATAAAGCTGTGATCATAAAACTCACCTCAGTGTCTCCAGTTTATAGAGGGGATCCTCTTGTACAGAAGAGAGCAGCTTTACTCCAGAGTCTCCTGAAGTATTTCCACTCAGGTCCAGCTCCTTCAGGTGGGAGGGGTTTGACCTCAGAGCGGAAGCAAGAGAAACACAGCCTTCCTCTTCGATTCTGCTGCCTGCAAGCCTGTGGAAAGTGAGGCAGAAAAGTTACACAGTATAAAATATTCCAGAAAATGTCAGTTTAGCATCTAAAGATAATGATACAATTAATGATAAAAACTGACAAATTGTCTTTGATTATGACATCAGAGATCAAGGCCCAATTATGACATCAGAGACCAAGGCCAATTATGACATCAAAGACCAAGTCCCAATTATGACATCAGAGACCAAGGTTGGAATTTAATCCAAGATTTGAGCAGAGACTGGACAGACGACAACATTATCCCAATGTTTGTGGAAATCTCATTCACTCTAAATGTAGCGCATGTCGATCGAACATAAATGAGCTTTGAAAGTCAGACTGTCAGCTGTCCAGTGCACTGCCTTATATTCAATCCAGTACCAGTTAAATGTAAGTTAAACTCCATGAGGGTTAGTCTTACCTCAGTGTCTCCAATTTACATTGTGGATTCTCAAGTCCAGCACAGATGAATCTCACTCCTGAATCCTGGAGTTCATTTCCTCCCAGGTCTAGCTCTCTTAAACTTGAGGTGTTTGAGCTGAGAGTTGAAACCAGCACCTCACAGGATTTCTCAGTTAGATTGCAATCAATCAACCTGGAGAGAGATAATGTGGTTTAGTAATCCACACAAATCTATAACTACATTTATAACATGAAGAACATACATCTTTATATTTACAACATCCACTTTCCCTTGCAGTGGAGACAGTCACAAAGTCACTCACTTCAATGTCTCCAGTTTACAGTGTGAATCCTCCAGTCCAGCAGAGAGCAGCTTCACTCCTGAATCCTGGAGTTTATTGCCACTCATGTCCAGCACTCTCAGACAGCATGAGTTTGATTTGAGAACAGAAGCGATTGCCTCACAGCTTTTCTTGGTGAGTTTACATTCGTTCAGCCTGTGAAAAAAAAGGTGCATCTCAAGATACCCAGGTGCCAACATCCCCTTAGAGACTGAGTTGTCAGCCTAAATGGTAATGCAAACTGATGTTCATTACTATGTTACATTAGCATGCTGTCTAGAATGTAATTTGACTAAGCACTTACAGGGCTGTTCTAGAGGATCTGACAACTGGGAGAAATTTGAGAAGAGTCGCATCTGATCTGATATATTTCTTCAGGTCAAACACATCCAGCTTCTCGGAGGTCAGTAACATGAAGACCAGTGCTGACCACTGTCCAGATGAGAGTTTAGATTTTGAGATACTTCCTGATCTCAGGTAGCTTTGGATCTCCTCCACTAGAGAATGATCATTCAGTTCATTCAGACAGTGGAACAGATTGATGCACCTCTGCAGAGGGAGTTTCTTTCTGATCTTCTCCTTGATGTACCTGACTGTTTCCTTGTTGCTCTGTGAGCCGCTTCCTGTTGGTGACAGTAGGCCTTGTAGGAGATGCTGATTGGACTGCAGTGAAAGGCCTAGAAGGAAGCGGAGGAAAAGGTCCAGATGGCCATTTTCAAACTGCAAGGCATGGTCCACTGCATCTTCATATAGACTGCTTTTGTTGCGGAGGGATTTCTCTTTAGCCATCAGATTGTTGTTGTCATTAGTAAACATGAGAAACACATATAGTGCAGCCAGAAACTCCTGGATACTCAGATGGACAAAGCAGTACACCTTTATCTGGTTAAGCCCAGACTCTTCTCTGAAGATCTGAGTGCACTGACACATCCTTGATGTCAATGCCACACTCGCTCAGGTCTTCCTCATAGAATATCAGATGGCCTTTTTCTAGCTGTTGAAAAGCCAGTTTTCCCAGTGCCAGAGTCATCTCTTTATCCCAGTGAGAATTGTTGGCATGCTCTACAGGATACTTCTGACTCCTCAGTTTTGACTGGAAGATCATGAGGTGAGTGTACATTTGAGTCAGATTCTTGGGGATCTCATGATTCTCTGCTTCAACCAATAATCTCTCTAGGACAGTGGCTGAAATCCAACAGAAGACTGGAATGTGGCACATGATGTGGAGACTCCTTGATGTCTCTATGTGTGACATGATTCTGCCGGCCAGGTCCTCTTCAGCGATTCTCTTCCTGAAGTACTGAAGTACTCTTCTGTGGGTCATTGAACCCTCGTACCTCTGTCACCTGGTGAACAAACTCAGGAGGGATCTGATTGGCTGCTGCAGGTCGGGTGGTTATCCAAATGTGAGCAGAGGGAAGCAGATTCCCTTTGATGAGGTTTGTCAGCAACACATCCATTGAAGTTGACTCTGTGACATCACTGCAGATCTTATTATTCTGGAAGTCCAGAGGAAGGCGACATTTATCCAGACCATCAAAAACAAACACAACATTTTCATTTTCTGATATTTCTGATTCTTTTGTTTCTATAAAGGAGTGATGAAGTAGTTCTATTAGACTTTGATTTGTATCTCTCATCAAGTTCAGATCCCGAAAAGGAAGTGGAAAGAGGATCTGGATGTCTTGGTTTGCTTTTCCTTCAGCCCAGTCCAACATGAACTTCAGCACAGATACTGCTTTTCCAATGCCCAAAACTCCCTTTGTCAGCACTGTTCTGATAGGCTTGTCTTGTCCAGGTAAGGGTTTGAAGATGTCATTGAGTTGGATTGATGTCTCTTGTTCTACTGGAAACCTGCATGCTGTCTCAATCTGTCTCACCTCATGTTCATAATTAACCTCTCCACTTCCACCGTGTGTGATGTAGAGCTCTGTGTAGATGTTGTTAAGAGGTGTCGTTTTTCCTGCATCTTCAATGCCCTCAAATAAAGAATATGTCCTATTCTTCAAGTAGGATTTCATTTTTTCCTGGACATCTGTTGGGTACCTACAGTACAGCAAGAAAAAGTATGTGAACCCTTTGGAATTACCTGGATTTCTGCATCTTCATCTAAGACACAACAATATACAAACATAGTGTGCTTAAACTAATAACACACAAATTATATTTTTCTTGTCTATATTGAATACATCATTTAAACATTCATAGTGTAGGTTGGAAAAGTATGTGAGCCCCTAGGCTAATGACTTCTCCAAAAGCTAATTGAAGTCAGGAGTCAGCTAACCTGGAGTCCAATCAATGAGACGAGATTGGAGATGTTGGTTAGAGCCGACTTGCCCTATAAAAAAACTCACAAAATTTCAGTTTGCTATTCACAAGAAGCATTGCCTGATGTGAACCATGCCTCGAACAAAAGAGATCTCAGAAGACCTAAGATTAAGAATTGTTGACTTGCATAAAGCTGGAAAGGGTTACAAAAGTATCTCTAAAAGCCTTGATGTTCATCAGTCCATGGTAAGACAAATTGTCTATAAATGGAGGACTTTCAGCACTGTTGCTACTCTCCCTAGGAGTGGCCATCCTGTAAAGATGACTGCAAGAGCACAGCGCAGAATGCTCAATGAGGTTAAGAAGAATCCTAGAGTGTCCGCTAAAGACTTACAGAAATCTTTGGAACATGCTAACATCTCTGTTGACGAGTCTACGATACGTAAAACACCACAGAAGAAGCCACTGCTGTCCAAAAAAACCCATTGCTGCACATCTGACGTTTGCAGAAGTGCACCTGGATGTTCCACAGCGCTACTGGCAAAATATTCTGTGGACAGATTAAACTAAAGTTGAGTTGTTTGGAAGGAACACAGAACACTATGTGTGGAGAAAAAAAGGCACAGCACACCAACATCAAAACCTCATCCCAACTGTAAAGTATGGTGGAGGGAGCATCATGGTTTGGGGCTGCTTTGCTGCCTCAGGGCCTGGACAGCTTGCTATCATCGACGGAAAAATGAATTCCCAAGTTTATCAAGACATTTTGCAGGAGAATGTTTGGCTATCTGTTTGCCAATTGAAGCTCAACAGAAGTTGGGTGATACAACAGGACAACGACCCAAAACACAGATGTAAATCAACAACAGAATGGCTTCAACAGAAGAAGATACGCCTTCTGGAGTGGCCCAGTCAGAGTCCTGACCTGAACCCGATTGAGATGCTGTGGCATGACCTCAAGAGAGCAGTTTACACCAGACATCCCAGGAATATTTCTGAACTGAAACAGTTTTGTGAAGAGGAATGGTCCAAAATTCCTCCTGACCGTTGTGGAGGTCTGATCCGCAACTACAGAAAACGTTTGGTTGAGGTTATTGCTGCCAAAGGAGGATCAACCAGTTATTAAATCCAAGGGTTCACGTACTTTTTCCACCCTGCACTGTAAACGTTTACATGGTGTGTTCAATAAAGACATGAAAACGTATAATTGTTTGTGTGTTATTAGTTTAAGCAGACTGTGTTTGTCAATTGTTGTGACCTAGATGAAGATGAGATCAAATTTTATGACCAATTTATGCAGAAATCCAGGTATTTCCAAAGGGTTCACATACTTTTTCTTGCCACTGTATACATGGAAAAGATACATGTTCCTTGTTGAATTTAATTACATTTATTTGTGTAAAAAGTATCAAATATAAACTCTAATCTACAGTTCGCTAGACTAAGTGAAGATGAAATCACAAAATGTGGTGCATTTACTGGGAGACAATGCACTCTGCATCTCCTGATAGTTACACTAAACCTTGGAACAGTCTCACTATTATAGTCATCATATTATTTTATCTACATTTCTAGTATAATGTCAGACTGAATGATGTCCTGTAGACAATTCAAATCCTATGACAAGCTAAATGAGGCATCCTGAATGATGAACTGTAGACAATTCAAATCCTATGACAAGCTAAATGAGGCATCCTGAATGATGAACTGGATGCTACTGTATTATCTTGAAATGCACAGAGTAAAGGTACTAGATGTTGTCAGACACATAGCTGGTGAATAAAACCAGAAAACAGGTAGGATGCTGTGCAAACTGCGATCACTCACACTTTGTCATCAGTAGGGCCTCTGGGTTGGTTATCCATTGACTGGTCATTCTCCTCAGAGATACTGCTGGGTCAAAATGAGCACAGAGAGCAATAACATGAGTCTTTATTTACACATAAGATGGTAAATTAAAGGAAAACCCATAATCAAACACCATGTTATGACTCAGTTCACCTTTTCCCAGTGGATAATTCTCCCTTTTTGAAGAAAATATTTAGTCCCATAGACCTGTCACTCTTCATGGAGATACCACTAGGTACAGGTGAGACTGGTCGGTCTGTCCTGATCTTATTTAAGTGTTTAAATCAGGATGTATGTTTACAAAATAGAACAGTTTTCACACACTTCAGAATTTTTTACTTTTGTATTTCCAATATTTCCCATGACTGCAGATTTGAAAGAATAGTCTCAGATCTCACCTTTGCTCAGTGGAAAGGTCTGCTTTCCTAAAGAGAATAGGAAGTCCCATCGACTGGTCACTCTTCATGGAGACACAGCTAGGTACAGGTGAGACTGGTCGGTCTGTCTTGATCCTGTATAAAGCAGGATATTAATTTCCAACATGGAGTGTGCGCACTTAAAAAAAAATGTTTACTGTTTTTTTTTTAATGGTTACTTTATAATTGTCATCAGTCTAAATGCTCATAACAGCTAGGTATAGGTTAGTGATATAGTAAATGTATCCAACAAAATGTCTGATTCACTTGATCTATTGTATGAAATAAAGACAAATCACAACAATACTGGCTTGTTAGATAGTTGTTACAAACTCTCAACTCCTTCACAATTACCTATTTGACGATCTTACCTCTCAAGTTAACTGTCAGTGTCCTGTTCTGCAGGAAAACTCCTTTTAAGGGACATTTCTCCCTCACTCCCTAAGGGACTCATTCTAAAAGCAGTGGCTTCCTCTTCAGTCTCTTCACAGATACTAGAGGGAGGGCCACCCTCCTCATTCTCCCCAGAGAGACTCATTTTGACCCCTTGTACACTGGACTTTAAAAAAACAACACCTTTTACAACACTTGCAGCCTAATGGTACATTACTTTTAAGCTAAACAGCAATACAACTTCTGAGACCGCTATTACTGGTGTAACCCAGCTTGCATCCTTTCTCAAGTAAAACACAACTAAACTGAAAGCAGGAAATGGAGAAAAAAAGTTCCTATTTTAACAGTGAGGTCCTAGAGTTCTGAAACGTTCAGATTATATACAGGGTAGGTGCCACTATCAATTAATAGAACAGAAACATGTGCTAGAAGTGTGTGGTTGATTTGAGAGTTGTGAGCATTGAAAACCAGAGATACATAGCATGCATGCGGATAGGTGGGGAATTTTTTCCTCCCGAGCATAAACCCATTAAGTATATTCCAAGTTGAATAAAGCAACGTTAGGAGACAAACATAATGCATCAATCACAAGTGAGATTCTGATCTGCTCTGAAAATTGTCTTATCTGAAAAAGATACTGTGGCTAGCACTGCAGGAGTGGTAGCAGCCTAATGTCATCTTAATTAAGAATGTAATGTTAATTAACAATGTTGGTTGATGATGACAATAACACAGGTGAGTGAAATTAGCCTTTCAAATTAACTGTGTACAAGGGGTCCTACAATGTGCCTCTCCTCAGGGGAATTCATAACAGACCTCTGATCAGGATGTGCTGACCTGTGAACACACAAAGCACATTATTTGACACACACCAAAGAAATGGTTCAAGTAACTGTCCAGTGAAAATCTCACTTTTAAAAGTTAATATTCTGTTAACTCATACCCAGATAATGTTGTTGACTCATCCTATACTCGAAAAAAAACTTAAAACCCCCCACTCCAAACTTTCATCTCAAATAGACCGTTTCAAAAATGCTTGCTATTTCCTTATAAATGATGTCAATGATGTGAATATTTTTAATGAGGGTTCATGCTCACACCATTCAAAAACAGAAAATGGAATGTTACAATCCTCCAAGCACTTGGCACTATGGTCTCCTTTTCTTTCACTATAGTTAAAGACAAGCAACTTTATTTTAAACTATACTTCAACTGTAACTAGACTAAATAGTATAGCTTATATAGCCAACAGCAACAGCTACTACTGCTGCTGCTACTACTGCTACTGCTGCTACTACTGCTACTGCTACTACTGCTACTAATAGGCCTACTACTACTACTAATAATAATAATACAGCCTACACATTCCACCCCTAATATACAGCTTAAAATAAACACAGCATCGCAAATAATTATCAATATATATATCCCAATCCACCACAGACAATAGACCTACATTAGAGTGTCTTAATTAACAGTGACGGTCTTGATTTCATAATAATGATTTCAACAGAAGATTAAAAAAAAATCACCCAGTTTGCTGCTGTTTCCAGGCTGTGTCTGTCGACCAATCGGCAAGTGTCAGACTTCTCTACGAATAATGAACAAACAGCCCTATTAAGTGTCAATAATAACAATAAAAATAGAACTATTAAGTGTTAATAATAACAATAATAATAGGCCTAATACTTCGAAATATTAAGTCTATAACTTTCAATTTCACAGCCTATTCTCTGGGGCGGCAGGTAGCCTAGTGGTTAGAGTGTTGGACTAATAACCGCAAGGTTGCAAGATGGAATGACAAGGTAAAAATCTGTCGTTCTGCCCCTGAACAAGGCAGTTAACCCACTGTTCATAGGCCGTCATTGAAAATAAGTTGTTTTTCTTAACTGACTTGCCTAGTTAAATAAAGGTAAAATAAATATTTAAAAATCCCCCTCACCCTGTTGGTTTGTTGGCTTATTTTAGTGTTGCATTGGGGTCGTTCTTGAATTACGGTGGCATTTGGGCATGGCATTTTGGAGAAAAAAAATTGCTGCATTTTTCCAAGACGTATTTGGGCACATCTTCCCATTCTAAACCAACTAATATGGCTTTAAATAATTTTGTACCACTATGATAACATTGTGCCACCAGTGGGAGTATAACACCAATGATGGTAACACCCATAGAAATATAATTTTTTATATTTATATGGTAACATCAATGAGGCATTTTTGTTAAATTAGGATTTTCTTTTTAAATCGAGGCCACAAATGCTCAAATCGTCAAATCTACAATCATCGATCAAGTTACCTGATTAATCATTTTGCTCACAATGTTATTTCCCTTTATTTCAATTGACTAATACCAAGTGACACTTTGGATTTAGACAAACCAAATGTATGAATAATAAAATGTGGGATTAGTAAATAATTTTCTTTAATATAGACCCCTCCCCAAATAACAGTTTGCCATGGGAGAGAATACTCAAAGTCCTTGTAATCGCTGATTTTCAAGGCATTACCCATATAAAAAGATACTATGTCATACTATGGTCTAAATACTGTAGTATTACTATATTTCTATACTATACTGATGTCTGCAGAAACACTACAGTGAATAACTGTAGTGTTTTTGCAGACATGACTGAAGTATACTGTAGTATTAATACTGAGAGAGAGATGGGTTGCTGGTTTGAGGTCAGTCAGTCTATTGGCATGGCCCTCCAATAAGGTGACTGACTGTCTTTAAGTGAAGTCATTTGTGTTTCTAAAATATGTATGGTTTATGTAAATGCAGTGGTTAACTGTTCTATCTTTTCTACCATCAGCAGTACAGTATTGTTTGTCACTGTTTTTAGTCATGCTGTGAACTTAGCCAGTGGAATCTTTGTTAAAGCATTTTTCTATTTCAGAAAGCTACCTAGTGGAAGTAACAGATGTAAGAAGTTACTCTTGTTAATGTGTGTTATTTATCTGTGTCAAACAAGCAAACTTAATCCTTCAAGCTTCATTAAACGTTGCTTGTTCTTTATATCTGCTTCTGTACTGTTTCCCTTTAATGGGCCTAGAACCTAACGTTTATATGTTACAATTGTAATAAAACGTATATTTTTGCAAAGGTGTTGTCTGGTCCTTTGCATTGCTCAGAACTGTTGACCCAACTCAATAGGTGGCCTATTTTTCACTCCACCGCCTCCATAGCCCCCAATGCAATGTTTTAAAAAAAACAGTTGTTGTTTGTTTTCATGAATTACTTATTACATTTTCTTGCTGGCAGAATAAAAGTGGCCAATGATTAAAATTAAATAACACTTCAATGTCTTATGTACACAGCAATGTTTTGAAATGTGAGCTTTTATTTTGAAGGTTCCCTAATTACCATACAAAGTGATGTCATCGTTTGTGCTGGTGGCAGAAGTCTGGTTTTGTTTATGAATGTGACGCAGTTACTTTTGTAACTTCCCTAAAGTCGGATATAAGGAGAAACTTTGCCTACTGATATATCATTACTATTTGACAATGCATCCGAAATTAATTGTGCATTCCAACGGAATATCAAGACAGAAATGTGTTTTCCGCAAAGGGAGCAAGTCTGTAATAAGTCATGGATTATATTTTAATAGGGCCTGGCTTGTAAACCATTTTACAAATTAGTTTCACTTCCTTACCAGGATGAACTACACGACTTTATAGCATTTTTGTTCTTCCAGTATAGGATATAGGTCCTGTAAACTCATGGATTTGAACTGTATACTAGGCCTAGCCTACTTTGTTAATGGTTACATTTATTTTAAGACATTCAGAAAAGTTGCCTGCTTTTAACTCCCGAAAACCGCATTCATTTTCCAGACCACTTCTTCTTTGTGTAGCTTCCGGCAGACTAGACGCTGTATAGCTGCCTTTCTTCTTCTTCGGAGTTTATCAGCAGTTTGCATCCAATATCATGTTGCATTACCGCCACCTACTGTACTAGAGTACAGCCAGAGACAGGGAGGAACTTTCACAGTTTGCATTTCACATTTGTTAATTAAACAATTTATACAATTAATTTGCACCGTCATCTAACCCTATATACACACTACATGACCAAAAGTATGTGGACACCTGCTCGTTGAACATCTCATTCCAAAATCATGGGCATTAATGTGGAGTTGGAAAGCCTTCCCACTCTTCTGGGAAGATTTTCCACTAGATGTTGGAACATTGCTTCCATTCAGCCACAAGACCATTAGTGAGGTCGGGCACTGATGTTGGGCGATTAGGCCTGGCTTGCAGTTGGCGTTCCAATTCATCCCAAAGGTTTTCGATGGGGTTAAGGTCAGGGCTCTGTGCAGACCAGTCAAGTTCCTCCACACATATCTTAAAAAAAAAAAAATCTGTATGGATCTTGCTTTGTGCATGGGGGCATTGTCATGCTGAAACAGGAAAGGGCCTTCCCCAAACAGTTGCCACAAAGTTGGAAGAACAGAATTGTCTAGAATGTCATTGTATGCTGTAGTGTTAAGATTTCCGTTCACTGGAACTAAGGGGCCTAGCCCGAACCATGAAAAACAGCCCCAGACCATTATTCCTCCTCCACCAAAATGTACAGTTGGCACCATGCATTGGTGCAGGTAGCGTTCTCCAAGAATACGCCAAACCCATATTAGTCCGTCGGACTGCCTGATGGTGAAGCTTGATTTATAACTCAAGAAAACACGTTTCCACTGCTCCAGAGTCCAATGGCGACAAGCTTTACACGACTCCAGCCGACGCTTGGATTTGCGCATGGTGATCTTAGGCTTGTATGCGGCTGCTCGGCCATGGAAACCCATTTCAGTAAGCTCCCGGCGAACAGTTATTGTGCTGACGTTGCTTCGAGAGGCAGTTTGGAACTCAGTAGTGAGTGTTGCAACCGTAAAGCACTCTGCAGTCTCGTTCTGTGAGCTTGTGTGGCTGGTGGATGAGCCGTTGTTGCTCCTAGACATTTCCACTTCACGATAGCAGCACTTACAGTTGACCGAGGCAGCTCTAGCAGGGCAGAAATTTGATGAACTGACTTGTTGGTAAGGTGGCATCCTATGATGGTGCCACGTTGAAAGTCACTGAGATCATCAGTAAGGCCTATCTACGGCCAATGTTTTTCTATGGAGATTGCATGGCTGTGTGCTCAATTGTATACACCTGTCAGCAACAGGTGTGGCTGAAATGGAAGAATCCACTAATTTGAAGGAGTGTCCACATATTTTTGTATATATAGTGTGGCGGTAATGCAATATAATATGGATGTCAACCGCCATTAAACCTCAACAAAGAAGAATATTCACGCCTCCAGTTGTCTGATGACAGCGTTTTGGTTGTTTTTAGTTGTCAGTGTCAACAAAGAACCAGTATCATAACACGGGTCTCTGAGGGTATAACTGCATCATAACCTTTTGTTTCACAATGATGGGTATAAATATTTCTTTATTTGTTTATGTTCCTGCCGAAGATCTAATCCCTTGCTGGGATGTGTTCAATATGGGCACACTAAAGCAAAACATTTTGCAATGGAAAATTTACATCTAGTTCAGGCATATCGACTTCCCTATTTCACATTCACATAAAAACATGTTTTTCAACTACTGAACATGCTATGGAAATGCAAACAGGCGTACACACAAATGCATGGCGATTGTAAAACTATTTTAAAAGTGCCATCAGCAATCTTCCCGTCATTTCAGTAGGCTCTGAATGGAACTGACTGTACAGGTGAAGCCCCTTTGTTCACTTTTAAAGATGGAAATCTGCAGTAGGGGAAATAGTGCCCCTGTCCACCCCACAGATGTTGTTATTGTTTAAGTTTAATTGACAAAGCAGAGCTGGGGAACATTGCGCATCGTGGTATTATTTTGGGGGCATTACATATGTTGCTATTCTATCACTGGTGCAATGATGCCCAAGGGGAAAAATAACAGTGTTTGTCGTTTGCAAGTAACTTCTTTGTTGTTGTAATATCACAAACGGCGTGGCAGTTTCATCAATAAGGATTCCAGCTTTAAGGAATAAGAACGGGTCTGAAATGTGTCAACCCAATCATAGTCTTGCACTACCAAGTCTCGTTTTCACTGGCTTTTGGAACAAATGTAAACGTTATTTATTGAGGGGAGGACAGCTCATAATAATGGCTGGAGTGGCGTATAATGGCCGGACTGGAGTGAACAGAATGGTATCTAGCTCATGTTTGACGATAAGACCCCATGTGAGCATATGCAACAAAGTTAAGGTGTCATAAGCTAACTCTACAGCTAGCTTGAAATGTCGCCAATGGACATATCAAATTAGATATTTTTCTATAGCTCAATCGGTTTGTACGTTGTCAAGGAGGATGGTCACGTGTGTTTGGGAGCAGAGGATCACTATTTCTATTCCAGTATGTTACAGGGACAGTGGAGGAAGCTATACTGTAGACAGCACACTGACGTCTGGTTCACATACCTAACAGAATCAATTGAATTGATGTACAGAAAACAGGAGAGGACCTAGTACAAAGCCCTGGGGGACAACAGTAGCACAACCTTGTGGTGAAGACACAGACCTTCTCCACAATCACTTGGTAGGAGCAACCTGCTAGGTAGGATGCAATGCAGTGTGCGCCGCCTGAGGATCTTGTGTTTTATGGTGTCGAATCAGCAGATAGGTCTAGGCCACTATGACAACAAAACCATCAGCACCTGCCTGGTTACTAACACACACACACAGACACACACACTGCAGTAAGGAGCTGCTGAGACGGCATGGTTCTCATCTTTACTGACCAACCAGAAGACCCACAATGAGATGTTCAGAGTTGTCTTTCTGTGAAAAGGCCAGACTGTCATTGTTCACTTGTGTAATAAAATGTATTTAATAGTGAAACATCCTGCCTGTTTTCAGATCTACTTTATTTTTTATTTAACCTTTTTAACTAGGCAAGTCAGTTAAGAACAAATTCTTATTTACAATGACGGCCTAGGAACAGTGGGTTAGCTGCCTTGTTCAGGGGCAGAACGACAGATTTTTACCTTGTCAGCTCAGGGATTCGATCCAGCAACCTTTCGGTTACTGGCCCAACACTAACCACTTGGCTACCTGCCGCCCCAATTGTTTGGTGACTTTGTATAATAAAGGTTTTCTGTAATGATTGGTACATTACATGTGCCTCAAACGTTTCCTGACATCAAGCCCCATAGCAAAAACCACCTAGCCTCTTCTATGGGTTGCTTGATACAGTATTTTGAACTTTATTAAAATATGTTATATGGAATGCTGACATTTTTTTTTTTTTACAAAAGATCGTTTCGGAACAATGCGTAAATTGCAATGCATTAAATCCATACCTCTATAATCTGTAAATAAATTCAGCAAAAAAAGAAACACCCCTTTTTCAGGACCCTGTCTTTCAAAGATAATTAGTAAAAATCTAAATAACTTCACAGATCTTCATTGTAAAGGGTTTAAACACTGTTTCCCATGCTTGTTCAATGAACCATAAACAATTAATGAACATGCACATGTGGAATGGTCGTTAAGACACTAACAGCTTACAGACGCTAGGCAATTAAGGTCAAAGTTATGAAAACTTAGGACACTAAAGAGGCCTTTCTACTGACTCTGAAAAACACCAAAAGAAAGATGCCCAGGGTCCCTGCTCATCTGCGTGAACGTGCCTTAGGCATGCTGCAAGGAGGCATGAGGATTGCAGATGTGGCCAGGGCAATAAATTGCAATGTCCGTACTGTGAGATGCCTAAGACAGCGCTACAGGAAGACAGGATGGACAGCTGATTGTCCTCGCAGTGGCAGACCACGTGTAACAACACCTGCACAGGATCAGTACATCCGAACATCACACCTACGCGACAGGTACAGGATGGCAACAACAACTTCCCGAGTTACACCAGAAGCGCACAATCCCTCCTTCAGTGCTCAGACTGTCCGCAATAGGCTGAGAGAGGCTGGACTGAGGGCTTGTAGGCCTGTTGTAAGGTAGGTCCTCACCGGACATCACCGGCAACAACGTCGCCAATGGGCACAAACCCACCATTGCTGGACCAGACAGGACTGGCAAAAAGTGCAGTCTCACCAGGGGTGATGGTCGAATTCGCGGTTATCGTCGAAGGAATGAACGTTACACCGAGGCCTGTACTCTGGAGCGGGATCGATTTGAAGGTGGAGGGTCTGTCATGGTCTGGGGCGGTGTGTCACAGCATCATCGGACTGAGCTTGTTGTTACTGCAGGCAATCTCAACGCTGTGCGTTACAGGGAAGACATCCTCCTCCCTCATGTGGTACCCTTCCTGCAGGATCATCCTGACATGACCCTCCAGCATGATAATGCCACCAGCCATACTGCTCGTTCTGTGTGTGATTTCCTGCAAGACAGGAATGTCAGTGTTCTGCCATGGCCAACGAAGTGCCCGGATCCCAATCCCATTGAGCACGTCTGGGATCTGTTGGATCGGAGGGTGAGGGCTAGGGCCATTCCCCCCAGAAATGTCCGGGACCTTGCAGGTGCCTTGGTGGAATAGTTGGGTAACATCTCACAGCAAGAACTGGCAAATCTGGTGCAGTCCATGAGGAGGAGATGCACTGCAGTACTTAATGCAGCTGGTGGCCACACCAGATACTGACTGTTAGTTTTGATTTTGACCCCCCTTTGTTCAGGCACACATTATTCCATTTCTGTTAGTCACATGTCTGTGGAACTTGTTCCGTTTATGTCGGTTGTTGAATCTTGCTACAAATATTTACACATGTTAAGTTTGCTGTAAATAAACGCAGTTGACAGTGAGAGGACGTTTCTTTTTTGCTGAGTTTACATGTATTCATCAAAAGGTGAATTGTGGTATACTATGAGAAATATACTATACCAAGCAAACGTTATACCTGGCTATTTTAGTATATAATTCTGCCAAAATAAATAGTGTCAAAGTCTGTGAATGACAATTAGAAAGAGTTGTGGTGAAAATGTATGCACTTTCATCAGTTGAATTTTTAAACAAAAATACAAATGAAATGTACCGTATGCAATGTATTCAATTTGTGCAATACAAATGGTCATGGCTAGAAAGAAGGCAGCTAATGTCAAAGTGACGTCAAAATGTGCACGTTACAGTGGCGTCAGGGAGAATTTTAGCTAACCCTATCCCCTTTCCTAACCTCAACCTAATTATCCTTACCTGGTACGTTAATTACCTAACCTGCTACGAAAAGTCACTTCTGACATTAGCTGCATCCCATCTAGTCAAAAACAAAACAAATTGTACTTCTTGTGGATCCCTCCATAGACAGCTCGTTGGTCAAATGTGATTGGTCTATATGAACACTACACTTCAGGAAGAAGGAAATCAATAGCCAATGGGCATTTGCACAACCGGCAGGAGCAATCTTAAAACCCTTTCTATTAGAAACACGTAACTCCATAAAGGTATACGGGCATGAGGCGTATTTGCGAAGCACTGTAAAGCTATTTCCATATGGAATATACATTCGGAATACAAGTATTTCTCCTATTGTTTTGGAGATCGGCTTTAGATGCACTGGTGTCAGAGAATGACGGAGGGTGGTGAGTGTTTATTTTAGGCTACGTCTTTGACCATCTTTAAATTACGACTACTTCTATTCTTATTTTTTCCCCCACTGATTTTAACCAATATCTAACTCTTACATTCATTCAATAATACTAGTATTCGTAGCCCAAAAAGCGTATTTTTCCCCTCGCATGCAGGTCGTCAAATTCAGAATACAGTTTGACTGATGAGGGTCCATGCAACATTGACATCTGGGACAAAGCTTCGTTATCACATCGCCAGTTTATCGAACAGTACGTACTGTAGTCTACTTCATGTGTTCAGCCTGGGTGTGTTTGCAGTCTCTGTGAATCATTACACTGTGTGTTCTGCACCCATACATTGGAAACGCCTCTTTTCTATCAAGTTTTGCACCAGTATGTGTAACACACCTCGTTTTATTCCTAGATATGCCTACTCCAAACCAGTCATCCTTAAAGGTTTCTCGGACAATACGGTACATGTGAATAAAAAAAGCAATTACACAAATAAACTTGTCTCATAGGCCTTACTAACACACTTAATATCAGTCTAGCAATGGGCTCTGGTGAACGTAATTGATCAATGTTTTGTTTTCAGAAATTCCAGTTCTTGTGCTCCAAGTCGAGCCTGCTGCAGCAGTATGGAGAGAGGATGGTGAGGCTCAGCACTGCCAACACCTACTCTTACAGGAAAGGTACACACACACACACTGTAGTCATCCTAGAAGGTATTCAGTGTTCTCTATTTGTAGTACATTACTTTGCCTCTTATCATTTAGTGGATGTCCGGTTTGAGGAGTTTGTGGACTTGCTGCTGAGGCCTCAGTCTTTGGACACACTGGGCAGTGGTGAGTTGTGTCTGGAACACCTAACTGTCGTTGTACTCAACAGGAGCTCAACAGGAAAACCATGATCTGTAACATAATACAACATGCTATGTGATCACCCTGAAAAGTCAAAGCATTAACAGAAACAATGAAAAGTTCCCACAGCCAGACATTCTGTATCTCACCCGGTCTCTCTTTGACAGACACTCTGTATTTCTTCGGGGACAACAACTTCACTGAGTGGCACTCTCTGTTTGAGAACTACAAGGCACCACGCTACATGCTGCCTCACACCACGGGGGCCTACAGCTTCGGGATCGCAGGTCAGTGGATCTGTGGACCTGTATGGCTCAGTTAGGACAGCTCCCACAGTTGTGTCAAGTTGGCTGGATGTCCTGTGAGTGGTGGACCATTCTTGATACACACTGGAAACTTGAGCGTGACAAACCCAGCAGTGTTAAAGTTCTTGACACAAACCGGTGCGCCTGGCACCTACCATACATTTAAATATCCTTTGAATGACACACATACACAATCCACGTCTCAAGGCTTAAAAATCCTTCTTTAAACCTGTCTCCTTCCCTTCATCTACACAGATTTGAAGTGGATTTAACAAGTGACATCAATAAGGGATCATAGCTTTCACCTGGTCAGTCTGTCATGGAAAGAGCAGGAGTTCCTAATGTTTTGTAGTGTAAAATATTTATTATTATTAATATTGTGGATTACACTATACCAGGGTCAAGGGTTGGATATCAGAATCATGTCGTACAGCTGCAGTGGTGTTCAGGGTAGATTCAACGATATGGCGTTACCATCAGTAGCAGGGCGACTTGTACGGGACAGAGTACGAAGCAAGAGGCTAAACTCCGATGCATTAACTACCACCTGCAGGTTGGCAGAGAGCTGAACAAACCTCCATGCACACTGATGCATCTGTGAAGAGGACATCTTAATAGTGTGTGATACATACAGCCAGTTACCGTGGTGACTGCAAAGAACAGGCTGTCATCCTATAGTGAAGCTTACCTTACCTTCTATCCACCCACCCAACCAGGCCCAGGAACAGGTGTACCCTTCCATTGGCATGGACCTGGCTACTCTGAGGTCATCTATGGCAGGAAGGTAAACGCATGAACAACTGCCTATCAAATCATTGTCCACCTTTATGCTTGATCATGTCTCCTAATAATATCTCACAATCAAGTCAGATTTATTTTAAGTGCATTTCACATGGGTCACAACACACTTTACATCAATAAAACAACAATAGGACCTTGAAGAAAGAGGAATAATTGGGAAACGACAAACAAAAGGAACATGTTTCATATACAATTGTCCCAGCGTCCCTAATGACGCCTAGTTACAGCTGTCCCAGCGTCCCTAATGACGCCTAGTTACAGCTGTCCCAGCGTCCCTAATGACGCCTAGTTACAGCTGTCCCAGCGTCCCTAATGACGCCTAGTTACAGCTGTCCCAGCGTCCCTAATGACGCCTAGTTACAGCTGTCCCAGCGTCCCTAATGACGCCTAGTTACAGCTGTCCCAGCGTCCCTAATGACGCCTAGTTACAGCTGTCCCAGCGTCCCTAATGACGCCTAGTTACAGCTGTCCCAGCGTCCCTAACGACGCCTAGTTACAGCTGTCCCAGCGTCCCTAACGACGCCTAGTTACAGCTGTCCCAGCGTCCCTAACGACGCCTAGTTACAGCTGTCCCAGCGTCCCTAACGACGCCTAGTTACAGCTGTCCCAGCGTCCCGAACGACGCCTGGCCCCAGCTGTCCCAGCGTCCCTAACGACGCCTAGTTACAGCTGTCCCAGCGTCCCTAATGACGCCTAGTTACAGCTGTCCCAGCGTCCCTAATGACGCCTAGTTACAGCTGTCCCAGCGTCCCTAATGACGCCTGGCCGCAGCTGTCCCAGCGTCCCGAACGACGCCTGGCCGCAGCTGTCCCAGCGTCCCGAACGACGCCTGGCCCAAGCTGTCCCAGCGTCCCGAACGACGCCTGGCCCAAGCTGTCCCAGCGTCCCGAACGACGCCTGGCCGCAGCTGTCCCAGCGTCCCGAACGACGCCTGGCCGCAGCTGTCCCAGCGTCCCGAACGACGCCTGGCCGCAGCTGTCCCAGCGTCCCGAACGACGCCTGGCCGCAGCTGTCCCAGCGTCCCGAACGACGCCTGGCCGCAGCTGTCCCAGCGTCCCGAACGACGCCTGGCCGCAGCTGTCCCAGCGTCCCGAACGACGCCTGGCCGCAGCTGACCCAGCGTCCCGAACGACGCCTGGCCGCAGCTGTCCCAGCGTCCCGAACGACGCCTGGCCGCAGCTGTCCCAGCGTCCCGAACGACACCTGATTAATGTTAACATTGGTCCAGCACCAGTAGGTAGGCTGGTGTATGCCTGAATCCAGGGCCAGCCCTGCCGGCTGTTAGCCTTAGCACGCTACACTACCTTGTAATTGATGCCTTTAGCCTTAGCACGCTACACTACCTTGTAATTGATGCTGTTAGCCTTAACACGCTACACTACCTTGTAATTGATGCTGTTAGCCTTAACACGCTACACTACCTTGTAATTGATGCTGTTAGCCTTAACACGCTACACTACCTTGTAATTGATGCACGTCTGTTAAACACAACAGTATGA
The DNA here is from genome assembly GCF_965601325.2 of Salmo salar. Classification (NCBI taxonomy): domain Eukaryota; kingdom Metazoa; phylum Chordata; class Actinopteri; order Salmoniformes; family Salmonidae; genus Salmo; species Salmo salar. The sequence goes on along the minus strand of NC_138293.1, from coordinate 92,216,573 downwards.
GATTCCTTTTTTTTTTCTCCAACCCCCACAGCGCTGGTTCCTGTACCCCCCGGAGAAGGCGCCCCATTTCCACCCCAACTACACCACCCTGTCCTGGGTCAAAGACACATACCCTTACCTGCCTGAGGAGGAGAAGCCCATAGAGTGCACCATCCGGCCAGGAGAGGTCAGAAAACTACCATTAAGGCTGTGTTCACAGGCAGCCCAATTCAAATCTCTCCCTCCCCCCACTAATTAGTCTTTTGACCAATCAGATCAGCTCAACAATAATTGGTCAAAAGATCAGAATTGGTCTGCTTGTGCCAACGCAGCCATAATAGAATAGACAGACTGGTTGACTATCGGAATACTTTAACTGTCACCCTTCCCTCCATCTACACAGGTCACTAACATGAGCTAAAATCATGTTGTATGCATTTTCCAACATAGAATGGGGATAACAATCAGTCATCAGTTGGAGGAATTTCAACCATGGGTCACTAACATGACTTTTCAGGCATTTAACCATATAGGGATAGTAGGAGCTGTATTTTTTTCAACTATGGAATATCATTTTAAACACTTAACAACCATGGGGGTCACTACGTTTGAGACAAACATTACTTTTGAGCCATTTTCACTGAATTGGAATGATAGGCTGCGTTTAGATGATTTCTTATGTCTTTTTGCCTTACTAAGGCAAAGCAAGAAGATAATATCTAGTATTAATAATGTCACTGACTTTTTGTGTTGCTGATAGGTGCTGTATTTCCCTGACCGCTGGTGGCACGCCACACTCAATTTGGACACCAGTGTCTTCATATCCACCTTCCTGGGCTGACCCCTGACCCTGCAACAGACTAAAGGTCATTGCCCATGGACCAAAGCCCTGTTAGAATACTTTAAACATGCATCATTCTTTTTTCCCCTCTGAGGTAATCACAGATTTCTTGCAGTTCTCAACCCACCTCAGATCACACACACAGTGGTTACTGATTAGTGAGGGGGAACAGGAAGGACGCACTCTCAAAAGTATCATGTCAGCTGAAATGGCACCACACCACTCCTGTCAACCAACAACTGCCATCAAAAGCTGTATTTCCGCTCTGTCGTCATAACTACTATGTAGATCAGTGGTCCATCTGTTCGGAGACAAAGAAACAAAGCTGTCAGACTATTGGAACGTCTACTGACCAATAGGAGATAAGTGTAGCTTGTTCTGACTGTATTCCCTGGAAGTCACACACCGGTTTTCCAGCCCGTTTCCACTTCTGGGACTTTTCCCATCGGTTCCATTGTACCGGGCCAACTAGGTCAAATGCAGCTAATATATTAGACATTTATTTCAAAAATAAAGTACTTGAAAAGAAGATGACCATTTGTATGTTGATTATCAATGTAAACACTGCAGCCTCTAAGTTGTAGCCTTTATTGGAACACTTGTAGACATAACAGTGAAATAAAGAACATTCACAGTCCCACTGAGGCTCCAGAGAAAGTTGACTGTTCCCACCCCTCTCTTAGGAGGAATCAGGGGGAGCGGAGTATGTCCCCAACCCTACATGTACACATAATATTGATACACATGACAGACTAACACAACATAACTGCATCCTCATATCCAGCAGAGGGTAGGAATATACAGGTTCATTTCACATTCAATCATTTTCAGTTGGTAACTCAAACAGGGTCGTATGGCTGAGAGGAATGTATGATTTCTGAAATGACGAGAAGAGGAAACTGATTATCTGTTTGCAGCAGGGTTGAGGGGTGGAATTGAAAGTGACCCATTTTTTTAAATCAGGATATTTTAATTCATGAATTTGCATTCTAAAATCGTCTGAATTGAAAAATGCGACCCCAACCATGCTTTGCAGCCATTGGACTAAGGCTCTAAGCGTGGAATCATTAAAACAAGAGCGACCACGAGCAGTAAGTTATACTTAAAAGACAGTCCTTCTCAAAGCCAATCAGATGACTGACTTCCATATTCTACTTCAAGCGCCACTTGAGGCACAGACAGGACACCACCTGAAAACATTCAGCAACATGTAAACCAGAGAAAACACATTACCATTAAACACAGCCTTCAAAAACACACCTGTGACTCACACAATTTTAAACCAATCTTTTCAAAGAAAATTTGGAATTGGGTTTACTTTCTTAATTGACGAATTGAAATAGAATTGACCCCAACCCCTACTGCTACGCACTTCCCCATTCATTAACGTTCAGCTCTGTATGAGCCAGATGAGTGGCAACAAAATGGTGGAAACTCAGCTAGCCAAAATTAGAGACGTCCTTGGTCAAAAAACAACCCTTTGCACAAAGCCTTCAATGCTCTTCCTGGACCCTTCCATCATATTGATTACACATATTGCTTCCCTACATACTGCAAAACACTGAAGATGAGTGCTAGGGTTTCGTTCTATATTATACAACTCATGCTTATACAGTCTTTTCAGCCCTCCAAGAGGATAGAGAGAAGTGCTGCATTGTGGTGGTAAGAGATCAGCTTGGGTTTAAAATTGGCCCATCACTCAAGAGGACTACATTGGACCATCTACAGGCCACTCAAGAGGACTACAATGGAGAGTGGAGAAAACATGGCGGTGCCTCAGACAGTCCTCTTCCCCATAGAAAAGGAGATTTAAAATAGAAGACAAGTTGTGGAGCATCACCACAAGTAGAGTACATTTAGCCCTGATTGGTCAATGGCTGCACTTTTAGACTCGAGGTCTAGGATGTGATTGGGCCGCTGGGTTTAGGGGTCTGCAATATGATTGGTTGTTCTGGGTGTAACGTTCAAGCGATTGGCCCAAGGTGTTGGGTACTATATTCTGATTGGGTCCTGTTGTTGGATGATGTGCTCTGATTCGGTGCAATGTTTGGTAGCGTGTCCTAATTGTTGGATCTGACTAGTATGAGCAGCTGAGAGACAAAATAAATGGGGGGAAAAGGACAATGATGGAAACAGAGAGAGAGAGAGAGAGATGTATAGATCAACAGGAGATTTAATGGCAGTCCTAGTGAAGGTGTGTCAGTCTGTGGTCTAGTCTCAGTCCTAGTGAAGGTGTATCAGTCTGTGGTCTAGTCTCAGTCCTAGTGAAGGTATGTCAGTCTGTGGTCTAGTCTGAAGGTGTATCAGTCTGTGGTCTAGTCTCAGTCCTAGTGAAGGTGTATCAGTCTGTGGTCTAGTCTCAGTCCTAGTGAAGGTGTATCAGTCTGTGGTCTAGTCTCAGTCCGTGGTCTAGTCTCAGTCCTAGTGAAGGTGTATCAGTCTGTGGTCTAGTCTCAGTCCTAGTGAAGGTGTGTCAGTCTGTGGTCTAGTCTCAGTCCTAGTGAAGGTGTGTCAGTCTGTGGTCTAGTCTCAATCCTAGTGAAGGTATGTCAGTCTGTGGTCTAGTCTCAGTCCTAGTGAAGGTATGTCAGTCTGTGGTCTAGTCTCAGTCCTAGTGAAGGTATGTCAGTCTGTGGTCTAGTCTCAGTCCTAGTGAAGGTATGTCAGTCTGTGGTCTAGTCTCAATCCTAGTGAAGGTATGTCAGTCTGTGGTCTAGTCTCAGTCCTAGTGAAAGTATGTCAGTCTGTGGTCTAGTCTCAGTCCTAGTGAAGGTATGTCAGTCTGTGGTCTAGTCTCAGTCCTAGTGAAGGTATGTCAGTCTGTGGTCTAGTCTCAGTCCTAGTGAAGGTATGTCAGTCTGTGGTCTAGTCTCAATCCTAGTGAAAGTATGTCAGTCTGTGGTCTAGTCTCAGTCCTAGTGAAGGTGTGTCAGTCTGTGGTCTAGTCTCAGTCCTAGTGAAGGGGTGTCAGTCTGTGGTCTAGTCTCAGTCCTAGTGAAGGTGTGTCAGTCTGTGGTCTTGTCTCAGTCCTAGTGAAGGTGTGTCAGTCTGTGGTGTAGTCTCAGTCCTAGTGAAGGTATGTCAGTCTGTGGTCTAGTCTCAGTCCTAGTGAAGGTGTGTCAGTCTGTGGTCTAGTCTCAGTCCTAGTGAAGGTATGTCAGTCTGTGGTCTTGTCTCAGTCCTAGTGAAGGTATGTCAGTCTGTGGTGTAGTCTCAGTCCTAGTGAAGGTATGTCAGTCTGTGGTGTAGTCTCAGTCCTAGTGAAGGTATGTCAGTCTGGTGTAGTCTCAGTCCTAGTGAAGGTATGTCAGTCTGTGGTGTAGTCTCAGTCCTAGTGAAGGTATGTCAGTCTGTGGTGTAGTCTCAGTCCTAGTGAAGGTATGTCAGTCTGTGGTGTAGTCTCAGTCCTAGTGAAGGTATGTCAGTCTGTGGTGTAGTCTCAGTCCTAGTGAAGGTATGTCAGTCTGTGGTGTAGTGTCAGTCCTAGTGAAGGTGTATCAGTCTGTGGTGTAGTCTCAGTCCTAGTGAAGGTATGTCAGTCTGTGGTGTAGTCTCAGTCCTAGTGAAGGTATGTCAGTCTGTGGTGTAGTCTCAGTCCTAGTGAAGGTATGTCAGTCTGTGGTGTAGTGTCAGTCCTAGTGAAGGTGTATCAGTCTGTGGTGTAGTCTCAGTCCTAGTGAAGGTATGTCAGTCTGTGGTGTAGTCTCAGCTTTAAAGTGCAGATCATACTTGTTTGGTTTGTTGTCGTCTTTTTATGTCTGGTTCTTCTTTTTGAATGATTCCTACTCCCCCTCTCTCCCTCCCTCCCTCCTTTGTTCAGTAGTCCTCCACCCATCCATTCTCCATGATGAAAGCATCGATGACCTCTTTCATGGCCAGATTAGGGATCAGCTGGTCTTGAGTCAGAGGGCTGCGTGTCACAGGGTCAAAATGGCCCACTCGCTGCAAACATAAGAACAAAGACAGTTGGGATCATATGGGTGACATAACACCTTAATACCAGGGCTGAAAGTACATTTCATTTCTTCCTGGTACAGGACCTCCTGACCAACAGAATGTATGGGCCTCAGAGAATTACACCTCTCCCGTCTTCTACGCTGCTGCTACTCTCTGTTACTATCTATGTACCATCACTTTAATAACTCTACTACATGTACATATTACCTCAACTAACCAGTACCCCCCCACATTGACTCTGTACCGGTACCCCCTGTATATAGCCCCACTACTGTTATTTTACTGCTGCTCTTTAATTATTTGGTATTCTTATCTCTTACTTAAAAAAAAAAAAATTGGGGGGTATTTTCTTAACTGCACTGTTGGTTAAGGGCCTGTAAGTAAGCATTTCACAGTAAGGTCTACATCTGTTGTATTCGGCACATGTGACAAATAACATTTAATTTGAATCCCTTTTAATTCAATAGCATCTCTGTGGGCCTAGTCGTAAAGATTTGTCATTTAACATGTATGACCTTTTATTGTGGCATAAACACAAACAATTATGATGTTTTCATCTGATTGTCAAGCAATCACTTCAAAAGGGCTGCTTTACCAATAGGCTACCAGCCTGCGTTCATTCACTCACAGTCCATTTCAATTCCAGCCTCCAAACAGTGGTGAAAGTTTTTCATAGCCACCATGCTTCTACACCTGCATTGCTTGCGGTTTGGGGTTTTAGGCTGGGTTTCTGTACAGCACTTTGAGATATCAGAAGGGCTATATAAATAAAATTTGATTTGAATGGAAAGAAGCATCTGTTACATAAAACACCAGAAAGTCTGACATTGGGTGATTGTCATTAGGACAGAATTTATGCGTGTCTCGGTGTCGGCCACTCATCTCCACTTTGGCAAAATGTCTGTTTTCATCCAACCACATCGCATTTTGGAGCCGTTTTCATGTTTCATGTCTCTGACATGCGGTAATGATAGATAGTGGTGTAATAGCATACATTTTTCTTGACATTATGTTTTAATTATTGTGATAGGGTCATGTTTTACCGGTACAACGTACCCCCACTATTTATTTTGCCGGGACGCCGTACCGGACCATACCACCTTACTGTTACCCCTGCTTAATACTTCATAATATTGAACACAGAAATTATGTGGAACTATTCTTTTACATGGTCAGTGATTTATTTGTGGGTCTAAAGAGTATTTTGGAGGTTCAATTTGGAGTACTCCTGCCTATCCTTACCTAGTCTCTCTAGACATCCGGGTTGCCTCCCACAATTGTTCCAGTTTAACACATATGTACGTAACAGAACGTCAGTTTGGCATAGAATAACTACTTCACTGCCTACGTCACTACCTGATCAGCTTGAATACAATACTAAATAGTAGCTTGGCTAGATGGAGATCACAGAGGTTATTTTTAATGAGTACATTTCACATGTGGCTAGTTTGCATCAACTACTTTCACTAAAACCACAGCAAAGGTTTTGGTTTCAAATCATGACGTTCTGGCATGTCTGCCTCTGATTTGTTGGGAGAGTTGTCTGTCTGAAGAGGACCCACCCCGGAATTCTTTTCTCCACCTCATCGAGGATGCCATAAGAGCCCATCTTTCAAACCTGACCCAGTCACTGCTGTTGCCTAGGGTCAGGTTTGATGAGACTAATCCTTACCTGTAGGTGCTCCTCGATGTCTTTGCGGTCATAAGTGATCCCACTGGGTGTAATGCAGGGCTCCCTCATCAACTCAAAGCTGATCTTTCCACACAGGTAGTCTGGGATCTCCCTTTTCTGTTAAACAGAGGTTATCACTAAATAGCCATGATAGAACAGATGTATACTGTAGTTACATATTTTAGTGTCTTGTACATTCTGACCTGGTATTTGTTATTAATGAAGGGGTTAAGATTGTTTAAGGGTTTAGGAATAGAGTTGTTTCTAGTATGGCCAGGGTGATAGCCATCAAACACAAACCATTGATTATGTATGAGCTGGTTCTGCGTTCCAAACCCCTAGCCCCTACTAAAAAAGCAGACTAGCCGCTCCTGTAGATCTGAGAGGATTGGACAGGTGGAAGCAATTTGGAATCATTTTCACCCAGCCAATCAGAAGACAAGATGAAACTTGTATTTATATCTCCCTATTACTCAGAGTGCATGAGTGCCAAGGGTGTAGGGGACAGGAGCAAACAGAGCACGGGAGAATATCTTTCCTCGCCTCCTTCTCAAAAACCATTGGATGGGAAAGTTAGAGGGGAGGGACCTCTGACCTTCTCATCCAATGGGTTTTGAGAAGGAGGCGAGGAAAGGGGACAGGAAGAATCAAGGAAATGCAACAGAGATTCTCCCCCTGATCCTGTATCCAGCAGGAGCCAGTAGAGCACTCACCTTCCTCTTCTCATCCAGCTGAGAGAAGAGCTCCTCCATGTCTGACAGGTGCTTGTCCTGTAGAGAAATGTGACACCTAAATTAAGATCACTTTATTCATCAATTGTACACAAGGTCCAACCAAAATTTGACTTCCACTTTATCCCAACTCCTCCGAAAGACACACATACATGCAATAAGCTAGAGTTAGGCCAAACACGATTTAAACAGGTTTAAAACATGTTCTGTTGCAGAGGCATCATGCCCATAAGGGACACAGAGGCATCATGCCCATAAGGGACACAGAGGCATCATGCCCATAAGGGACACAGAGGCATCATGCCCATAAGGGACACAGAGGCATCATGCCCACTCAGATTTGTTGGGTAAAAAAATAAAATAAAAGGAAAACATTTTTTTTCTTTTTATATACAGTTGAAGTCGGAAGGTTACTTACACTTATGTTGAAGTCATTAAAACTGTTTTTTTCAACCACTCCACAAATGTCTTGTTAACAAACTATAGTTTTGGCAAGTCGGTTAGGACATCTACTTTGTGCATGACACAAGTACTTTTTCCAACAATTGTTCACAGATTATTTCACTTATTCACTGTATCACAATTCCAGTGGCTCAGAAGTTTACATACACTAAATTGACTGTGCCTTTAATCAGCTTGGAAAATTCCGGAAAATGATGTCATGGCTTTATAAGCTTCTGATAGGCCAATTGACATCATTTGAGTCAATTGGAGGTGTACCTGTGGATGTATTTCAAGGCCTACCTTCAAACTCAGTGCCTCTTTGCTTGACATCATGGGAAAATCAAAAGAAATCAGCCAAGACCTCAGAAAAAAGATTGTAGACCTCCACAAGTCGGGTTCATCCTTGGGAGCAATTTCCAAACACCGGAAGGTACCACGTTCATCTGTACAAACAATAGTACGCAAGTATAAACACCACGCAGCCGTCATACCGCTCAGGAAGGAGATGCGTTCTGTCTCGTAGAGATGAATGTACTTTGGTGTGCGAAAAGTGCAAATCAATCCTGAACAACAGCAAAGGACCTTGTGAAGATGCTGGAGGAAACGGGTACAAAAGTATCTATATCCACAGTAAAACGAGCCCTATATCGACATAACCTGAAAGACCGCTCAGCAAGGAAGAAGCCACTGCTCCAAAACTGACATAAAAAAGCCAGACTATGGTTTGCAACTGCACATGGGGACAAATATTGTACTTTTTGGAGACATGTCCTCTGGTCTGATGAAACAAAAATAGAACTGTTTGACCATAATGACCATCGTTATGTTTGGAGGAAAAAGGGGGAGGCTTGCAAGCCGAAGAACACCATCCCAACCTTGAAGCATGGGGGTGGCAACATCATGTTGTGGGGATGCTTTGCTGCAGGAGGGACTGGTGCACTTCACAAAATAGATAGCATCATGAGGGAGGAACATTATGTGGATATATTGAAGCTACATCTGAAGACATCAGTCAGGAAGTTAAAGCTTGGTCGCAAATGGCTCTTCCAAATGGACAATGACCCCAAGCATACAGCCAAAGTTGTGGCAAAATGGCTTAAGGACAACAAAGTCAAGGTATTGGAGTGGCCATCGTGGGCAGAACTGAAAGAACTGAAAAAGCGTGTGCGAGCAAGGAGGCCTACAAACCTGACTCAGTTACACCAGCTCTGTCAGGAGGAATGGGCCAAAATTCACCCAACTTATTGTGGGAAGCTTGTGGAAGGCTACCCGAAACATTTGACCCAAGTTAAACAATTTAAAGGCAATGCTACCAAAATAAATAAAAGCTTAAATAAATCACTCTCTCTACTATTATTCTGACATTTCACATTCTTAAAATAAAGTGGTGATCCTAACATACCCAAGACAGGGAATTTTTACTAGGATTAAAATGTCAGGAATTGTGAAAAACTGAGTTTAAATGTATTTAGCTAAGGTGTATATGTAAACTTCCGACTTCAACTGTATACACACACTACTAGCCACCTACCTCATAACTAGCTACCAACAAGACATTTCAGGCTATCAATCAAGTTAGAGTAGCTAGCTTGTCTAACTATCTTAGCTAGCATGCCTGCTGGTAAGTTTGGTAGACTAGAAAAGCAATAACTAAATGTACTGAATAACATTCATGTTCCTCTCAATCTTTTACCCAGATTTTAGCAGAGATGCAGAGAAGCATATTTATATATTTTATTCTACCACCAGTCAGGAGGATACAGACAGCTCAATAGTCATGCTTATCTTTGCAAAAAATAATAATTTGACATAGCATAAATGCTAAATTCTCTTAACCCCCCTGACCACCCCCTGCCATCCTCACATACTTTGTGCCCCCTAAGAGTTTTTGGGAGCATAACACCCCTGTTCTGTTGCATTCCTTATGAGGTAAAAAAAAACAGATCTTGATTAGTAAGGTTGTGTTAACATGTCTTTGGTTTAGCTGATGAAAACCCTTTTGTTGTTTAACCATTTCTAGTAACCTAGGCTACGAGAGCATTCTAAACAGAATGTGGGTAAGTCCTTATTTTCCCATTGATATGTGTTTATACCCTGCGTCTTTGGACGTTAGCTGGATGTTGGTACACTTGTTTTAGGACTCACGTGTTTGGAGTGGAACTTAGTGAGGTCGTGTCGGCTTCTGCATTCCTCCGACTTGGCATCTTGTTCCTCTCTGCTGTCATCCAGTTCCCTGAGGATAGGACCAGTCATCCAAATCACTCTGCTAACTTCAACCAACCAAGGCTTATCTTATTGCAATATAAATGGATAGTATGGATTACTTCAGTAACTTCCACCAATGAAGGCTTATCTTATTGCAATATAAATGGATAGTATGGATTACTTCAGTAACTTCCACCAATGAAGGCTTATCTTATTGCAATATAAATGGATAGTATGGATTACTTCAGTAACTTCCACCAATGAAGGCTTATCTTATTGCAATATAAATGGATAGTATGGATTACTTCAGTAACTTCCACCAATGAAGGCTTATCTTATTGCAATATAAATGGATAGTATGGATTACTTCAGTAACTTCCACCAATGAAGGCTTATCTTATTGCAATATAAATGGATAGTATGGGTTGTAGGCCTATAAATGGATGGACTAACTGGTTTTACACACCAACCATAGTTGGTGAAAAAAAAACAAACATGTAATTAAAAAATTTAAAACTCTCCCAGGGTGACGCCAAGCACACAGTTAATTAACAGTCATCTAGAGCATGGTGCTTGCAACATCAGGAGAGTGGGTTTGATTCCTGGGACCACCGGGCATGAAAAGTATATGCCTGCTTTGGTTGAAAGCGTCTGCCAAATGGCATATATTATTATTATATTAATGCCCCCAACTGTAAGAGACGTACCAACAAGGCTGACTAATGGGAATTGATTGCGCAACACATTTATGGCTGTTTCATTTCAACTTGAGTGTTGTGGAAAAACTAAACCAAATCAAAAATGGCTATTCTCTGATTCGCAAAGTGAATTCATGTTCTGTAAATCCCCCTCCCAACCCCTACAGTGTTCCCACCATGTGGCTGGATTCAGATTCAGATGAGCCTCTATTGTCCTACTAGGGGGAAACCTTAGCACAGCTCACACATTATATACAGACACGCACAACAGTGGAGGCTGCAGAGGGGAGGACGGCTCATAATAATGGCTGGAATGGCGTGATGGGAATGGTATCAAACACGTGCTGGATACCATTCCATTAGACTCCTCGCCAGCCGTTATTGTGAGCCGTCCACTGATACGCAACACATATAGAACACACAGCCAGAAACAAACTATAGGTGAGCACAGAAAGAATCTCTCACCTCTCCTTCTCTGCCAGGATGAGTTTGGTGAGATAGGCGTGCAGCTCGTTCTCCTGGTTAATGCGTTTCTCCTCGATGCTGTTCCAGCGCTTCTTCTTGGCTATCCGGAGGGCACTGGGAATGTCGTCGCCAAAGTTCAACCGTTGCTCTTTCGCCAGGTTATATGCTGAGGGCCAAATGAAGGACTATTATTATTATTATTATTATTATTAACTATTATTATTAATGATATATTGGTGAAAATGAAGCTTTGTATTAGCTGGTAGAGCTGACTTAATCCAATGTCCTGTCAAGACTTAGGCAAGTAACTTAGAAATATATTTTGATGTGTGTGTCCAGGATGGGTGCATCTCAATGGTCTAGTAGCTTCCTCTCCTCATCTCCTCAATAGTCTAGTAGCTTCCTCTCCTCATCTCAATAGTCTAGTAGCTTCCTCTCCTCATCTCAATAGTCTAGTAGCTTCCTCTCCTCATCTCAATAGTCTAGTAGCTTCCTCTCCTCATCTCAATAGTCTAGTAGCTTCCTCTCCTCATCTCAATAGTCTCGTAGCTTCCTCTCCTCATCTCAATAGTCTAGTAGCTTCCTCTCCTCATCTCCTCTCCTTCATCTCAATAGTCTATTAGCTTCCTCTCCTCATCTCCTCTCCTTCATCGCAATAGTCTAGTAGCTTCCTCTCCTCATCTCATCTCCATAGTCTAGTAGCTTCCTCTCCTCATCTCCTCTCTTTCATCTCAATAGTCTAGTAGCTTCCTCTCCTCATCTCCTTTCCTCATCTCAATAGTCTAGTAGCTTCCTCTCCTCATCTCAATAGTCTAGTAGCTTCCTCTCCTCATCTCCTTATCTCAATAGTCAAGTAGCTTCCTCTCCTCATCTCCTCTCCTTCATCTTAATAGTCTAGTAGCTTCTTCTCCTCATCTCCTCTCTTTCATCTCAATAGTCTAGTAGCTTCCTCTCCTCATCTCCATCTCGATAGTCTAGTAGCTTCCTCTCCTCATCTCAATAGTCTAGTAGCTTCCTCTCCACATCTCAATAGTCTAGTAGCTTCCTCTCCTCATCTCAATAGTCTTGTAGCTTCCTCTCCTCATCTCAATAGTCTCGTAGCTTCCTCTCCTCATCTCATCTCCATAGTCTAGTAGCTTCCTCTCCTCATCTAATCTCCATAGTCTAGTAGCTTCCTCTCCTCATCTCATCTCCATAGTCTAGTAGCTTCCTCTCCTCATCTCCTCTCTTTCATCTCAATAGTCTAGTAGCTTCCTCTCATCTCCTTTCCTCATCTCAATAGTCTAGTAGCTTCCTCTCCTCATCTCCTCATCTCAATAGTCTAGTAGCTTCCTCTCCTCATCTCCTCTCCTTCATCTTAATAGTCTAGTAGCTTCTTCTCCTCATCTCCTCTCTTTCATCTCAATAGTCTAGTAGCTTCCTCTCCTCATCATCTCAATAGTCTGAAGTAGGTTCCTCTCATCTCAATAGTCTTGTAGCTTCCTCTCCTCATCTCAATAGTCTAGTAGCTTCCTCTCCTCATCTCAACAGTCTAGTAGCTTCCTCTCCTCATCTCCATAGTCTAGTAGCTTCCTCTCCTCATCTCCTCTCCTTCATCTCAATAGTCTAGTAGCTTCCTCTCCTCATCTCCTCTCCTTCATCTCAATAGTCTAGTAGCTTCCTCTCCTCATCTCAATAGTCTAGTAGCTTCCTCTCCTCATCTCCTGTCCTTCATCTCAATAGTCTAGTAGCTTCCTCTCCTCATCTCCATAGTTAGTAGCTTCCTCTCCTTCATCTCAATAGTCTAGTAGCTTCCTCTCCTCATCTCCTCTCCTTCATCTCAATAGTATAGTAGCTTCCTCTCCTCATCTCCTCCATCCCAATAGTCTAGTAGCTTCCTCTCCTCATCTCAATAGTCTAGTAGATTCCTCTCCTCATCTCAATAGTCTAGTAGCTTCCTCTCCTCATCTCAATAGTCTAGTAGCTTCCTCTCCTCATCTCAATAGTCTAGTAGCTTCCTCTCCTCATCTCAATAGTCTAGTAGCTTCCTCTCCTCATCTCAATAGTATAGTAGCTTCCTCTCATCTCCTCTCCTTCATCTCAATAGTCTAGTAGCTTCCTCTCCTCATCTCAATAGTCTAGTAGCTTCCTCTCCTCATCTCCTCTCCTTCATCACAATAGTCTAGTAGCTTCCTCTCCTCATCTCAATAGTCAAGTAGCTTCCTCTCCTCATCTCCTGTCCTTCATCTTAATAGTCTAGTAGCTTCTTCTCCTCATCTTCTCTCTTTCATCTCAATAGTCTAGTAGCTTCCTCTCCTCTTCTCAATAGTCTGAAGTAGGTTCCTCTCATCTCAATAGTCCAGTAGCTTCCTCTCCTCATCTCAATAGTCTGGTAGCTTCCTCTCCTCATCTCAATAGTCTAGTAGCTTCCTCTCCCCATCTCAATAGTCTAGTAGCTTCCTCTCCTCATCTCAATAGTCTAGTAGCTTCCTCTCCCCATCTCAATAGTCTAGTAGCTCCCTCTCCTCATCTCAATAGTCTAGTAGCTTCCTCTCCCCATCTCAATAGTCTAGTAGCTCCCTCTCCTCATCTCAATAGTCTAGTAGCTTCCTCTCCTCATCTCAATAGTCTAGTAGCTTCCTCTCCTCATCTCAATAGTTTAGTAGCTTCCTCTCCTCATCTCCTGTCCTTCATCTCAATAGTCTAGTAGCTTCCTCTCCTCATCTCCATAGTCTAGTAGCTTCCTCTCCTCATCTCCATAGTTAGTAGCTTCCTCTCCTCATCTCCTCTCCTTCATCTCAATAGTCTAGTAGCTTCCTCTCCTCATCTCCTCTCCTTCATCTCAATAGTATAGTAGCTTCCTCTCCTCATCTCCTCCATCCCAATAGTCTAGTAGCTTCCTCTCCTCATCTCAATAGTCTAGTAGATTCCTCTCCTCATCTCAATAGTCTAGTAGCTTCCTCTCCTCATCTCAATAGTCTAGTAGCTTCCTCTCCTCATCTCAATAGTCTAGTAGCTTCCTCTCCTCATCTCAATAGTATAGTAGCTTCCTCTCCTCATCTCAATAGTATAGTAGCTTCCTCTCATCTCCTCTCCAACATCTCAATAGTCTAGTAGCTTCCTCTCCTCATCTCCATAGTCTAGTAGCTTCCTCTCCTCATATCAATAGTCTAGTAGCTTCCTCTCCTCATCTCAATAGTCTAGTAGCTTCCTCTCCTCATCTCCTCTCCTTCATCACAATAGTCTAGTAGCTTCCTCTCCTCATCTCAATAGTCAAGTAGCTTCCTCTCCTCATCTCCTCTCCTTCATCTTAATAGTCTAGTAGCTTCTTCTCCTCATCTCCTCTCATCTCAATAGTCTTGTAGCTTCCTCTCCTCATCTCAATAGTCTAGTAGCTTCCTCTCCTCATCTCAATAGTCTAGTAGCTTCCTCTCCTCATCTCCATAGTCTAGTAGCTTCCTCTCCTCATCTCAATAGTCTAGTAGCTTCCTCTCCTCATCTCCATAGTCTAGTAGCTTCCTCTCCTCATCTCCATAGTCTAGTAGCTTCCTCTCCTCATCTCCATAGTCTAGTAGCTTCCTCTCCTCATCTCAATAGTATAGTAGCTTCCTCTCATCTCTCCTTCATCTCAATAGTCTAGTAGCTTCCTCTCCTCATCTCAATAGTCTAGTAGCTTCCTCTCCTCATCTCCATAGTCTAGTAGCTTCCTCTCCTCATCTCCATAGTCTAGTAGCTTCCTCTCCTCATCTCAATAGTCTAGTAGCTTCCTCTCCTCATCTCAATAGTCTAGTAGCTTCCTCTCCTCATCTCAATAGTATAGTAGCTTCCTCTCATCTCAATAGTCTAGTAGCTTCCTCTCCATCTCAATAGTCCAGTAGCTTCCTCTCCATCTCAATAGTCCAGTAGCTTCCTCTCCTCATCTCCATCTCAATAGTCTAGTAGCTTCCTCTCCTCCATCTCAATAGTCTATAGCTTCCTCTCCTTCATCTCAATAGTCTATAGCTTCCTCTCCTTCATCTCAATAGTCTATAGCTTCCTCTCCTTCATCTCAATAGTCTAGTAGCTTCCTCTCATCTCCATCTCAATAGTCTAGTAGTAGCTTCCTCTCCTCATCTCCTCTCCATCTCAATAGTATAGTAGCTTCCTCCCATCTCCTCTCCTTCATCTCAATAGTCTAGTAGCTTCCTCTCCTCATCTCCATCTCAATAGTCCAGTAGCTTCCTCTCCTCATCTCAATAGTCTCGTAGCTTCCTCTCCTCATCTCAATAGTCTCGTAACTTCCTCTCTTTCATCTCAATAGTCTAGTAGCTTCCTCTCCTCATCTCCTCTCCTTCATCGCAATAGTCTAGTAGCTTCCTCTCCTCATCTCCTCTCCTTCATCTCAATAGTCTCGTAGCTTCCTCTCCTCATCTCAATAGTCAAGTAGCTTCCTCTCCTCATCTCCTCTCCTTCATCTTAATAGTCTAGTAGCTTCTTCTCCTCATCTCCTCTCATCTCAATAGTCTTGTAGCTTCCTCTCCTCATCTCAATAGTCTAGTAGCTTCCTCTCCTCATCTCAATAGTCTAGTAGCTTCCTCTCCTCATCTCCATAGTCTAGTAGCTTCCTCTCCTCATCTCAATAGTCTAGTAGCTTCCTCTCCTCATCTCCATAGTCTAGTAGCTTCCTCTCCTCATCTCAATAGTCTAGTAGCTTCCTCTCCTCATCTCAATAGTCTAGTAGCTTCCTCTCATCATCTCCATAGTCTAGTAGCTTCCTCTCCTCATCTCAATAGTATAGTAGCTTCCTCTCATCTCTCCTTCATCTCAATAGTCTAGTAGCTTCCTCTCCTCATCTCATAAGTCTAGTAGCTTCCTCTCCTCATCTCCATAGTCTAGTAGCTTCCTCTCCTCATCTCAATAGTCTAGTAGCTTCCTCTCCTCATCTCAATAGTCTAGTAGCTCCTCTCCTCATCTCAATAGTATAGTAGCTTCCTCTCATCTCAATAGTCTAGTAGCTTCCTCTCCATCTCAATAGTCTAGTAGCTTCCTCTCCTCATCTCCATCTCAATAGTCTAGTAGCTTCCTCTCCTTCATCTCAATAGTCTATAGCTTCCTCTCCTTCATCTCAATAGTCTATAGCTTCCTCTCCTTCATCTCAATAGTCTATAGCTTCCTCTCCTTCATCTCAATAGTCTAGTAGCTTCCTCTCATCTCCATCTCAATAGTCTAGTCGCTTCCTCTCATCTCCATCTCAATAGTCTATAGCTTCCTCTCCTTCATCTCAAAAGTCTAGTAGTAGCTTCCTCTCCTCATCTCCTCTCCATCTCAATAGTATAGTAGCTTCCTCTCATCTCCTCTCCTTCATCTCAATAGTCTAGTAGCTTCCTCTCCTCATCTCCATCTCAATAGTCTAGTAGCTTCCTCTCCTCATCTCAATAGTCTAGTAGCTTCCTCTCCTCATCTCAATAGTCTAGTAGCTTCCTCTCCTCATCTCAATAGTCTCGTAACTTCCTCTCCTCATCTCAATAGTCTCGTAGCTTCCTCTCCTCATCTCAATAGTCTAGTAGCTTCCTCTCCTCATCTCCTCTCCTTCATCTCAATAGTCTCGTAGCTTCCTCTCCTCATCTCCTCTCTTTCATCTCAATAGTCTAGTAGCTTCCTCTCCTCATCTCCTCTCCTTCATCGCAATAGTCTAGTAGCTTCCTCTCCTCATCTCCTCTCTTTCATCTCAATAGTCTCGTAGCTTCCTCTCCTCATCTCAATAGTCTAGTAGCTTCCTCTCCTCATCTCCTCTCTTTCATCTCAATAGTCTAGTAGCTTCTTCTCCTCATCTCAATAGTCTCGTAGCTTCCTCTCCTCATCTCAATAGTCTAGTAGCTTCCTCTCCTCATCTCCTCTCCTTCATCACAATAGTCTAGTAGCTTCCTCTCCTCATCTCAATAGTCAAGTAGCCTCCTCTCCTCATCTCCTCTCCTTCATCTTAATAGTCTAGTAGCTTCTTCTCCTCATCTCCTCTCATCTCAATAGTCTTGTAGCTTCCTCTCCTCATCTCAATAGTCTAGTAGCTTCCTCTCCTCATCTCAATAGTCTAGTAGCTTCCTCTCCTCATCTCAATAGTCTAGTAGCTTCCTCTCCTCATCTCCATAGTCTAGTAGCTTCCTCTCCTCATCTCCATAGTCTAGTAGCTTCCTCTCCTCATCTCCATAGTCTAGTAGCTTCCTCTCCTCATCTCAATAGTATAGTAGCTTCCTCTCATCTCTCCTTCATCTCAATAGTCTAGTAGCTTCCTCTCCTCATCTCAATAGTCTAGTAGCTTCCTCTCCTCATCTCCATAGTCTAGTAGCTTCCTCTCCTCATCTCCATAGTCTAGTAGCTTCCTCTCCTCATCTCCATAGTCTAGTAGCTTCCTCTCCTCATCTCAATAGTCTAGTAGCTTCCTCTCCTCATCTCAATAGTCTAGTAGCTTCCTCTCCTCATCTCAATAGTATAGTAGCTTCCTCTCATCTCAATAGTCTAGTAGCTTCCTCTCCATCTCAATAGTCCAGTAGCTTCCACTCCATCTCAATAGTCCAGTAGCTTCCTCTCCTCATCTCCATCTCAATAGTCTAGTAGCTTCCTCTCCTCCATCTCAATAGTCTATAGCTTCCTCTCCTTCATCTCAATAGTCTATAGCTTCCTCTCCTTCATCTCAATAGTCTAGTAGCTTCCTCTCATCTCCATCTCAATAGTCTAGTAGTAGCTTCCTCTCCTCATCTCCTCTCCATCTCAATAGTATAGTAGCTTCCTCCCATCTCCTCTCCTTCATCTCAATAGTCTAGTAGCTTCCTCTCCTCATCTCCATCTCAATAGTCCAGTAGCTTCCTCTCCTCATCTCAATAGTCTCGTAGCTTCCTCTCCTCATCTCAATAGTCTCGTAACTTCCTCTCTTTCATCTCAATAGTCTAGTAGCTTCCTCTCCTCATCTCCTCTCCTTCATCGCAATAGTCTAGTAGCTTCCTCTCCTCATCTCCTCTCCTTCATCTCAATAGTCTCGTAGCTTCCTCTCCTCATCTCAATAGTCTAGTAGCTTCCTCTCCTCATCTCAATAGTCTAGTAGCTTCCTCTCCTCATCTCAATAGTCTAGTAGCTTCCTCTCATCATCTCCATAGTCTAGTAGCTTCCTCTCCTCATCTCAATAGTATAGTAGCTTCCTCTCATCTCTCCTTCATCTCAATAGTCTAGTAGCTTCCTCTCCTCATCTCATAAGTCTAGTAGCTTCCTCTCCTCATCTCCATAGTCTAGTAGCTTCCTCTCCTCATCTCAATAGTCTAGTAGCTTCCTCTCCTCATCTCAATAGTCTAGTAGCTCCTCTCCTCATCTCAATAGTATAGTAGCTTCCTCTCATCTCAATAGTCTAGTAGCTTCCTCTCCATCTCAATAGTCTAGTAGCTTCCTCTCCTCATCTCCATCTCAATAGTCTAGTAGCTTCCTCTCCTTCATCTCAATAGTCTATAGCTTCCTCTCCTTCATCTCAATAGTCTATAGCTTCCTCTCCTTCATCTCAATAGTCTATAGCTTCCTCTCCTTCATCTCAATAGTCTAGTAGCTTCCTCTCATCTCCATCTCAATAGTCTAGTCGCTTCCTCTCATCTCCATCTCAATAGTCTATAGCTTCCTCTCCTTCATCTCAAAAGTCTAGTAGTAGCTTCCTCTCCTCATCTCCTCTCCATCTCAATAGTATAGTAGCTTCCTCTCATCTCCTCTCCTTCATCTCAATAGTCTAGTAGCTTCCTCTCCTCATCTCCATCTCAATAGTCTAGTAGCTTCCTCTCCTCATCTCAATAGTCTAGTAGCTTCCTCTCCTCATCTCAATAGTCTAGTAGCTTCCTCTCCTCATCTCAATAGTCTCGTAACTTCCTCTCCTCATCTCAATAGTCTCGTAGCTTCCTCTCCTCATCTCAATAGTCTAGTAGCTTCCTCTCCTCATCTCCTCTCCTTCATCTCAATAGTCTCGTAGCTTCCTCTCCTCATCTCCTCTCTTTCATCTCAATAGTCTAGTAGCTTCCTCTCCTCATCTCCTCTCCTTCATCGCAATAGTCTAGTAGCTTCCTCTCCTCATCTCCTCTCTTTCATCTCAATAGTCTCGTAGCTTCCTCTCCTCATCTCAATAGTCTAGTAGCTTCCTCTCCTCATCTCCTCTCTTTCATCTCAATAGTCTAGTAGCTTCTTCTCCTCATCTCAATAGTCTCGTAGCTTCCTCTCCTCATCTCAATAGTCTAGTAGCTTCCTCTCCTCATCTCCTCTCCTTCATCACAATAGTCTAGTAGCTTCCTCTCCTCATCTCAATAGTCAAGTAGCCTCCTCTCCTCATCTCCTCTCCTTCATCTTAATAGTCTAGTAGCTTCTTCTCCTCATCTCCTCTCATCTCAATAGTCTTGTAGCTTCCTCTCCTCATCTCAATAGTCTAGTAGCTTCCTCTCCTCATCTCAATAGTCTAGTAGCTTCCTCTCCTCATCTCAATAGTCTAGTAGCTTCCTCTCCTCATCTCCATAGTCTAGTAGCTTCCTCTCCTCATCTCCATAGTCTAGTAGCTTCCTCTCCTCATCTCCATAGTCTAGTAGCTTCCTCTCCTCATCTCAATAGTATAGTAGCTTCCTCTCATCTCTCCTTCATCTCAATAGTCTAGTAGCTTCCTCTCCTCATCTCAATAGTCTAGTAGCTTCCTCTCCTCATCTCCATAGTCTAGTAGCTTCCTCTCCTCATCTCCATAGTCTAGTAGCTTCCTCTCCTCATCTCCATAGTCTAGTAGCTTCCTCTCCTCATCTCAATAGTCTAGTAGCTTCCTCTCCTCATCTCAATAGTCTAGTAGCTTCCTCTCCTCATCTCAATAGTATAGTAGCTTCCTCTCATCTCAATAGTCTAGTAGCTTCCTCTCCATCTCAATAGTCCAGTAGCTTCCACTCCATCTCAATAGTCCAGTAGCTTCCTCTCCTCATCTCCATCTCAATAGTCTAGTAGCTTCCTCTCCTCCATCTCAATAGTCTATAGCTTCCTCTCCTTCATCTCAATAGTCTATAGCTTCCTCTCCTTCATCTCAATAGTCTAGTAGCTTCCTCTCATCTCCATCTCAATAGTCTAGTAGTAGCTTCCTCTCCTCATCTCCTCTCCATCTCAATAGTATAGTAGCTTCCTCCCATCTCCTCTCCTTCATCTCAATAGTCTAGTAGCTTCCTCTCCTCATCTCCATCTCAATAGTCCAGTAGCTTCCTCTCCTCATCTCAATAGTCTCGTAACTTCCTCTCCTCATCTCAATAGTCTCGTAGCTTCCTCTCCTCATCTCAATAGTCTCGTAACTTCCTATCTTTCATCTCAATAGTCTAGTAGCTTCCTCTCCTCATCTCCTCTCCTTCATCGCAATAGTCTAGTAGCTTCCTCTCCTCATCTCCTCTCCTTCATCTCAATAGTCTCGTAGCTTCCTCTCCTCATCTCAATAGTCTAGTAGCTTCCTCTCCTCATCTCAATAGTCTAGTAGCTTCCTCTCCTCATCTCAATAGTCTAGTAGCTTCCTCTCATCATCTCCATAGTCTAGTAGCTTCCTCTCCTCATCTCCATAGTCTAGTAGCTTCCTCTCCTCATCTCAATAGTATAGTAGCTTCCTCTCATCTCTCCTTCATCTCAATAGTCTAGTAGCTTCCTCTCCTCATCTCATAAGTCTAGTAGCTTCCTCTCCTCATCTCCATAGTCTAGTAGCTTCCTCTCCTCATCTCAATAGTCTAGTAGCTTCCTCTCCTCATCTCAATAGTCTAGTAGCTCCTCTCCTCATCTCAATAGTATAGTAGCTTCCTCTCATCTCAATAGTCTAGTAGCTTCCTCTCCATCTCAATAGTCTAGTAGCTTCCTCTCCTCATCTCCATCTCAATAGTCTAGTAGCTTCCTCTCCTCCATCTCAATAGTCTATAGCTTCCTCTCCTTCATCTCAATAGTCTATAGCTTCCTCTCCTTCATCTCAATAGTCTATAGCTTCCTCTCCTTCATCTCAATAGTATAGTAGCTTCCTCTCATCTCAATAGTCTAGTAGCTTCCTCTCCATCTCAATAGTCTAGTAGCTTCCTCTCCTCATCTCCATCTCAATAGTCTAGTAGCTTCCTCTCCTCCATCTCAATAGTCTATAGCTTCCTCTCCTTCATCTCAATAGTCTATAGCTTCCTCTCCTTCATCTCAATAGTCTATAGCTTCCTCTCCTTCATCTCAATAGTCTAGTCGCTTCCTCTCATCTCCATCTCAATAGTCTAGTAGCTTCCTCTCATCTCCATCTCAATAGTCTAGTCGCTTCCTCTCATCTCCATCTCAATAGTCTATAGCTTCCTCTCCTTCATCTCAAAAGTCTAGTAGTAGCTTCCTCTCCTCATCTCCTCTCCATCTCAATAGTATAGTAGCTTCCTCTCATCTCCTCTCCTTCATCTCAATAGTCTAGTAGCTTCCTCTCCTCATCTCCATCTCAATAGTCTAGTAGCTTCCTCTCCTCATCTCAATAGTCTAGTAGCTTCCTCTCCTCATCTCAATAGTCTCGTAACTTCCTCTCCTCATCTCAATAGTCTCGTAGCTTCCTCTCCTCATCTCAATAGTCTAGTAGCTTCCTCTCCTCATCTCCTCTCCTTCATCTCAATAGTCTCGTAGCTTCCTCTCCTCATCTCAATAGTCTAGTAGCTTCCTCTCCTCATCTCCTCTCTTTCATCTCAATAGTCTAGTAGCTTCCTCTCCTCATCTCCTCTCTTTCATCTCAATAGTCTAGTAGCTTCCTCTCCTCATCTCCTCATCTCAATAGTCTGAAGTAGGTTCCTCTCATCTCAATAGTCTTGTAGCTTCCTCTCCTCATCTCAATAGTCTAGTAGCTTCCTCTCCTCATCTCAATAGTCTAGTAGCTCCCTCTCCTCATCTCAATAGTCTAGTAGCTTCCTCTCCTCATCTCAATAGTCTAGTAGCTTCCTCTCCTCATCTCAATAGTCTAGTAGCTTCCTCTCCTCATCTCAATAGTCTAGTAGCTTCCTCTCCTCATCTCAATAGTCTAGTAGCTTCCTCTCCTCATCTCAATAGTCTAGTAGCTTCCTCTCCTCATCTCAATAGTCTAGTAGCTTCCTCTCCTCATCTCCTGTCCTTCATCTCAATAGTCTAGTAGCTTCCTCTCCTCATCTCCATAGTCTAGTAGCTTCCTCTCCTCATCTCCATAGTTAGTAGCTTCCTCTCCTCATCTCCTCTCCTTCATCTCAATAGTCTAGTAGCTTCCTCTCCTCATCTCCTCTCCTTCATCTCAATAGTATAGTAGCTTCCTCTCCTCATCTCCTCCATCCCAATAGTCTAGTAGCTTCCTCTCCTCATCTCAATAGTCTAGTACCTTCCTCTCCTCATCTCAATAGTCTAGTAGCTTCCTCTCCTCATCTCAATAGTCTAGTAGCTTCCTCTCCTCATCTCAATAGTCTAGTAGCTTCCTCTCCTCATCTCAATAGTATAGTAGCTTCCTCTCCTCATCTCAATAGTATAGTAGCTTCCTCTCATCTCCTCTCCTTCATCTCAATAGTCTAGTAGCTTCCTCTCCTCATCTCCATCTCAATAGTCTAGTAGCTTCCTCTCCTCATCTCAATAGTCTAGTAGCTTCCTCTCCTCATCTAAATAGTCTAGTAGCTTCCTCTCCTCATCTCAATAGTCTAGTAGCTTCCTCTCCTCATCTCAATAGTATAGTAGCTTCCTCTCATCTCCTCTCCTTCATCTCAATAGTCTAGTAGCTTCCTCTCCTCATCTCCATCTCAATAGTCTAGTAGCTTCCTCTCCTCATCTCAATAGTCTAGTAGCTTCCTCTCCTCATCTCATCTCCATTGTCTAGTAGCTTCCTCTCCTCATCTCAATAGTCTAGTAGCTTCCTCTCCTCATCTCATCTCAATAGTCTAGTAGCTTCCTCTCCTCATCTCAATAGTCTAGTAGCTTCCTCTCCTCATCTCAATAGTCTAGTAGCTTCCTCTCCTCATCTCAATAGTATAGTAGCTTCCTCTCCTCATCTCAATAGTATAGTAGCTTCCTCTCCTCATCTCCTCTCTTTCATCTCAATAGTCTAGTAGCTTCCTCTCCTCATCTTCTCTCTTTCATCTCAATAGTCTAGTAGCTTCCTCTCCTCATCTCCTCATCTCAATAGTCTGAAGTAGGTTCCTCTCATCTCAATAGTCCAGTAGCTTCCTCTCATCTCAATAGTCTAGTAGCTTCCTCTCCTCATCTCAATAGTCTAGTAGCTTCCTCTCCTCATCTCAATAGTCTAGTAGCTTCCTCTCCTCAATAGTCTAGTAGCTTCCTCTCCTCATCTCCTGTCCTTCATCTCAATAGTCTAGTAGCTTCCTCTCCTCATCTCCATAGTCTAGTAGCTTCCTCTCCTCATCTCCATAGTTAGTAGCTTCCTCTCCTCATCTCCTTCATCTCAATAGTCTAGTAGCTTCCTCTCCTCATCTCCTCTCCTTCATCTCAATAGTCTAGTAGCTTCCTCTCCTCATCTCCTCCATCCCAATAGTCTAGTAGCTTCCTCTCCTCATCTCAATAGTCTAGTAGCTTCCTCTCCTCATCTCAATAGTCTAGTAGCTTCCTCTCCTCATCTCAATAGTCTAGTAGCTTCCTCTCCTCATCTCAATAGTCTAGTAGCTTCCTCTCCTCATCTCAATAGTCTAGTAGCTTCCTCTCCTCATCTCAATAGTCTAGTAGCTTCCTCTCCTCATCTCCATAGTCTAGTAGCTTCCTCTCCTCATCTCCATAGTCTCGTAGCTTCCTCTCCTCATCTCAATAGTATAGTAGCTTCCTCTCATCTCTCCTTCATCTCAATAGTCTAGTAGTAGCTTCCTCTCCTCATCTCTCCATCTCAATAGTCTATTAGCTTCCTCTCCATCTCAATAGTCTAGTAGCTTCCTCTCATCTCCATCTCAATAGTCTATAGCTTCCTCTCCTTCATCTCAATAGTCTAGTAGTAGCTTCCTCTCCTCATCTCCTCTCCTTCATCTCAATAGTATAGTAGCTTCCTCTCATCTCTCCTTCATCTCAATAGTCTAGTAGCTTCCTCTCCTCATCTCCATCTCAATAGTCTAGTAGCTTCCTCTCCTCATCTCAATAGTCTAGTAGCTTCATCTCCTCATCTCAATAGTCTCGTAACTTCCTCTCCTCATCTCAATAGTCTCGTAGCTTCCTCTCCTCATCTCAATAGTCTAGTAGCTTCCTCTCCTCATCTCCTCGCTTTCATCTCAATAGTCTAGTAGCTTCCTCTCATCTCCTCTCCTTCATCGCAATAGTCTAGTAGCTTCCTCTCCTCATCTCCTCTCCTTCATCTCAATAGTCTCGTAGCTTCCTCTCCTCATCTCAATAGTCTAGTAGCTTCCTCTCCTCATCTCCTCTCTTTCATCTCAATAGTCTAGTAGCTTCTCCTCATCTCAATAGTCTCGTAGCTTCCTCTCCTCATCTCAATAGTCTAGTAGCTTCCTCTCCTCATCGCCTCTCCTTCATCTCAATAGTCTATTAGCTTCCTCTCCTCATCTCCTCTCCTTCATTGCAATAGTCTCGTAGCTTCCTCTCCTCATCTCAATAGTCTAGTAGCTTCCTCTCCTCATCTCCTCTCCATCACAATAGTCAAGTAGCTTCCTCTCCTCATCTCCTCTCCTTCATCTTAATAGTCTAGTAGCTTCTTCTCCTCATCTCCTCTCCTTCATCTCAATAGTCTAGTAGTAGCTTCCTCTCCTCATCTCCTCTCCATCTCAATAGTATAGTAGCTTCCTCTCATCTCCTCTCCTTCATCTCAATAGTCTAGTAGCTTCCTCTCCTCATCTCAATAGTCTAGTAGCTTCATCTCCTCATCTCAATAGTCTCGTAACTTCCTCTCCTCATCTCAATAGTCTCGTAGCTTCCTCTCCTCGTCTCAATAGTCTAGTAGCTTCCTCTCCTCATCTCCCCGCTTTCATCTCAATAGTCTAGTAGCTTCCTCTCCTCATCTCCTCTCCTTCATCGCAATAGTCTAGTAGCTTCCTCTCCTCATCTCCTCTCCTTCATCTCAATAGTCTCGTAGCTTCCTCTCCTCATCTCAATAGTCTAGTAGCTTCCTCTCCTCATCGCCTCTCCTTCATCTCAATAGTCTATTAGCTTCCTCTCCTCATCTCCTCTCCTTCATTGCAATAGTCTCGTAGCTTCCTCTCCTCATCTCAATAGTCTAGTAGCTTCCTCTCCTCATCTCCATAGTCTAGTAGCTTCCTCTCCTCATCTCAATAGTCTCGTAACTTCCTCTCCTCATCTCAATAGTCTCGTAGCTTCCTCTCCTCATCTTAATAGTCTAGTAGCTTCTTCTCCTCATCTCCTCTCTTTCATCTCAATAGTCTTGTAGCTTCCTCTCCTCATCTCAATAGTCTAGTAGCTTCCTCTCCTCATCTCAATAGTCTAGTAGCTTCCTCTCCTCATCTCCATAGTCTAGTAGCTTCCTCTCCTCATCTCCATAGTCTAGTAGCTTCCTCTCCTCATCTCCATAGTCTATTAGCTTCCTCTCCTCATCTCCATAGTCTAGTAGCTTCCTCTCCTCATCTCAATAGTATAGTAGCTTCCTCTCATCTCTCCATCTCAATAGTCTAGTAGCTTCCTCTCCTCATCTCAATAGTCTAGTAGCTTCCTCTCCTCATCTCCATAGTCTAGTAGCTTCCTCTCCTCATCTCCATAGTCTAGTAGCTTCCTCTCCTCATCTCAATAGTCTAGTAGCTTCCTCTCCTCATCTCAATAGTCTAGTAGCTTCCTCTCCTCATCTCAATAGTATAGTAGCTTCCTCTCATCTCAATAGTCTAGTAGCTTCCTCTCCATCTCAATAGTCCAGTAGCTTCCTCTCCTCATCTCCATCTCAATAGTCTAGTAGCTTCCTCTCCTCCATCTCAATAGTCTATAGCTTCCTCTCCTTCATCTCAATAGTCTATAGCTTCCTCTCCTTCATCTCAATAGTCTATAGCTTCCTCTCCTTCATCTCAATAGTCTAGTAGCTTCCTCTCATCTCCATCTCAATAGTCTAGTAGTAGCTTCCTCTCCTCATCTCCTCTCCATCTCAATAGTATAGTAGCTTCCTCTCATCTCCTGTCCTTCATCTCAATAGTCTAGTAGCTTCCTCTCATCTCCTGTCCTTCATCTCAATAGTCTAGTAGCTTCCTCTCCTCATCTGTATCTCAATAGTCTAGTAGTATCTTCCTCTCCTCATCTCCTCTCCATCTCAATAGTATAGTAGCTTCCTCTCATCTCCTCTCCTTCATCTCAATAGTCTAGTAGCTTCCTCTCCTCATCTCCATCTCAATAGTCCAGTAGCTTCCTCTCCTCATCTCAATAGTCTCGTAACTTCCTCTCCTCATCTCAATAGTCTCGTAGCTTCCTCTCCTCATCTCAATAGTCTAGTAGCTTCCTCTCCTCTCTTTCATCTCAATAGTCTAGTAGCTTCCTCTCCTCATCTCCTCTCCTTCATCGCAATAGTCTAGTAGCTTCCTCTCCTCATCTCCATAGTCTAGTAGCTTCCTCTCCTCATCTCCATAGTCTAGTAGCTTCCTCTCCTCATCTCCATAGTCTAGTAGCTTCCTCTCCTCATCTCAATAGTCTAGTAGCTTCCTCTCCTCATCTCAATAGTCTAGTAGCTTCCTCTCCTCATCTCAATAGTCTAGTAGCTTCCTCTCCATCTCAATAGTCTAGTAGCTTCCTCTCCTCATCTCCATCTCAATAGTCTAGTAGCTTCCTCTCCTCCATCTCAATAGTCTATAGCTTCCTCTCCTTCATCTCAATAGTCTATAGCTTCCTCTCCATCTCAATAGTCTATAGCTTCCTCTCCTTCATCTCAATAGTCTAGTAGCTTCCTCTCATCTCCATCTCAATAGTCTAGTAGCTTCCTCTCCTCATCTCCTCTCCTTCATCGCAAGTCTAGTAGCTTCCTCTCATCTCAATAGTCTGAAGTAGGTGCCTCTCATCTCAATAGTCTTGTAGCTTCCTCTCCTCATCTCAATAGTCTAGTAGCTTCCTCTCCTCATCTCAATAGTCTAGTAGCTTCCTCTCCTCATCTCAATAGTCTAGTAGCTTCCTCTCCTCATCTCCATAGTCTAGTAGCTTCCTCTCCTCATCTCCATAGTCTAGTAGCTTCCTCTCCTCATCTCAATAGTATAGTAGCTTCCTCTCATCTCTCCTTCATCTCAATAGTCTAGTAGCTTCCTCTCCTCATCTCATAAGTCTAGTAGCTTCCTCTCCTCATCTCCTCTCCATCTCAATAGTATAGTAGCTTCCTCTCATCTCTCCTTCATCTCAATAGTCTAGTAGCTTCCTCTCCTCATCTCCATCTCAATAGTCTAGTAGCTTCCTCTCCTCATCTCAATAGTCTAGTAGCTTCATCTCCTTCATCTCAATAGTCTAGTAGTAGCTTCCTCTCCTCATCTCCTCTCCATCTCAATAGTATAGTAGCTTCCTCTCATCTCTCCTTCATCTCAATAGTCTAGTAGCTTCCTCTCCTCATCTCCATCTCAATAGTCTAGTAGCTTCCTCTCCTCATCTCAATAGTCTAGTAGCTTCATCTCCTCATCTCAATAGTCTCGTAACTTCCTCTCCTCATCTCAATAGTCTCGTAGCTTCCTCTCCTCATCTCAATAGTCTAGTAGCTTCCTCTCCTCATCTCCTCGCTTTCATCTCAATAGTCTAGTAGCTTCCTCTCATCTCCTCTCCTTCATCGCAATAGTCTAGTAGCTTCCTCTCCTCATCTCCTCTCCATCTCAATAGTCTCGTAGCTTCCTCTCCTCATCTCAATAGTCTAGTAGCTTCCTCTCCTCATCTCCTCTCTTTCATCTCAATAGTCTAGTAGCTTCTCCTCATCTCAATAGTCTCGTAGCTTCCTCTCCTCATCTCAATAGTCTAGTAGCTTCCTCTCCTCATCGCCTCTCCTTCATCTCAATAGTCTATTAGCTTCCTCTCCTCATCTCCTCTCCTTCATTGCAATAGTCTCGTAGCTTCCTCTCCTCATCTCAATAGTCTAGTAGCTTCCTCTCCTCATCTCCTCTCCTTCATCACAATAGTCAAGTAGCTTCCTCTCCTCATCTCCTCTCCTTCATCTTAATAGTCTAGTAGCTTCTTCTCCTCATCTCCTCTCCATCTCAATAGTCTATTAGCTTCCTCTCCTCATCTCCATCTCAATAGTCTAGTAGCTTCCTCTCATCTCCATCTCAATAGTCTATAGCTTCCTCTCCTTCATCTCAAAAGTCTAGTAGTAGCTTCCTCTCCTCATCTCCTCTCCATCTCAATAGTATAGTAGCTTCCTCTCATCTCCTCTCCTTCATCTCAATAGTCTAGTAGCTTCCTCTCCTCATCTCAATAGTCTAGTAGCTTCATCTCCTCATCTCAATAGTCTCGTAACTTCCTCTCCTCATCTCAATAGTCTCGTAGCTTCCTCTCCTCGTCTCAATAGTCTAGTAGCTTCCTCTCCTCATCTCCCCGCTTTCATCTCAATAGTCTAGTAGCTTCCTCTCCTCATCTCCTCTCCTTCATCGCAATAGTCTAGTAGCTTCCTCTCCTCATCTCCTCTCCTTCATCTCAATAGTCTCGTAGCTTCCTCTCCTCATCTCAATAGTCTAGTAGCTTCCTCTCCTCATCGCCTCTCCTTCATCTCAATAGTCTATTAGCTTCCTCTCCTCATCTCCTCTCCTTCATTGCAATAGTCTCGTAGCTTCCTCTCCTCATCTCAATAGTCTAGTAGCTTCCTCTCCTCATCTCCATAGTCTAGTAGCTTCCTCTCCTCATCTCAATAGTCTCGTAACTTCCTCTCCTCATCTCAATAGTCTCGTAGCTTCCTCTCCTCATCTCAATAGTCTAGTAGCTTCCTCTCCTCATCTCCTCTCTTTCATCTCAATAGTCTAGTAGCTTCTTCTCCTCATCTCAATAGTCTCGTAGCTTCCTCTCCTCATCTCAATAGTCTAGTAGCTTCCTCTCCTCATCTCCTCTCCTTCATCACAATAGTCTAGTAGCTTCCTCTCCTCATCGCAATAGTCAAGTAGCTTCCTCTCCTCATCTCCTCTCCTTCATCTTAATAGTCTAGTAGCTTCTTCTCCTCATCTCCTCTCTTTCATCTCAATAGTCTTGTAGCTTCCTCTCCTCATCTCAATAGTCTAGTAGCTTCCTCTCCTCATCTCAATAGTCTAGTAGCTTCCTCTCCTCATCTCAATAGTCTAGTAGCTTCCTCTCCTCATCTCCATAGTCTAGTAGCTTCCTCTCCTCATCTCCATAGTCTATTAGCTTCCTCTCCTCATCTCCATAGTCTAGTAGCTTCCTCTCCTCATCTCAATAGTCTAGTAGCTTCCTCTCATCTCTCCTTCATCTCAATAGTCTAGTAGCTTCCTCTCCTCATCTCAATAGTCTAGTAGCTTCCTCTCCTCATCTCCATAGTCTAGTAGCTTCCTCTCCTCATCTCCATAGTCTAGTAGCTTCCTCTCCTCATCTCAATAGTCTAGTAGCTTCCTCTCCTCATCTCAATAGTCTAGTAGCTTCCTCTCCTCATCTCAATAGTATAGTAGCTTCCTCTCATCTCAATAGTCTAGTAGCTTCCTCTCCATCTCAATAGTCCAGTATCTTCCTCTCCTCATCTCCATCTCAATAGTCTAGTAGCTTCCTCTCCTCCATCTCAATAGTCTATAGCTTCCTCTCCTTCATCTCAATAGTCTATAGCTTCCTCTCCTTCATCTCAATAGTCTATAGCTTCCTCTCCTTCATCTCAATAGTCTAGTAGCTTCCTCTCATCTCCATCTCAATAGTCTAGTAGTAGCTTCCTCTCCTCATCTCCTCTCCATCTCAATAGTATAGTAGCTTCCTCTCATCTCCTGTCCTTCATCTCAATAGTCTAGTAGCTTCCTCTCCTCATCTGTATCTCAATAGTCTAGTAGTATCTTCCTCTCCTCATCTCCTCTCCATCTCAATAGTATAGTAGCTTCCTCTCATCTCCTCTCCTTCATCTCAATAGTCTAGTAGCTTCCTCTCCTCATCTCCATCTCAATAGTCCAGTAGCTTCCTCTCCTCATCTCAATAGTCTCGTAACTTCCTCTCCTCATCTCAATAGTCTCGTAGCTTCCTCTCCTCATCTCAATAGTCTAGTAGCTTCCTCTCCTCTCTTTCATCTCAATAGTCTAGTAGCTTCCTCTCCTCATCTCCTCTCCTTCATCGCAATAGTCTAGTAGCTTCCTCTCCTCATCTCCATAGTCTAGTAGCTTCCTCTCCTCATCTCCATAGTCTAGTAGCTTCCTCTCCTCATCTCCATAGTCTAGTAGCTTCCTCTCCTCATCTCCATAGTCTAGTAGCTTCCTCTCCTCATCTCAATAGTCTAGTAGCTTCCTCTCCTCATCTCAATAGTCTAGTAGCTTCCTCTCCTCATCTCAATAGTATAGTAGCGTCCTCTCATCTCAATAGTCTAGTAGCTTCCTCTCCTCATCTCCATCTCAATAGTCTAGTAGCTTCCTCTCCTCCATCTCAATAGTCTATAGCTTCCTCTCCTTCATCTCAATAGTCTATAGCTTCCTCTCCTTCATCTCAATAGTCTATAGCTTCCTCTCCATCTCAATAGTCTATAGCTTCCTCTCCTTCATCTCAATAGTCTAGTAGCTTCCTCTCATCTCCATCTCAATAGTCTAGTAGCTTCCTCTCCTCATCTCCTCTCCTTCATCGCAAGTCTAGTAGCTTCCTCTCATCTCAATAGTCTGAAGTAGGTTCCTCTCATCTCAATAGTCTTGTAGCTTCCTCTCCTCATCTCAATAGTGTAGTAGCTTCCTCTCCTCATCTCAATAGTCTAGTAGCTTCCTCTCCTCATCTCAATAGTCTAGTAGCTTCCTCTCCTCATCTCAATAGTCTAGTAGCTTCCTCTCATCATCTCCATAGTCTAGTAGCTTCCTCTCCTCATCTCCATAGTCTAGTAGCTTCCTCTCCTCATCTCAATAGTATAGTAGCTTCCTCTCATCTCTCCTTCATCTCAATAGTCTAGTAGCTTCCTCTCCTCATCTCATAAGTCTAGTAGCTTCCTCTCCTCATCTCCATAGTCTAGTAGCTTCCTCTCCTCATCTCAATAGTCTAGTAGCTTCCTCTCCTCATCTCAATAGTCTAGTAGCTTCCTCTCCTCATCTCAATAGTATAGTAGATTCCTCTCATCTCAATAGTCTAGTAGCTTCCTCTCCATCTCAATAGTCTAGTAGCTTCCTCTCCTCATCTCCATCTCAATAGTCTAGTAGCTTCCTCTCCTCCATCTCAATAGTCTATAGCTTCCTCTCCTTCATCTCAATAGTCTATAGCTTCCTCTCCTTCATCTCAATAGTCTATAGCTTCCTCTCCTTCATCTCAATAGTCTATAGCTTCCTCTCCTTCATCTCAATAGTCTAGTAGCTTCCTCTCATCTCCATCTCAATAGTCTATAGCTTCCTCTCCTTCATCTCAATAGTCTAGTAGTAGCTTCCTCTCCTCATCTCCTCTCCATCTCAATAGTATAGTAGCTTCCTCTCATCTCCTCTCCTTCATCTCAATAGTCTAGTAGCTTCCTCTCCTCATCTCCATCTCAATAGTCTAGTAGCTTCCTCTCCTCATCTCAATAGTCTAGTAGCTTCCTCTCCTCATCTCAATAGTCTAGTAGCTTCCTCTCCTCATCTCAATAGTCTCGTAACTTCCTCTCCTCATCTCAATAGTCTCGTAGCTTCCTCTCCTCATCTCAATAGTCTAGTAGCTTCCTCTCCTCATCTCCTCTCTTTCATCTCAATAGTCTAGTAGCTTCCTCTCCTCATCTCCTCTCCTTCATCTCAATAGTCTCGTAGCTTCCTCTCCTCATCTCAATAGTCTAGTAGCTTCCTCTCCTCATCTCCTCTCTTTCATCTCAATAGTCTAGTAGCTTCCTCTCCTCATCTCCTCATCTCAATAGTCTAGTAGCTTCCTCTCCTCATCTCCTCATCTCAATAGTCTGAAGTAGGTTCCTCTCATCTCAATAGTCTTGTAGCTTCCTCTCCTCATCTCAATAGTCTAGTAGCTTCCTCTCCTCATCTCAATAGTCTAGTAGCTTCCTCTCCTCATCTCAATAGTCTAGTAGCTTCCTCTCCTCATCTCAATAGTCTAGTAGCTTCCTCTCCTCATCTCAATAGTCTAGTAGCTTCCTCTCCTCATCTCAATAGTCTAGTAGCTTCCTCTCCTCATCTCAATAGTCTAGTAGCTTCCTCTCCTCATCTCAATAGTCTAGTAGCTTCCTCTCCTCATCTCCTGTCCTTCATCTCAATAGTCTAGTAGCTTCCTCTCCTCATCTCCATAGTCTAGTAGCTTCCTCTCCTCATCTCCATAGTTAGTAGCTTCCTCTCCTCATCTCCTCTCCTTCATCTCAATAGTCTAGTAGCTTCCTCTCCTCATCTCCTCTCCTTCATCTCAATAGTATAGTAGCTTCCTCTCCTCATCTCCTCCATCCCAATAGTCTAGTAGCTTCCTCTCCTCATCTCAATAGTCTAGTAGCTTCCTCTCCTCATCTCAATAGTCTAGTAGCTTCCTCTCCTCAATAGTCTAGTAGCTTCCTCTCCTCAATAGTCTAGTAGCTTCCTCTCCTCATCTCAATAGTCTAGTAGCTTCCTCTCCTCATCTCAATAGTATAGTAGCTTCCTCTCCTCATCTCAATAGTATAGTAGCTTCCTCTCATCTCCTCTCCTTCATCTCAATAGTCTAGTAGCTTCCTCTCCTCATCTCCATCTCAATAGTCTAGTAGCTTCGTCTCCTCATCTCAATAGTCTCGTAGCTTCCTCTCCTCATCTCAATAGTCTCGTAGCTTCCTCTCCTCATCTCAATAGTCTCGTAGCTTCCTCTCCTCATCTCAATAGTCTCGTAGCTTCCTCTCCTCATCTCAATAGTCTCGTAGCTTCCTCTCCTCATCTCATCTCCATAGTCTAGTAGCTTCCTCTCCTCTCCTTCATCTCAATAGTCTATTAGCTTCCTCTCCTCATCTCCTCTCCTTCATCTCAATAGTCTAGTAGCTTCTCCTCATCTCAATAGTCTCGTAGCTTCCTCTCCTCATCTCAATAGTCTAGTAGCTTCCTCTCCTCATCTCCTCATCTCAATAGTCTAGTAGCTTCCTCTCCTCATCTCCTCATCTCAATAGTCTGAAGTAGGTTCCTCTCATCTCAATAGTCTTGTAGCTTCCTCTCCTCATCTCAATAGTCTAGTAGCTTCCTCTCCTCATCTCAATAGTCTAGTAGCTTCCTCTCCTCATCTCAATAGTCTAGTAGCTTCCTCTCCTCATCTCCTCTCCTTCATCTCAATAGTCTAGTAGCTTCCTCTCCTCATCTCAATAGTCCAGTAGCTTACTCTCCTCATCTCCATAGTCTAGTAGCTTCCTCTCCTCATCTCAATAGTCTAGTAGCTTCCTCTCCTCATCTCCTCATCTCAATAGTCTAGTAGCTTCCTCTCCTCATCTCCTCTCTTTCATCTCAATAGTCTAGTAGCTTCCTCTCCTCATCTTCTCTCTTTCATCTCAATAGTCTAGTAGCTTCCTCTCCTCATCTCCTCATCTCAATAGTCTGAAGTAGGTTCCTCTCATCTCAATAGTCCAGTAGCTTCCTCTCCTCATTTCAATAGTCTAGTAGCTTCCTCTCCTCATCTCAATAGTCTAGTAGCTTCCTCTCCTCATCTCAATAGTCTAGTAGCTTCCTCTCCTCATCTCAATAGTCTAGTAGCTTCCTCTCCTCATCTCAATAGTCTAGTAGCTTCCTCTCCTCATCTCAATAGTCTAGTAGCTTCCTCTCCTCATCTCCTGTCCTTCATCTCAATAGTCTAGTAGCTTCCTCTCCTCATCTCCATAGTCTAGTAGCTTCCTCTCCTCATCTCCATAGTTAGTAGCTTCCTCTCCTCATCTCCTCTCCTTCATCTCAATAGTCTAGTAGCTTCCTCTCCTCATCTCAATAGTCCAGTAGCTTCCTCTCCTCATCTCCATAGTCTAGTAGCTTCCTCTCCTCATCTCCATAGTCTAGTAGCTTCCTCTCCTCATCTCCTCTTCTTCATCTCAATAGTCTAGTAGCTTCCGCTCCTCATCTCCTCTCCTTCATCTCAATAGTCTAGTAGCTTCCTCTCCTCATCTCAATAGTCCAGTAGCTTACTCTCCTCATCTCCATAGTCTAGTAGCTTCCTCTCCTCATCTCAATAGACTAGTAGCTTCCTCTCCTCATCTCAATAGTCTAGTAGCTTCCTCTCCTCATCTCCTCATCTCAATAGTCTAGTAGCTTCCTCTCCTCATCTCCTCTCTTTCATCTCAATAGTCTAGTAGCTTCCTCTCCTCATCTTCTCTCTTTCATCTCAATAGTCTAGTAGCTTCCTCTCCTCATCTCCTCATCTCAATAGTCTGAAGTAGGTTCCTCTCATCTCAATAGTCCAGTAGCTTCCTCTCCTCATTTCAATAGTCTAGTAGCTTCCTCTCCTCATCTCAATAGTCTAGTAGCTTCCTCTCCTCATCTCAATAGTCTAGTAGCTTCCTCTCCTCATCTCAATAGTCTAGTAGCTTCCTCTCCTCATCTCAATAGTCTAGTAGCTTCCTCTCCTCATCTCCTGTCCTTCATCTCAATAGTCTAGTAGCTTCCTCTCCTCATCTCCATAGTTAGTAGCTTCCTCTCCTCATCTCCTCTCCTTCATCTCAATAGTCTAGTAGCTTCCTCTCCTCATCTCAATAGTCCAGTAGCTTCCTCTCCTCATCTCCATAGTCTAGTAGCTTCCTCTCCTCATCTCCATAGTCTAGTAGCTTCCTCTCCTCATCTCCTCTCCTTCATCTCAATAGTCTAGTAGCTTCCGCTCCTCATCTCCTCTCCTTCAACTCAATAGTCTATTAGCTTCCTCTCCTCATCTCCTCTCCTTCATCGCAATAGTCTAGTAGCTTCCTCTCCTCCTCTCCTTCATCTCAATAGGCTAGTGGCCTCCTCTCCTCATCTCCTCTCCTTCATCTCAATAGTCTAGTAGCTTCCTCTCCTCATCTCCTCTCCTCATCTCAATAGTCTAGTAGCTTCCGCTCCTCATCTCCTCTCCTTCATCTCAATAGTCTATTAGCTTCCTCTCCTCATCTCCTCTCCTTCATCGCAATAGTCTAGTAGCTTCCTCTCCTCATCTCATCTCCATAGTCTAGTAGCTTCCTCTCCTCATCTCCTTTCCTCATCTCAATAGTCTAGTAGCTTCCGCTCCTCATCTCCTCTCAATAGTCTAGTAGCTTCCTCTCCTCATCTCAATAGTCTAGTAGCTTCCTCTCCTCATCTCCATAGTCTAGTAGCTTCCTCTCCTCATCTCCATAGTCTAGTAGCTTCCTCTCCTCATCTCAATAGTATAGTAGCTTCCTCTCATCTCTCCTTCATCTCAATAGTCTAGTAGCTTCCTCTCCTCATCTCATAAGTCTAGTAGCTTCCTCTCCTCATCTCCATAGTCTAGTAGCTTCCTCTCCTCATCTCAATAGTCTAGTAGCTTCCTCTCCTCATCTCAATAGTCTAGTAGCTTCCTCTCCTCATCTCAATAGTATAGTAGATTCCTCTCATCTCAATAGTCTAGTAGCTTCCTCTCCATCTCAATAGTCTAGTAGCTTCCTCTCCTCATCTCCATCTCAATAGTCTAGTAGCTTCCTCTCCTCCATCTCAATAGTCTATAGCTTCCTCTCCTTCATCTCAATAGTCTATAGCTTCCTCTCCTTCATCTCAATAGTCTATAGCTTCCTCTCCTTCATCTCAATAGTCTATAGCTTCCTCTCCTTCATCTCAATAGTCTAGTAGCTTCCTCTCATCTCCATCTCAATAGTCTATAGCTTCCTCTCCTTCATCTCAATAGTCTAGTAGTAGCTTCCTCTCCTCATCTCCTCTCCATCTCAATAGTATAGTAGCTTCCTCTCATCTCCTCTCCTTCATCTCAATAGTCTAGTAGCTTCCTCTCCTCATCTCCATCTCAATAGTCTAGTAGCTTCCTCTCCTCATCTCAATAGTCTAGTAGCTTCCTCTCCTCATCTCAATAGTCTAGTAGCTTCCTCTCCTCATCTCAATAGTCTCGTAACTTCCTCTCCTCATCTCAATAGTCTCGTAGCTTCCTCTCCTCATCTCAATAGTCTAGTAGCTTCCTCTCCTCATCTCCTCTCTTTCATCTCAATAGTCTAGTAGCTTCCTCTCCTCATCTCCTCTCCTTCATCTCAATAGTCTCGTAGCTTCCTCTCCTCATCTCAATAGTCTAGTAGCTTCCTCTCCTCATCTCCTCTCTTTCATCTCAATAGTCTAGTAGCTTCCTCTCCTCATCTCCTCATCTCAATAGTCTAGTAGCTTCCTCTCCTCATCTCCTCATCTCAATAGTCTGAAGTAGGTTCCTCTCATCTCAATAGTCTTGTAGCTTCCTCTCCTCATCTCAATAGTCTAGTAGCTTCCTCTCCTCATCTCAATAGTCTAGTAGCTTCCTCTCCTCATCTCAATAGTCTAGTAGCTTCCTCTCCTCATCTCAATAGTCTAGTAGCTTCCTCTCCTCATCTCAATAGTCTAGTAGCTTCCTCTCCTCATCTCAATAGTCTAGTAGCTTCCTCTCCTCATCTCAATAGTCTAGTAGCTTCCTCTCCTCATCTCAATAGTCTAGTAGCTTCCTCTCCTCATCTCCTGTCCTTCATCTCAATAGTCTAGTAGCTTCCTCTCCTCATCTCCATAGTCTAGTAGCTTCCTCTCCTCATCTCCATAGTTAGTAGCTTCCTCTCCTCATCTCCTCTCCTTCATCTCAATAGTCTAGTAGCTTCCTCTCCTCATCTCCTCTCCTTCATCTCAATAGTATAGTAGCTTCCTCTCCTCATCTCCTCCATCCCAATAGTCTAGTAGCTTCCTCTCCTCATCTCAATAGTCTAGTAGCTTCCTCTCCTCATCTCAATAGTCTAGTAGCTTCCTCTCCTCAATAGTCTAGTAGCTTCCTCTCCTCAATAGTCTAGTAGCTTCCTCTCCTCATCTCAATAGTCTAGTAGCTTCCTCTCCTCATCTCAATAGTATAGTAGCTTCCTCTCCTCATCTCAATAGTATAGTAGCTTCCTCTCATCTCCTCTCCTTCATCTCAATAGTCTAGTAGCTTCCTCTCCTCATCTCCATCTCAATAGTCTAGTAGCTTCGTCTCCTCATCTCAATAGTCTCGTAGCTTCCTCTCCTCATCTCAATAGTCTCGTAGCTTCCTCTCCTCATCTCAATAGTCTCGTAGCTTCCTCTCCTCATCTCAATAGTCTCGTAGCTTCCTCTCCTCATCTCAATAGTCTCGTAGCTTCCTCTCCTCATCTCATCTCCATAGTCTAGTAGCTTCCTCTCCTCTCCTTCATCTCAATAGTCTATTAGCTTCCTCTCCTCATCTCCTCTCCTTCATCTCAATAGTCTAGTAGCTTCTCCTCATCTCAATAGTCTCGTAGCTTCCTCTCCTCATCTCAATAGTCTAGTAGCTTCCTCTCCTCATCTCCTCATCTCAATAGTCTAGTAGCTTCCTCTCCTCATCTCCTCATCTCAATAGTCTGAAGTAGGTTCCTCTCATCTCAATAGTCTTGTAGCTTCCTCTCCTCATCTCAATAGTCTAGTAGCTTCCTCTCCTCATCTCAATAGTCTAGTAGCTTCCTCTCCTCATCTCAATAGTCTAGTAGCTTCCTCTCCTCATCTCCTCTCCTTCATCTCAATAGTCTAGTAGCTTCCTCTCCTCATCTCAATAGTCCAGTAGCTTACTCTCCTCATCTCCATAGTCTAGTAGCTTCCTCTCCTCATCTCAATAGTCTAGTAGCTTCCTCTCCTCATCTCCTCATCTCAATAGTCTAGTAGCTTCCTCTCCTCATCTCCTGTCCTTCATCTCAATAGTCTAGTAGCTTCCTCTCCTCATCTCCATAGTCTAGTAGCTTCCTCTCCTCATCTCCATAGTTAGTAGCTTCCTCTCCTCATCTCCTCTCCTTCATCTCAATAGTCTAGTAGCTTCCTCTCCTCATCTCAATAGTCCAGTAGCTTCCTCTCCTCATCTCCATAGTCTAGTAGCTTCCTCTCCTCATCTCCATAGTCTAGTAGCTTCCTCTCCTCATCTCCTCTTCTTCATCTCAATAGTCTAGTAGCTTCCGCTCCTCATCTCCTCTCCTTCATCTCAATAGTCTAGTAGCTTCCTCTCCTCATCTCAATAGTCCAGTAGCTTACTCTCCTCATCTCCATAGTCTAGTAGCTTCCTCTCCTCATCTCAATAGACTAGTAGCTTCCTCTCCTCATCTCAATAGTCTAGTAGCTTCCTCTCCTCATCTCCTCATCTCAATAGTCTAGTAGCTTCCTCTCCTCATCTCCTCTCTTTCATCTCAATAGTCTAGTAGCTTCCTCTCCTCATCTTCTCTCTTTCATCTCAATAGTCTAGTAGCTTCCTCTCCTCATCTCCTCATCTCAATAGTCTGAAGTAGGTTCCTCTCATCTCAATAGTCCAGTAGCTTCCTCTCCTCATTTCAATAGTCTAGTAGCTTCCTCTCCTCATCTCAATAGTCTAGTAGCTTCCTCTCCTCATCTCAATAGTCTAGTAGCTTCCTCTCCTCATCTCAATAGTCTAGTAGCTTCCTCTCCTCATCTCAATAGTCTAGTAGCTTCCTCTCCTCATCTCCTGTCCTTCATCTCAATAGTCTAGTAGCTTCCTCTCCTCATCTCCATAGTTAGTAGCTTCCTCTCCTCATCTCCTCTCCTTCATCTCAATAGTCTAGTAGCTTCCTCTCCTCATCTCAATAGTCCAGTAGCTTCCTCTCCTCATCTCCATAGTCTAGTAGCTTCCTCTCCTCATCTCCATAGTCTAGTAGCTTCCTCTCCTCATCTCCTCTCCTTCATCTCAATAGTCTAGTAGCTTCCGCTCCTCATCTCCTCTCCTTCAACTCAATAGTCTATTAGCTTCCTCTCCTCATCTCCTCTCCTTCATCGCAATAGTCTAGTAGCTTCCTCTCCTCCTCTCCTTCATCTCAATAGGCTAGTGGCCTCCTCTCCTCATCTCCTCTCCTTCATCTCAATAGTCTAGTAGCTTCCTCTCCTCATCTCCTCTCCTCATCTCAATAGTCTAGTAGCTTCCGCTCCTCATCTCCTCTCCTTCATCTCAATAGTCTATTAGCTTCCTCTCCTCATCTCCTCTCCTTCATCGCAATAGTCTAGTAGCTTCCTCTCCTCATCTCATCTCCATAGTCTAGTAGCTTCCTCTCCTCATCTCCTTTCCTCATCTCAATAGTCTAGTAGCTTCCGCTCCTCATCTCCTCTCAATAGTCTAGTAGCTTCCTCTCCTCATCTCAATAGTCTAGTAGCTTCCTCTCCTCATCTCCATAGTCTAGTAGCTTCCTCTCCTCATCTCCATAGTCTAGTAGCTTCCTCTCCTCATCTCAATAGTATAGTAGCTTCCTCTCATCTCTCCTTCATCTCAATAGTCTAGTAGTAGCTTCCTCTCCTCATCTCCTCTCCATCTCAATAGTCTATTAGCTTCCTCTCCATCTCAATAGTCTAGTAGCTTCCTCTCATCTCCATCTCAATAGTCTAGTAGTAGCTTCCTCTCCTCATCTCCTCTCCATCTCAATAGTATAGTAGCTTCCTCTCATCTCCTGTCCTTCATCTCAATAGTCTAGTAGCTTCCTCACCTCATCTGTATCTCAATAGTCTAGTAGTATCTTCCTGTCCTCATCTCCTCTCCATCTCAATAGTATAGTAGCTTCCTCTCATCTCCTCTCCTTCATCTCAATAGTCTAGTAGCTTCCTCTCCTCATCTCCATCTCAATAGTCCAGTAGCTTCCTCTCCTCATCTCAATAGTCTCGTAACTTCCTCTCCTCATCTCAATAGTCTCGTAGCTTCCTCTCCTCATCTCAATAGTCTAGTAGCTTCCTCTCCTCTCTTTCATCTCAATAGTCTAGTGGCTTCCTCTCCTCATCTCCTCTCCTTCATCGCAATAGTCTAGTAGCTTCCTCTCCTCATCTCCATAGTCTAGTAGCTTCCTCTCCTCATCTCCATAGTCTAGTAGCTTCCTCTCCTCATCTCCATAGTCTAGTAGCTTCCTCTCCTCATCTCCATAGTCTAGTAGCTTCCTCTCCTCATCTCAATAGTCTAGTAGCTTCCTCTCCTCATCTCAATAGTCTAGTAGCTTCCTCTCCTCATCTCAATAGTATAGTAGCGTCCTCTCATCTCAATAGTCTAGTAGCTTCCTCTCCATCTCAATAGTCTAGTAGCTTCCTCTCCTCATCTCCATCTCAATAGTCTAGTAGCTTCCTCTCCTCCATCTCAATAGTCTATAGCTTCCTCTCCTTCATCTCAATAGTCTATAGCTTCCTCTCCATCTCAATAGTCTATAGCTTCCTCTCCTTCATCTCAATAGTCTAGTAGCTTCCTCTCATCTCCATCTCAATAGTCTAGTAGCTTCCTCTCCTCATCTCCTCATCTCAATAGTCTGAAGTAGGTTCCTCTCATCTCAATAGTCTTGTAGCTTCCTCTCCTCATCTCAATAGTCTAGTAGCTTCCTCTCCTCATCTCAATAGTCTAGTAGCTTCCTCTCCTCATCTCAATAGTCTAGTAGCTTCCTCTCATCATCTCCATAGTCTAGTAGCTTCCTCTCCTCATCTCCATAGTCTAGTAGCTTCCTCTCCTCATCTCAATAGTATAGTAGCTTCCTCTCATCTCTCCTTCATCTCAATAGTCTAGTAGCTTCCTCTCCTCATCTCATAAGTCTAGTAGCTTCCTCTCCTCATCTCCATAGTCTAGTAGCTTCCTCTCCTCATCTCAATAGTCTAGTAGCTTCCTCTCCTCATCTCAATAGTCTAGTAGCTTCCTCTCCTCATCTCAATAGTATAGTAGATTCCTCTCATCTCAATAGTCTAGTAGCTTCCTCTCCTCATCTCCATCTCAATAGTCTAGTAGCTTCCTCTCCTCATCTCCATCTCAATAGTCTAGTAGCTTCCTCTCCTCCATCTCAATAGTCTATAGCTTCCTCTCCTTCATCTCAATAGTCTATAGCTTCCTCTCCTTCATCTCAATAGTCTATAGCTTCCTCTCCTTCATCTCAATAGTCTATAGCTTCCTCTCCTTCATCTCAATAGTCTAGTAGCTTCCTCTCATCTCCATCTCAATAGTCTAGTCGCTTCCTCTCATCTCCATCTCAATAGTCTATAGCTTCCTCTCCTTCATCTCAATAGTCTAGTAGTAGCTTCCTCTCCTCATCTCCTCTCCATCTCAATAGTATAGTAGCTTCCTCTCATCTCCTCTCCTTCATCTCAATAGTCTAGTAGCTTCCTCTCCTCATCTCCATCTCAATAGTCTAGTAGCTTCCTCTCCTCATCTCAATAGTCTAGTAGCTTCCTCTCCTCATCTCAATAGTCTCGTAACTTCCTCTCCTCATCTCAATAGTCTCGTAGCTTCCTCTCCTCATCTCAATAGTCTAGTAGCTTCCTCTCCTCATCTCCTCTCTTTCATCTCAATAGTCTAGTAGCTTCCTCTCCTCATCTCAATAGTCTAGTAGCTTCCTCTCCTCATCTCCATAGTCTAGTAGCTTCCTCTCCTCATCTCCATAGTCTAGTAGCTTCCTCTCCTCATCTCAATAGTCTAGTAGCTTCCTCTCCTCATCTCAATAGTCTAGTAGCTTCCTCTCCTCATCTCAATAGTATAGTAGCTTCCTCTCATCTCAATAGTCTAGTAGCTTCCTCTCCATCTCAATAGTCCAGTAGCTTCCTCTCCTCATCTCCATCTCAATAGTCTAGTAGCTTCCTCTCCTCCATCTCAATAGTCTATAGCTTCCTCTCCTTCATCTCAATAGTCTATAGCTTCCTCTCCTTCATCTCAATAGTCTATAGCTTCCTCTCCTTCATCTCAATAGTCTAGTAGCTTCCTCTCATCTCCATCTCAATAGTCTAGTAGTAGCTTCCTCTCCTCATCTCCTCTCCATCTCAATAGTATAGTAGCTTCCTCTCATCTCCTGTCCTTCATCTCAATAGTCTAGTAGCTTCCTCTCCTCATCTGTATCTCAATAGTCTAGTAGTATCTTCCTCTCCTCATCTCCTCTCCATCTCAATAGTATAGTAGCTTCCTCTCATCTCCTCTCCTTCATCTCAATAGTCTAGTAGCTTCCTCTCCTCATCTCCATCTCAATAGTCCAGTAGCTTCCTCTCCTCATCTCAATAGTCTCGTAACTTCCTCTCCTCATCTCAATAGTCTCGTAGCTTCCTCTCCTCATCTCAATAGTCTAGTAGCTTCCTCTCCTCTCTTTCATCTCAATAGTCTAGTAGCTTCCTCTCCTCATCTCCTCTCCTTCATCGCAATAGTCTAGTAGCTTCCTCTCCTCATCTCCATAGTCTAGTAGCTTCCTCTCCTCATCTCCATAGTCTAGTAGCTTCCTCTCCTCATCTCCATAGTCTAGTAGCTTCCTCTCCTCATCTCCATAGTCTAGTAGCTTCCTCTCCTCATCTCAATAGTCTAGTAGCTTCCTCTCCTCATCTCAATAGTCTAGTAGCTTCCTCTCCTCATCTCAATAGTATAGTAGCGTCCTCTCATCTCAATAGTCTAGTAGCTTCCTCTCCTCATCTCCATCTCAATAGTCTAGTAGCTTCCTCTCCTCCATCTCAATAGTCTATAGCTTCCTCTCCTTCATCTCAATAGTCTATAGCTTCCTCTCCTTCATCTCAATAGTCTATAGCTTCCTCTCCATCTCAATAGTCTATAGCTTCCTCTCCTTCATCTCAATAGTCTAGTAGCTTCCTCTCATCTCCATCTCAATAGTCTAGTAGCTTCCTCTCCTCATCTCCTCTCCTTCATCGCAAGTCTAGTAGCTTCCTCTCATCTCAATAGTCTGAAGTAGGTTCCTCTCATCTCAATAGTCTTGTAGCTTCCTCTCCTCATCTCAATAGTCTAGTAGCTTCCTCTCCTCATCTCAATAGTCTAGTAGCTTCCTCTCCTCATCTCAATAGTCTAGTAGCTTCCTCTCATCATCTCCATAGTCTAGTAGCTTCCTCTCCTCATCTCCATAGTCTAGTAGCTTCCTCTCCTCATCTCAATAGTATAGTAGCTTCCTCTCATCTCTCCTTCATCTCAATAGTCTAGTAGCTTCCTCTCCTCATCTCATAAGTCTAGTAGCTTCCTCTCCTCATCTCCATAGTCTAGTAGCTTCCTCTCCTCATCTCAATAGTCTAGTAGCTTCCTCTCCTCATCTCAATAGTCTAGTAGCTTCGTCTCCTCATCTCAATAGTCTAGTAGCTTCCTCTCCTCATCTCAATAGTATAGTAGATTCCTCTCATCTCAATAGTCTAGTAGCTTCCTCTCCATCTCAATAGTCTAGTAGCTTCCTCTCCTCATCTCCATCTCAATAGTCTAGTAGCTTCCTCTCCTCCATCTCAATAGTCTATAGCTTCCTCTCCTTCATCTCAATAGTCTATAGCTTCCTCTCCTTCATCTCAATAGTCTATAGCTTCCTCTCCTTCATCTCAATAGTCTATAGCTTCCTCTCCTTCATCTCAATAGTCTAGTAGCTTCCTCTCATCTCCATCTCAATAGTCTATAGCTTCCTCTCCTTCATCTCAATAGTCTAGTAGTAGCTTCCTCTCCTCATCTCCTCTCCATCTCAATAGTATAGTAGCTTCCTCTCATCTCCTCTCCTTCATCTCAATAGTCTAGTAGCTTCCTCTCCTCATCTCCATCTCAATAGTCTAGTAGCTTCCTCTCCTCATCTCAATAGTCTAGTAGCTTCCTCTCCTCATCTCAATAGTCTAGTAGCTTCCTCTCCTCATCTCAATAGTCTCGTAACTTCCTCTCCTCATCTCAATAGTCTCGTAGCTTCCTCTCCTCATCTCAATAGTCTAGTAGCTTCCTCTCCTCATCTCCTCTCTTTCATCTCAATAGTCTAGTAGCTTCCTCTCCTCATCTCCTCTCCTTCATCTCAATAGTCTCGTAGCTTCCTCTCCTCATCTCAATAGTCTAGTAGCTTCCTCTCCTCATCTCCTCTCTTTCATCTCAATAGTCTAGTAGCTTCCTCTCCTCATCTCCTCATCTCAATAGTCTAGTAGCTTCCTCTCCTCATCTCCTCATCTCAATAGTCTGAAGTAGGTTCCTCTCATCTCAATAGTCTTGTAGCTTCCTCTCCTCATCTCAATAGTCTAGTAGCTTCCTCTCCTCATCTCAATAGTCTAGTAGCTTCCTCTCCTCATCTCAATAGTCTAGTAGCTTCCTCTCCTCATCTCAATAGTCTAGTAGCTTCCTCTCCTCAATAGTCTAGTAGCTTCCTCTCCTCAATAGTCTAGTAGCTTCCTCTCCTCATCTCAATAGTCTAGTAGCTTCCTCTCCTCATCTCAATAGTATAGTAGCTTCCTCTCCTCATCTCAATAGTATAGTAGCTTCCTCTCATCTCCTCTCCTTCATCTCAATAGTCTAGTAGCTTCCTCTCCTCATCTCCATCTCAATAGTCTAGTAGCTTCGTCTCCTCATCTCAATAGTCTCGTAGCTTCCTCTCCTCATCTCAATAGTCTCGTAGCTTCCTCTCCTCATCTCAATAGTCTCGTAGCTTCCTCTCCTCATCTCAATAGTCTCGTAGCTTCCTCTCCTCATCTCAATAG
Source organism: Salmo salar (assembly GCF_965601325.2). NCBI lineage: Eukaryota > Metazoa > Chordata > Actinopteri > Salmoniformes > Salmonidae > Salmo > Salmo salar. Next base: position 92,172,051 of record NC_138293.1, on the reverse strand, counting down.
TCTCGTAGCTTCCTCTCCTCATCTCATCTCCATAGTCTAGTAGCTTCCTCTCCTCTCCTTCATCTCAATAGTCTATTAGCTTCCTCTCCTCATCTCCTCTCCTTCATCTCAATAGTCTAGTAGCTTCTCCTCATCTCAATAGTCTCGTAGCTTCCTCTCCTCATCTCAATAGTCTAGTAGCTTCCTCTCCTCATCTCCTCATCTCAATAGTCTAGTAGCTTCCTCTCCTCATCTCCTCATCTCAATAGTCTGAAGTAGGTTCCTCTCATCTCAATAGTCTTGTAGCTTCCTCTCCTCATCTCAATAGTCTAGTAGCTTCCTCTCCTCATCTCAATAGTCTAGTAGCTTCCTCTCCTCATCTCAATAGTCTAGTAGCTTCCTCTCCTCATCTCCTCTCCTTCATCTCAATAGTCTAGTAGCTTCCTCTCCTCATCTCAATAGTCCAGTAGCTTACTCTCCTCATCTCCATAGTCTAGTAGCTTCCTCTCCTCATCTCAATAGTCTAGTAGCTTCCTCTCCTCATCTCCTCATCTCAATAGTCTAGTAGCTTCCTCTCCTCATCTCCTCTCTTTCATCTCAATAGTCTAGTAGCTTCCTCTCCTCATCTTCTCTCTTTCATCTCAATAGTCTAGTAGCTTCCTCTCCTCATCTCCTCATCTCAATAGTCTGAAGTAGGTTCCTCTCATCTCAATAGTCCAGTAGCTTCCTCTCCTCATTTCAATAGTCTAGTAGCTTCCTCTCCTCATCTCAATAGTCTAGTAGCTTCCTCTCCTCATCTCAATAGTCTAGTAGCTTCCTCTCCTCATCTCAATAGTCTAGTAGCTTCCTCTCCTCATCTCAATAGTCTAGTAGCTTCCTCTCCTCATCTCAATAGTCTAGTAGCTTCCTCTCCTCATCTCCTGTCCTTCATCTCAATAGTCTAGTAGCTTCCTCTCCTCATCTCCATAGTCTAGTAGCTTCCTCTCCTCATCTCCATAGTTAGTAGCTTCCTCTCCTCATCTCCTCTCCTTCATCTCAATAGTCTAGTAGCTTCCTCTCCTCATCTCAATAGTCCAGTAGCTTCCTCTCCTCATCTCCATAGTCTAGTAGCTTCCTCTCCTCATCTCCATAGTCTAGTAGCTTCCTCTCCTCATCTCCTCTCCTTCATCTCAATAGTCTAGTAGCTTCCGCTCCTCATCTCCTCTCCTTCATCTCAATAGTCTAGTAGCTTCCTCTCCTCATCTCAATAGTCCAGTAGCTTACTCTCCTCATCTCCATAGTCTAGTAGCTTCCTCTCCTCATCTCAATAGACTAGTAGCTTCCTCTCCTCATCTCAATAGTCTAGTAGCTTCCTCTCCTCATCTCCTCATCTCAATAGTCTAGTAGCTTCCTCTCCTCATCTCCTCTCTTTCATCTCAATAGTCTAGTAGCTTCCTCTCCTCATCTTCTCTCTTTCATCTCAATAGTCTAGTAGCTTCCTCTCCTCATCTCCTCATCTCAATAGTCTGAAGTAGGTTCCTCTCATCTCAATAGTCCAGTAGCTTCCTCTCCTCATTTCAATAGTCTAGTAGCTTCCTCTCCTCATCTCAATAGTCTAGTAGCTTCCTCTCCTCATCTCAATAGTCTAGTAGCTTCCTCTCCTCATCTCAATAGTCTAGTAGCTTCCTCTCCTCATCTCAATAGTCTAGTAGCTTCCTCTCCTCATCTCCTGTCCTTCATCTCAATAGTCTAGTAGCTTCCTCTCCTCATCTCCTCTCCTCATCTCAATAGTCTAGTAGCTTCCGCTCCTCATCTCCTCTCCTTCATCTCAATAGTCTATTAGCTTCCTCTCCTCATCTCCTCTCCTCATCTCAATAGTCTAGTAGCTTCCTCTCCTCATCTCAATAGTCTAGTAGCTTCCTCTCCTCATCTCCTGTCCTTCATCTCAATAGTCTAGTAGCTTCCTCTCCTCATCCTCTCATCTCAATAGTCTAGTAGCTTCCTCTCCTCATCTCAATAGTCCAGTAGCTTCCTCTCCTCATCTCCATAGTCTAGTAGCTTCCTCTCCTCATCTCCATAGTCTAGTAGCTTCCTCTCCTCATCTCCTCTCCTTCATCTCAATAGTCTAGTAGCTTCCGCTCCTCATCTCCTCTCCTTCAACTCAATAGTCTATTAGCTTCCTCTCCTCATCTCCTCTCCTTCATCGCAATAGTCTAGTAGCTTCCTCTCCTCCTCTCCTTCATCTCAATAGTCTAGTGGCCTCCTCTCCTCATCTCCTCTCCTTCATCTCAATAGTCTAGTAGCTTCCTCTCCTCATCTCCTCTCCTCATCTCAATAGTCTAGTAGCTTCCGCTCCTCATCTCCTCTCCTTCATCTCAATAGTCTATTAGCTTCCTCTCCTCATCTCCTCTCCTTCATCGCAATAGTCTAGTAGCTTCCTCTCCTCATCTCCATAGTCTAGTAGCTTCCTCTCCTCATCTCCATAGTCTAGTAGCTTCCTCTCCTCATCTCCATAGTCTAGTAGCTTCCTCTCCTCATCTCCATAGTCTAGTAGCTTCCTCTCCTCATCTCAATAGTCTAGTAGCTTCCTCTCCTCATCTCAATAGTCTAGTAGCTTCCTCTCCTCATCTCAATAGTATAGTAGCGTCCTCTCATCTCAATAGTCTAGTAGCTTCCTCTCCATCTCAATAGTCTAGTAGCTTCCTCTCCTCCATCTCAATAGTCTAGTAGCTTCCTCTCCTCCATCTCAATAGTCTATAGCTTCCTCTCCTTCATCTCAATAGTCTATAGCTTCCTCTCCTTCATCTCAATAGTCTATAGCTTCCTCTCCTTCATCTCAATAGTCTAGTAGCTTCCTCTCATCTCCATCTCAATAGTCTAGTAGCTTCCTCTCCTCATCTCCTCATCTCAATAGTCTGAAGTAGGTTCCTCTCATCTCAATAGTCTTGTAGCTTCCTCTCCTCATCTCAATAGTCTAGTAGCTTCCTCTCCTCATCTCAATAGTCTAGTAGCTTCCTCTCCTCATCTCAATAGTCTAGTAGCTTCCTCTCATCATCTCCATAGTCTAGTAGCTTCCTCTCCTCATCTCCATAGTCTAGTAGCTTCCTCTCCTCATCTCAATAGTATAGTAGCTTCCTCTCATCTCTCCTTCATCTCAATAGTCTAGTAGCTTCCTCTCCTCATCTCATAAGTCTAGTAGCTTCCTCTCCTCATCTCCATAGTCTAGTAGCTTCCTCTCCTCATCTCAATAGTCTAGTAGCTTCCTCTCCTCATCTCAATAGTCTAGTAGCTTCCTCTCCTCATCTCAATAGTATAGTAGATTCCTCTCATCTCAATAGTCTAGTAGCTTCCTCTCCATCTCAATAGTCTAGTAGCTTCCTCTCCTCATCTCCATCTCAATAGTCTAGTAGCTTCCTCTCCTCCATCTCAATAGTCTATAGCTTCCTCTCCTTCATCTCAATAGTCTATAGCTTCCTCTCCTTCATCTCAATAGTCTATAGCTTCCTCTCCTTCATCTCAATAGTCTATAGCTTCCTCTCCTTCATCTCAATAGTCTAGTAGCTTCCTCTCATCTCCATCTCAATAGTCTAGTCGCTTCCTCTCATCTCCATCTCAATAGTCTATAGCTTCCTCTCCTTCATCTCAATAGTCTAGTAGTAGCTTCCTCTCCTCATCTCCTCTCCATCTCAATAGTATAGTAGCTTCCTCTCATCTCCTCTCCTTCATCTCAATAGTCTAGTAGCTTCCTCTCCTCATCTCCATCTCAATAGTCTAGTAGCTTCCTCTCCTCATCTCAATAGTCTAGTAGCTTCCTCTCCTCATCTCAATAGTCTCGTAACTTCCTCTCCTCATCTCAATAGTCTCGTAGCTTCCTCTCCTCATCTCAATAGTCTAGTAGCTTCCTCTCCTCATCTCCTCTCTTTCATCTCAATAGTCTAGTAGCTTCCTCTCCTCATCTCCTCTCCTTCATCTCAATAGTCTCGTAGCTTCCTCTCCTCATCTCAATAGTCTAGTAGCTTCCTCTCCTCATCTCCTCTCTTTCATCTCAATAGTCTAGTAGCTTCCTCTCCTCATCTCCTCATCTCAATAGTCTAGTAGCTTCCTCTCCTCATCTCCTCATCTCAATAGTCTGAAGTAGGTTCCTCTCATCTCAATAGTCTTGTAGCTTCCTCTCCTCATCTCAATAGTCTAGTAGCTTCCTCTCCTCATCTCAATAGTCTAGTAGCTTCCTCTCCTCATCTCAATAGTCTAGTAGCTTCCTCTCCTCATCTCAATAGTCTAGTAGCTTCCTCTCCTCATCTCCTGTCCTTCATCTCAATAGTCTAGTAGCTTCCTCTCCTCATCTCCATAGTCTAGTAGCTTCCTCTCCTCATCTCCATAGTTAGTAGCTTCCTCTCCTCATCTCCTCTCCTTCATCTCAATAGTATAGTAGCTTCCTCTCCTCATCTCCTCCATCCCAATAGTCTAGTAGCTTCCTCTCCTCATCTCCTCCATCCCAATAGTCTAGTAGCTTCCTCTCCTCATCTCAATAGTCTAGTAGCTTCCTCTCCTCATCTCAATAGTCTAGTAGCTTCCTCTCCTCCTCAATAGTCTAGTAGCTTCCTCTCCTCAATAGTCTAGTAGCTTCCTCTCCTCATCTCAATAGTCTAGTAGCTTCCTCTCCTCATCTCAATAGTATAGTAGCTTCCTCTCCTCATCTCAATAGTATAGTAGCTTCCTCTCATCTCCTCTCCTTCATCTCAATAGTCTAGTAGCTTCCTCTCCTCATCTCCATCTCAATAGTCTAGTAGCTTCGTCTCCTCATCTCAATAGTCTAGTAGCTTCCTATCCTCATCTCAATAGTCTCGTAGCTTCCTCTCCTCATCTCAATAGTCTCGTAGCTTCCTCTCCTCATCTCAATAGTCTCGTAGCTTCCTCTCCTCATCTCAATAGTCTCGTAGCTTCCTCTCCTCATCTCATCTCCATAGTCTAGTAGCTTCCTCTCCTCTCCTTCATCTCAATAGTCTATTAGCTTCCTCTCCTCATCTCCTCTCCTTCATCTCAATAGTCTAGTAGCTTCTCCTCATCTCAATAGTCTCGTAGCTTCCTCTCCTCATCTCAATAGTCTAGTAGCTTCCTCTCCTCATCTCCTCATCTCAATAGTCTAGTAGCTTCCTCTCCTCATCTCCTCATCTCAATAGTCTGAAGTAGGTTCCTCTCATCTCAATAGTCTTGTAGCTTCCTCTCCTCATCTCAATAGTCTAGTAGCTTCCTCTCCTCATCTCAATAGTCTAGTAGCTTCCTCTCCTCATCTCAATAGTCTAGTAGCTTCCTCTCCTCATCTCCTCTCCTTCATCTCAATAGTCTAGTAGCTTCCTCTCCTCATCTCAATAGTCCAGTAGCTTACTCTCCTCATCTCCATAGTCTAGTAGCTTCCTCTCCTCATCTCAATAGACTAGTAGCTTCCTCTCCTCATCTCAATAGTCTAGTAGCTTCCTCTCCTCATCTCCTCATCTCAATAGTCTAGTAGCTTCCTCTCCTCATCTCCTCTCTTTCATCTCAATAGTCTAGTAGCTTCCTCTCCTCATCTTCTCTCTTTCATCTCAATAGTCTAGTAGCTTCCTCTCCTCATCTCCTCATCTCAATAGTCTGAAGTAGGTTCCTCTCATCTCAATAGTCCAGTAGCTTCCTCTCCTCATTTCAATAGTCTAGTAGCTTCCTCTCCTCATCTCAATAGTCTAGTAGCTTCCTCTCCTCATCTCAATAGTCTAGTAGCTTCCTCTCCTCATCTCAATAGTCTAGTAGCTTCCTCTCCTCATCTCAATAGTCTAGTAGCTTCCTCTCCTCATCTCAATAGTCTAGTAGCTTCCTCTCCTCATCTCCTGTCCTTCATCTCAATAGTCTAGTAGCTTCCTCTCCTCATCTCCATAGTCTAGTAGCTTCCTCTCCTCATCTCCATAGTTAGTAGCTTCCTCTCCTCATCTCCTCTCCTTCATCTCAATAGTCTAGTAGCTTCCTCTCCTCATCTCAATAGTCCAGTAGCTTCCTCTCCTCATCTCCATAGTCTAGTAGCTTCCTCTCCTCATCTCCATAGTCTAGTAGCTTCCTCTCCTCATCTCCTCTCCTTCATCTCAATAGTCTAGTAGCTTCCGCTCCTCATCTCCTCTCCTTCATCTCAATAGTCTAGTAGCTTCCTCTCCTCATCTCAATAGTCCAGTAGCTTACTCTCCTCATCTCCATAGTCTAGTAGCTTCCTCTCCTCATCTCAATAGACTAGTAGCTTCCTCTCCTCATCTCAATAGTCTAGTAGCTTCCTCTCCTCATCTCCTCTCTTTCATCTCAATAGTCTAGTAGCTTCCTCTCCTCATCTTCTCTCTTTCATCTCAATAGTCTAGTAGCTTCCTCTCCTCATCTCCTCATCTCAATAGTCTGAAGTAGGTTCCTCTCATCTCAATAGTCCAGTAGCTTCCTCTCCTCATTTCAATAGTCTAGTAGCTTCCTCTCCTCATTTCAATAGTCTAGTAGCTTCCTCTCCTCATCTCAATAGTCTAGTAGCTTCCTCTCCTCATCTCAATAGTCTAGTAGCTTCCTCTCCTCATCTCAATAGTCTAGTAGCTTCCTCTCCTCATCTCAATAGTCTAGTAGCTTCCTCTCCTCATCTCAATAGTCTAGTAGCTTCCTCTCCTCATCTCAATAGTCTAGTAGCTTCCTCTCCTCATCTCCTGTCCTTCATCTCAATAGTCTAGTAGCTTCCTCTCCTCATCTCCATAGTCTAGTAGCTTCCTCTCCTCATCTCCATAGTTAGTAGCTTCCTCTCCTCATCTCCTCTCCTTCATCTCAATAGTCTAGTAGCTTCCTCTCCTCATCTCAATAGTCCAGTAGCTTCCTCTCCTCATCTCCATAGTCTAGTAGCTTCCTCTCCTCATCTCCATAGTCTAGTAGCTTCCTCTCCTCATCTCCTCTCCTTCATCTCAATAGTCTAGTAGCTTCCGCTCCTCATCTCCTCTCCTTCAACTCAATAGTCTATTAGCTTCCTCTCCTCATCTCCTCTCCTTCATCTCAATAGTCTAGTGGCCTCCTCTCCTCATCTCCTCTCCTTCATCTCAATAGTCTAGTAGCTTCCTCTCCTCATCTCCTCTCCTCATCTCAATAGTCTAGTAGCTTCCGCTCCTCATCTCCTCTCCTTCATCTCAATAGTCTATTAGCTTCCTCTCCTCATCTCCTCTCCTTCATCGCAATAGTCTAGTAGCTTCCTCTCCTCATCTCATCTCCATAGTCTAGTAGCTTCCTCTCCTCATCTCCTTTCCTCATCTCAATAGTCTAGTAGCTTCCGCTCCTCATCTCCTCTCAATAGTCTAGTAGCTTCCTCTCCTCATCTCAATAGTCTAGTAGCTTCCTCTCCTCATCTCCATAGTCTAGTAGCTTCCTCTCCTCATCTCCATAGTCTAGTAGCTTCCTCTCCTCATCTCAATAGTATAGTAGCTTCCTCTCATCTCTCCTTCATCTCAATAGTCTAGTAGTAGCTTCCTCTCCTCATCTCCTCTCCATCTCAATAGTCTATTAGCTTCCTCTCCATCTCAATAGTCTAGTAGCTTCCTCTCATCTCCATCTCAATAGTCTATAGCTTCCTCTCCTTCATCTCAATAGTCTAGTAGTAGCTTCCTCTCCTCAACTCCTCTCCATCTCAATAGTATAGTAGCTTCCTCTCATCTCCTCTCCTTCATCTCAATAGTCTAGTAGCTTCCTCTCCTCATCTCCATCTCAATAGTCTAGTAGCTTCCTCTCCTCATCTCAATAGTCTAGTAGCTTCATCTCCTCATCTCAATAGTCTCGTAACTTCCTCTCCTCATCTCAATAGTCTCGTAGCTTCCTCTCCTCATCTCAATAGTCTAGTAGCTTCCTCTCCTCCTCGCTTTCATCTCAATAGTCTAGTAGCTTCCTCTCCTCATCTCCTCTCCTTCATCGCAATAGTCTAGTAGCTTCCTCTCCTCATCTCCTCTCCTTCATCTCAATAGTCTCGTAGCTTCCTCTCCTCATCTCAATAGTCTAGTAGCTTCCTCTCCTCATCTCCTCTCTTTCATCTCAATAGTCTAGTAGCTTCTCCTCATCTCAATAGTCTCGTAGCTTCCTCTCCTCATCTCAATAGTCTAGTAGCTTCCTCTCCTCATCTCAATAGTCTAGTAGCTTCCTCTCCTCATCTCCTCTCCTTCATCACAATAGTCAAGTAGCTTCCTCTCCTCATCTCCTCTCCTTCATCTTAATAGTCTAGTAGCTTCTTCTCCTCATCTCCTCTCTTTAATCTCAATAGTCTAGTAGCTTCCTCTCCTCATCTCCTCATCTCAATAGTCTGAAGTAGGTTCCTCTCATCTCAATAGTCTTGTAGCTTCCTCTCCTCATCTCAATAGTCTAGTAGCTTCCTCTCCTCATCTCAATAGTCTAGTAGCTTCCTCTCCTCATCTCAATAGTCTAGTAGCTTCCTCTCCTCATCTCCATAGTCTAGTAGCTTCCTCTCCTCATCTCAATAGTCTAGTAGCTTCCTCTCCTCATCTCAATAGTATAGTAGCTTCCTCTCATCTCTCCTTCATCTCAATAGTCTAGTAGCTTCCTCTCCTCATCTCATAAGTCTAGTAGCTTCCTCTCCTCATCTCCATAGTCTAGTAGCTTCCTCTCCTCATCTCAATAGTCTAGTAGCTTCCTCTCCTCATCTCAATAGTATAGTAGCTTCCTCTCATCTCAATAGTCTAGTAGCTTCCTCTCCATCTCAATAGTCTAGTAGCTTCCTCTCATCTCCATCTCAATAGTCTAGTAGCTTCCTCTCATCTCCATCTCAATAGTCTAGTAGCTTCCCATCTCAATAGTCTAGTAGCTTCCTCTCCTCTCTCCTCATCTCAATAGTCTAGTAGCTTCCTCTCATCTCAATAGTCGTAGCTTCCTCTCCTCATCTCAATAGTCTGTAGCTTCCTCTCCTCATCTCAATAGTCTGTAGCTTCCTCTCCTCATCTCAATAGTCTAGTAGCTTCCTCTCCTCATCTCAATAGTCTAGTAGCTTCCTCTCCTCATCTCCTTCCTTCATCCAATAGTCTAGTAGCTTCCTCTCCTCATCTCCATAGTCTAGTAGCTTCCTCTCCTCATCTCCATATCTCCTCTCCATCTCAATAGTATAGTAGCTTCCTCTCCTCATCTCCTCCATCTCAATAGTCTAGTAGCTTCCTCTCCTCATCTCCTCCATCTCAATAGTCTAGTAGCTTCCTCTCCTCATCTCAATAGTCTAGTAGCTTCCTCTCCTCATCTCAATAGTCTAGTAGCTTCCTCTCCTCATCTCAATAGTCTAGTAGCTTCCTCTCCTCATCTCAATAGTCTAGTAGCTTCCTCTCCTCATCTCAATAGTCTAGTAGCTTCCTCTCCTCATCTCAATAGTATAGTAGCTTCCTCTCCTCATCTCAATAGTATAGTAGCTTCCTCTCATCTCCTCTCCTTCATCTCAATAGTCTAGTAGCTTCCTCTCCTCATCTCCTCTCCTTCATCTCAATAGTCTCGTAGCTTCCTCTCCTCATCTCAATAGTCTCGTAGCTTCCTCTCCTCATCTCAATAGTCTCGTAGCTTCCTCTCCTCATCTCATCTCCATAGTCTAGTAGCTTCCTCTCCTCTCCTTCATCTCAATAGTCTATTAGCTTCCTCTCCTCATCTCCTCTCCTTCATCTCAATAGTCTAGTAGCTTCTCCTCATCTCAATAGTCTCGTAGCTTCCTCTCCTCATCTCAATAGTCTAGTAGCTTCCTCTCCTCATCTCCTCATCTCAATAGTCTAGTAGCTTCCTCTCCTCATCTCCTCATCTCAATAGTCTGAAGTAGGTTCCTCTCATCTCAATAGTCTTGTAGCTTCCTCTCCTCATCTCAATAGTCTAGTAGCTTCCTCTCCTCATCTCAATAGTCTAGTAGCTTCCTCTCCTCATCTCAATAGTCTAGTAGCTTCCTCTCCTCATCTCCTCTCCTTCATCTCAATAGTCTAGTAGCTTCCTCTCCTCATCTCAATAGTCCAGTAGCTTACTCTCCTCATCTCCATAGTCTAGTAGCTTCCTCTCCTCATCTCAATAGTCTAGTAGCTTCCTCTCCTCATCTCCTCATCTCAATAGTCTAGTAGCTTCCTCTCCTCATCTCCTCTCTTTCATCTCAATAGTCTAGTAGCTTCCTCTCCTCATCTTCTCTCTTTCATCTCAATAGTCTAGTAGCTTCCTCTCCTCATCTCCTCATCTCAATAGTCTGAAGTAGGTTCCTCTCATCTCAATAGTCCAGTAGCTTCCTCTCCTCATTTCAATAGTCTAGTAGCTTCCTCTCCTCATCTCAATAGTCTAGTAGCTTCCTCTCCTCATCTCAATAGTCTAGTAGCTTCCTCTCCTCATCTCAATAGTCTAGTAGCTTCCTCTCCTCATCTCAATAGTCTAGTAGCTTCCTCTCCTCATCTCAATAGTCTAGTAGCTTCCTCTCCTCATCTCCTGTCCTTCATCTCAATAGTCTAGTAGCTTCCTCTCCTCATCTCCATAGTCTAGTAGCTTCCTCTCCTCATCTCCATAGTTAGTAGCTTCCTCTCCTCATCTCCTCTCCTTCATCTCAATAGTCTAGTAGCTTCCTCTCCTCATCTCAATAGTCCAGTAGCTTCCTCTCCTCATCTCCATAGTCTAGTAGCTTCCTCTCCTCATCTCCATAGTCTAGTAGCTTCCTCTCCTCATCTCCTCTCCTTCATCTCAATAGTCTAGTAGCTTCCGCTCCTCATCTCCTCTCCTTCATCTCAATAGTCTAGTAGCTTCCTCTCCTCATCTCAATAGTCCAGTAGCTTACTCTCCTCATCTCCATAGTCTAGTAGCTTCCTCTCCTCATCTCAATAGACTAGTAGCTTCCTCTCCTCATCTCAATAGTCTAGTAGCTTCCTCTCCTCATCTCCTCATCTCAATAGTCTAGTAGCTTCCTCTCCTCATCTCCTCTCTTTCATCTCAATAGTCTAGTAGCTTCCTCTCCTCATCTTCTCTCTTTCATCTCAATAGTCTAGTAGCTTCCTCTCCTCATCTCCTCATCTCAATAGTCTGAAGTAGGTTCCTCTCATCTCAATAGTCCAGTAGCTTCCTCTCCTCATTTCAATAGTCTAGTAGCTTCCTCTCCTCATCTCAATAGTCTAGTAGCTTCCTCTCCTCATCTCAATAGTCTAGTAGCTTCCTCTCCTCATCTCAATAGTCTAGTAGCTTCCTCTCCTCATCTCAATAGTCTAGTAGCTTCCTCTCCTCATCTCCTGTCCTTCATCTCAATAGTCTAGTAGCTTCCTCTCCTCATCTCCATAGTCTAGTAGCTTCCTCTCCTCATCTCCATAGTTAGTAGCTTCCTCTCCTCATCTCCTCTCCTTCATCTCAATAGTCTAGTAGCTTCCTCTCCTCATCTCAATAGTCCAGTAGCTTCCTCTCCTCATCTCCATAGTCTAGTAGCTTCCTCTCCTCATCTCCATAGTCTAGTAGCTTCCTCTCCTCATCTCCTCTCCTTCATCTCCATAGTCTAGTAGCTTCCTCTCCTCATCTCCTCTCCTTCATCGCAATAGTCTAGTAGCTTCCTCTCCTCCTCTCCTTCATCTCAATAGTCTAGTGGCCTCCTCTCCTCATCTCCTCTCCTTCATCTCAATAGTCTAGTAGCTTCCTCTCCTCATCTCCTCTCCTCATCTCAATAGTCTAGTAGCTTCCGCTCCTCATCTCCTCTCCTTCATCTCAATAGTCTATTAGCTTCCTCTCCTCATCTCCTCTCCTTCATCGCAATAGTCTAGTAGCTTCCTCTCCTCATCTCATCTCCATAGTCTAGTAGCTTCCTCTCCTCATCTCCATAGTCTAGTAGCTTCCTCTCCTCATCTCAATAGTCTAGTAGCTTCCTCTCCTCATCTCAATAGTCTAGTAGCTTCCTCTCCTCATCTCAATAGTATAGTAGCTTCCTCTCCTCATCTCAATAGTCTAGTAGCTTCCTCTCCTCATCTCCATCTCAATAGTCTAGTAGCTTCCTCTCCTCCATCTCAATAGTCTATAGCTTCATCTCCTTCATCTCAATAGTCTATAGCTTCCTCTCCTTCATCTCAATAGTCTATAGCTTCCTCTCCTTCATCTCAATAGTCTATAGCTTCCTCTCCTTCATCTCAATAGTCTAGTAGCTTCCTCTCCTCTCCATCTCAATAGTATAGTAGCTTCCTCTCATCTCCTCTCCTTCATCTCAATAGTCTAGTAGCTTCCTCTCCTCATCTCCATCTCAATAGTCTAGTAGCTTCCTCTCCTCATCTCAATAGTCTAGTAGCTTCCTCTCCTCATCTCAATAGTCTCGTAACTTCCTCTCCTCATCTCAATAGTCTCGTAGCTTCCTCTCCTCATCTCAATAGTCTAGTAGCTTCCTCTCCTCATCTCTCTTTCATCTCAATAGTCTAGTAGCTTCCTCTCCTCATCTCCTCTCCTTCATCTCAATAGTCTCGTAGCTTCCTCTCCTCATCTCAATAGTCTAGTAGCTTCCTCTCCTCATCTCCTCTCTTTCATCTCAATAGTCTAGTAGCTTCCTCTCCTCATCTCAATAGTCTAGTAGCTTCCTCTCCTCATCTCAATAGTCTAGTAGCTTCCTCTCCTCATCTCAATAGTCTAGTAGCTTCCTCTCCTCATCTCAATAGTCTAGTAGCTTCCTCTCCTCATCTCAATAGTCTAGTAGCTTCCTCTCCTCATCTCAATAGTCTAGTAGCTTCCTCTCCTCATCTCAATAGTCTAGTAGCTTCCTCTCCTCATCTCAATAGTCTAGTAGCTTCCTCTCCTCATCTCCTGTCCTTCATCTCAATAGTCTAGTAGCTTCCTCTCCTCATCTCCATAGTCTAGTAGCTTCCTCTCCTCATCTCCATAGTTAGTAGCTTCCTCTCCTCATCTCCTCTCCTTCATCTCAATAGTCTAGTAGCTTCCTCTCCTCATCTCCTCTCCTTCATCTCAATAGTATAGTAGCTTCCTCTCCTCATCTCCTCCATCCCAATAGTCTAGTAGCTTCCTCTCCTCATCTCAATAGTCTAGTAGCTTCCTCTCCTCATCTCAATAGTCTAGTAGCTTCCTCTCCTCAATAGTCTAGTAGCTTCCTCTCCTCAATAGTCTAGTAGCTTCCTCTCCTCATCTCAATAGTCTAGTAGCTTCCTCTCCTCATCTCAATAGTATAGTAGCTTCCTCTCCTCATCTCAATAGTATAGTAGCTTCCTCTCATCTCCTCTCCTTCATCTCAATAGTCTAGTAGCTTCCTCTCCTCATCTCCATCTCAATAGTCTAGTAGCTTCGTCTCCTCATCTCAATAGTCTAGTAGCTTCCTATCCTCATCTCAATAGTCTCGTAGCTTCCTCTCCTCATCTCAATAGTCTCGTAGCTTCCTCTCCTCATCTCAATAGTCTCGTAGCTTCCTCTCCTCATCTCAATAGTCTCGTAGCTTCCTCTCCTCATCTCATCTCCATAGTCTAGTAGCTTCCTCTCCTCTCCTTCATCTCAATAGTCTATTAGCTTCCTCTCCTCATCTCCTCTCCTTCATCTCAATAGTCTAGTAGCTTCTCCTCATCTCAATAGTCTCGTAGCTTCCTCTCCTCATCTCAATAGTCTAGTAGCTTCCTCTCCTCATCTCCTCATCTCAATAGTCTAGTAGCTTCCTCTCCTCATCTCCTCATCTCAATAGTCTGAAGTAGGTTCCTCTCATCTCAATAGTCTTGTAGCTTCCTCTCCTCATCTCAATAGTCTAGTAGCTTCCTCTCCTCATCTCAATAGTCTAGTAGCTTCCTCTCCTCATCTCAATAGTCTAGTAGCTTCCTCTCCTCATCTCCTCTCCTTCATCTCAATAGTCTAGTAGCTTCCTCTCCTCATCTCAATAGTCCAGTAGCTTACTCTCCTCATCTCCATAGTCTAGTAGCTTCCTCTCCTCATCTCAATAGACTAGTAGCTTCCTCTCCTCATCTCAATAGTCTAGTAGCTTCCTCTCCTCATCTCCTCATCTCAATAGTCTAGTAGCTTCCTCTCCTCATCTCCTCTCTTTCATCTCAATAGTCTAGTAGCTTCCTCTCCTCATCTTCTCTCTTTCATCTCAATAGTCTAGTAGCTTCCTCTCCTCATCTCCTCATCTCAATAGTCTGAAGTAGGTTCCTCTCATCTCAATAGTCCAGTAGCTTCCTCTCCTCATTTCAATAGTCTAGTAGCTTCCTCTCCTCATCTCAATAGTCTAGTAGCTTCCTCTCCTCATCTCAATAGTCTAGTAGCTTCCTCTCCTCATCTCAATAGTCTAGTAGCTTCCTCTCCTCATCTCAATAGTCTAGTAGCTTCCTCTCCTCATCTCAATAGTCTAGTAGCTTCCTCTCCTCATCTCCTGTCCTTCATCTCAATAGTCTAGTAGCTTCCTCTCCTCATCTCCATAGTCTAGTAGCTTCCTCTCCTCATCTCCATAGTTAGTAGCTTCCTCTCCTCATCTCCTCTCCTTCATCTCAATAGTCTAGTAGCTTCCTCTCCTCATCTCAATAGTCCAGTAGCTTCCTCTCCTCATCTCCATAGTCTAGTAGCTTCCTCTCCTCATCTCCATAGTCTAGTAGCTTCCTCTCCTCATCTCCTCTCCTTCATCTCAATAGTCTAGTAGCTTCCGCTCCTCATCTCCTCTCCTTCATCTCAATAGTCTAGTAGCTTCCTCTCCTCATCTCAATAGTCCAGTAGCTTACTCTCCTCATCTCCATAGTCTAGTAGCTTCCTCTCCTCATCTCAATAGACTAGTAGCTTCCTCTCCTCATCTCAATAGTCTAGTAGCTTCCTCTCCTCATCTCCTCATCTCAATAGTCTAGTAGCTTCCTCTCCTCATCTCCTCTCTTTCATCTCAATAGTCTAGTAGCTTCCTCTCCTCATCTTCTCTCTTTCATCTCAATAGTCTAGTAGCTTCCTCTCCTCATCTCCTCATCTCAATAGTCTGAAGTAGGTTCCTCTCATCTCAATAGTCCAGTAGCTTCCTCTCCTCATTTCAATAGTCTAGTAGCTTCCTCTCCTCATCTCAATAGTCTAGTAGCTTCCTCTCCTCATCTCAATAGTCTAGTAGCTTCCTCTCCTCATCTCAATAGTCTAGTAGCTTCCTCTCCTCATCTCAATAGTCTAGTAGCTTCCTCTCCTCATCTCAATAGTGTAGTAGCTTCCTCTCCTCATCTCAATAGTCTAGTAGCTTCCTCTCCTCATCTCCTGTCCTTCATCTCAATAGTCTAGTAGCTTCCTCTCCTCATCTCCATAGTCTAGTAGCTTCCTCTCCTCATCTCCATAGTTAGTAGCTTCCTCTCCTCATCTCCTCTCCATCTCAATAGTCTAGTAGCTTCCTCTCCTCATCTCAATAGTCCAGTAGCTTCCTCTCCTCATCTCCATAGTCTAGTAGCTTCCTCTCCTCATCTCCATAGTCTAGTAGCTTCCTCTCCTCATCTCCTCTCCTTCATCTCAATAGTCTAGTAGCTTCCGCTCCTCATCTCCTCTCCTTCAACTCAATAGTCTATTAGCTTCCTCTCCTCATCTCCTCTCCTTCATCGCAATAGTCTAGTAGCTTCCTCTCCTCCTCTCCTTCATCTCAATAGTCTAGTGGCCTCCTCTCCTCATCTCCTCTCCTTCATCTCAATAGTCTAGTAGCTTCCTCTCCTCATCTCCTCTCCTCATCTCAATAGTCTAGTAGCTTCCGCTCCTCATCTCCTCTCCTTCATCGCAATAGTCTAGTAGCTTCCTCTCCTCATCTCATCTCCATAGTCTAGTAGCTTCCTCTCCTCATCTCCTTTCCTCATCTCAATAGTCTAGTAGCTTCCGCTCCTCATCTCCTCTCAATAGTCTAGTAGCTTCCTCTCCTCATCTCAATAGTCTAGTAGCTTCCTCTCCTCATCTCCATAGTCTAGTAGCTTCCTCTCCTCATCTCCATAGTCTAGTAGCTTCCTCTCCTCATCTCAATAGTATAGTAGCTTCCTCTCATCTCTCCTTCATCTCAATAGTCTAGTAGTAGCTTCCTCTCCTCATCTCCTCTCCATCTCAATAGTCTATTAGCTTCCTCTCCATCTCAATAGTCTAGTAGCTTCCTCTCATCTCCATCTCAATAGTCTATAGCTTCCTCTCCTTCATCTCAATAGTCTAGTAGCTTCCTCTCCTCATCTCCTCTCCTTCATCACAATAGTCAAGTAGCTTCCTCTCCTCATCTCCTCTCCTTCATCTTAATAGTCTAGTAGCTTCTTCTCCTCATCTCCTCTCTTTAATCTCAATAGTCTAGTAGCTTCCTCTGCTCATCTCCTCATCTCAATAGTCTGAAGTAGGTTCCTCTCATCTCAATAGTCTTGTAGCTTCCTCTCCTCATCTCAATAGTCTAGTAGCTTCCTCTCCTCATCTCAATAGTCTAGTAGCTTCCTCTCCTCATCTCAATAGTCTAGTAGCTTCCTCTCATCATCTCCATAGTCTAGTAGCTTCCTCTCCTCATCTCCATAGTCTAGTAGCTTCCTCTCCTCATCTCAATAGTATAGTAGCTTCCTCTCATCTCTCCTTCATCTCAATAGTCTAGTAGCTTCCTCTCCTCATCTCATAAGTCTAGTAGCTTCCTCTCCTCATCTCCATAGTCTAGTAGCTTCCTCTCCTCATCTCAATAGTCTAGTAGCTTCCTCTCCTCATCTCAATAGTATAGTAGCTTCCTCTCATCTCAATAGTCTAGTAGCTTCCTCTCCATCTCAATAGTCTAGTAGCTTCCTCTCCTCATCTCCATCTCAATAGTCTAGTAGCTTCCTCTCATCTCCATCTCAATAGTCTAGTCGCTTCCTCTCATCTCCATCTCAATAGTCTATAGCTTCCTCTCCTTCATCTCAATAGTCTAGTAGTAGCTTCCTCTCCTCATCTCCTCTCCATCTCAATAGTATAGTAGCTTCCTCTCATCTCCTCTCCATCTCAATAGTCTAGTAGCTTCCTCTCCTCAACTCCATCTCAATAGTCTAGTAGCTTCCTCTCCTCATCTCAATAGTCTAGTAGCTTCCTCTCCTCATCTCAATAGTCTAGTAGCTTCCTCTCCTCATCTCAATAGTCTCGTAACTTCCTCTCCTCATCTCAATAGTCTAGTAGCTTCCTCTCCTCATCTCAATAGTCTAGTAGCTTCCTCTCCTCATCTCCTCTCTTTCATCTCAATAGTCTAGTAGCTTCCTATCCTCATCTCCTCTCCTTCATCTCAATAGTCTCGTAGCTTCCTCTCCTCATCTCAATAGTCTAGTAGCTTCCTCTCCTCATCTCCTCATCTCAATAGTCTAGTAGCTTCCTCTCCTCATCTCCTCATCTCAATAGTCTGCAGTAGGTTCCTCTCATCTCAATAGTCTTGTAGCTTCCTCTCCTCATCTCAATAGTCTAGTAGCTTCCTCTCCTCATCTCAATAGTCTAGTAGCTTCCTCTCCTCATCTCAATAGTCTAGTAGCTTCCTCTCCTCATCTCAATAGTCTAGTAGCTTCCTCTCCTCATCTCAATAGTCTAGTAGCTTCCTCTCCTCATCTCAATAGTCTAGTAGCTTCCTCTCCTCATCTCAATAGTCTAGTAGCTTCCTCTCCTCATCTCCTGTCCTTCATCTCAATAGTCTAGTAGCTTCCTCTCCTCATCTCCATAGTCTAGTAGCTTCCTCTCCTCATCTCCATAGTTAGTAGCTTCCTCTCCTCATCTCCTCTCCTTCATCTCAATAGTCTAGTAGCTTCCTCTCCTCATCTCCTCTCCTTCATCTCAATAGTATAGTAGCTTCCTCTCCTCATCTCCTCCATCCCAATAGTCTAGTAGCTTCCTCTCCTCATCTCAATAGTCTAGTAGCTTCCTCTCCTCATCTCAATAGTCTAGTAGCTTCCTCTCCTCATCTCAATAGTCTAGTAGCTTCCTCTCCTCAATAGTCTAGTAGCTTCCTCTCCTCATCTCAATAGTCTAGTAGCTTCCTCTCCTCATCTCAATAGTATAGTAGCTTCCTCTCCTCATCTCAATAGTATAGTAGCTTCCTCTCATCTCCTCTCCTTCATCTCAATAGTCTAGTAGCTTCCTCTCCTCATCTCCATCTCAATAGTCTAGTAGCTTCCTCTCCTCATCTCAATAGTCTAGTAGCTTCCTATCCTCATCTCAATAGTCTCGTAGCTTCCTCTCCTCATCTCAATAGTCTCGTAGCTTCCTCTCCTCATCTCAATAGTCTCGTAGCTTCCTCTCCTCATCTCAATAGTCTCGTAGCTTCCTCTCCTCATCTCATCTCCATAGTCTAGTAGCTTCCTCTCCTCTCCTTCATCTCAATAGTCTATTAGCTTCCTCTCCTCATCTCCTCTCCTTCATCTCAATAGTCTAGTAGCTTCTCCTCATCTCAATAGTCTCGTAGCTTCCTCTCCTCATCTCAATAGTCTAGTAGCTTCCTCTCCTCATCTCATAAGTCTAGTAGCTTCCTCTCCTCATCTCCATAGTCTAGTAGCTTCCTCTCCTCATCTCAATAGTCTAGTAGCTTCCTCTCCTCATCTCAATAGTCTAGTAGCTTCCTCTCCTCATCTCAATAGTCTAGTAGCTTCCTCTCCTCATCTCAATAGTATAGTAGCTTCCTCTCATCTCAATAGTCTAGTAGCTTCCTCTCCTCATCTCCATCTCAATAGTCTAGTAGCTTCCTCTCCTCCATCTCAATAGTCTATAGCTTCCTCTCCTTCATCTCAATAGTCTATAGCTTCCTCTCCTTCATCTCAATAGTCTATAGCTTCCTCTCCTTCATCTCAATAGTCTATAGCTTCCTCTCCTTCATCTCAATAGTCTATAGCTTCCTCTCCTTCATCTCAATAGTCTAGTAGCTTCCTCTCATCTCCATCTCAATAGTCTAGTCGCTTCCTCTCATCTCCATCTCAATAGTCTATAGCTTCCTCTCCTTCATCTCAATAGTCTAGTAGTAGCTTCCTCTCCTCATCTCCATCTCAATAGTATAGTAGCTTCCTCTCCTCATCTCAATAGTCTAGTAGCTTCCTCTCCTCATCTCAATAGTCTCGTAACTTCCTCTCCTCATCTCAATAGTCTCGTAGCTTCCTCTCCTCATCTCAATAGTCTAGTAGCTTCCTCTCCTCATCTCCTCTCTTTCATCTCAATAGTCTAGTAGCTTCCTCTCCTCATCTCCTCTCCTTCATCTCAATAGTCTCGTAGCTTCCTCTCCTCATCTCAATAGTCTAGTAGCTTCCTCTCCTCATCTCCTCTCTTTCATCTCAATAGTCTAGTAGCTTCCTCTCCTCATCTCCTCATCTCAATAGTCTAGTAGCTTCCTCTCCTCATCTCCTCATCTCAATAGTCTGAAGTAGGTTCCTCTCATCTCAATAGTCTTGTAGCTTCCTCTCCTCATCTCAATAGTCTAGTAGCTTCCTCTCCTCATCTCAATAGTCTAGTAGCTTCCTCTCCTCATCTCAATAGTCTAGTAGCTTCCTCTCCTCATCTCCTCTCCTTCATCTCAATAGTCTCGTAGCTTCCTCTCCTCATCTCAATAGTCTAGTAGCTTCCTCTCCTCATCTCCTCTCTTTCATCTCAATAGTCTAGTAGCTTCCTCTCCTCATCTCCTCATCTCAATAGTCTAGTAGCTTCCTCTCCTCATCTCCTCATCTCAATAGTCTGAAGTAGGTTCCTCTCATCTCAATAGTCTAGTAGCTTCCTCTCCTCATCTCAATAGTCTAGTAGCTTCCTCTCCTCATCTCAATAGTCTAGTAGCTTCCTCTCCTCATCTCAATAGTCTAGTAGCTTCCTCTCCTCATCTCAATAGTCTAGTAGCTTCCTCTCCTCATCTCAATAGTCTATAGCTTCCTCTCCTTCATCTCAATAGTCTATAGCTTCCTCTCCTTCATCTCAATAGTCTATAGCTTCCTCTCCTTCATCTCAATAGTCTAGTAGCTTCCTCTCATCTCCATCTCAATAGTCTAGTCGCTTCCTCCCATCTCAATAGTCTATAGCTTCCTCTCCTTCATCTCAATAGTCTAGTAGTAGCTTCCTCTCCTCATCTCAATAGTCTCGTAGCTTCCTCTCCTCATCTCAATAGTCTCGTAGCTTCCTCTCCTCATCTCAATAGTCTCGTAGCTTCCTCTCCTCTCCTTCATCTCAATAGTCTATTAGCTTCCTCTCCTCATCTCCTCTCCTTCATCTCAATAGTCTAGTAGCTTCTCCTCATCTCAATAGTCTCGTAGCTTCCTCTCCTCATCTCAATAGTCTAGTAGCTTCCTCTCCTCATCTCCTCATCTCAATAGTCTAGTAGCTTCCTCTCCTCATCTCCTCATCTCAATAGTCTGAAGTAGGTTCCTCTCATCTCAATAGTCTTGTAGCTTCCTCTCCTCATCTCAATAGTCTAGTAGCTTCCTCTCCTCATCTCAATAGTCTAGTAGCTTCCTCTCCTCATCTCAATAGTCTAGTAGCTTCCTCTCCTCATCTCCTCTCCTTCATCTCAATAGTCTAGTAGCTTCCTCTCCTCATCTCAATAGTCCAGTAGCTTACTCTCCTCATCTCCATAGTCTAGTAGCTTCCTCTCCTCATCTCAATAGTCTAGTAGCTTCCTCTCCTCATCTCAATAGTCTAGTAGCTTCCTCTCCTCATCTCCTCTCTTTCATCTCAATAGTCTAGTAGCTTCCTCTCCTCATCTTCTCTCTTTCATCTCAATAGTCTAGTAGCTTCCTCTCCTCATCTCCTCATCTCAATAGTCTGAAGTAGGTTCCTCTCATCTCAATAGTCCAGTAGCTTCCTCTCCTCATTTCAATAGTCTAGTAGCTTCCTCTCCTCATCTCAATAGTCTAGTAGCTTCCTCTCCTCATCTCAATAGTCTAGTAGCTTCCTCTCCTCATCTCAATAGTCTAGTAGCTTCCTCTCCTCATCTCAATAGTCTAGTAGCTTCCTCTCCTCATCTCCTGTCCTTCATCTCAATAGTCTCGTAGCTTCCTCTCCTCATCTCCTCTCTTTCATCTCAATAGTCTAGTAGCTTCCTCTCCTCATCTCCTCTCCTTCATCTCAATAGTCTCGTAGCTTCCTCTCCTCATCTCAATAGTCTAGTAGCTTCCTCTCCTCATCTCCTCTCTTTCATCTCAATAGTCTAGTAGCTTCCTCTCCTCATCTCCTCATCTCAATAGTCTAGTAGCTTCCTCTCCTCATCTCCTCATCTCAATAGTCTGAAGTAGGTTCCTCTCATCTCAATAGTCTTGTAGCTTCCTCTCCTCATCTCAATAGTCTAGTAGCTTCCTCTCCTCATCTCAATAGTCTAGTAGCTTCCTCTCCTCATCTCAATAGTCTAGTAGCTTCCTCTCCTCATCTCAATAGTCTAGTAGCTTCCTCTCCTCATCTCAATAGTCTATAGCTTCCTCTCCTTCATCTCAATAGTCTAGTAGTAGCTTCCTCTCCTCATCTCCATCTCAATAGTATAGTAGCTTCCTCTCATCTCCTCTCCTTCATCTCAATAGTCTAGTAGCTTCCTCTCCTCATCTCCATCTCAATAGTCTAGTAGCTTCCTCTCCTCATCTCAATAGTCTAGTAGCTTCCTCTCATCATCTCAATAGTCTCGTAACTTCCTCTCCTCATCTCAATAGTCTCGTAGCTTCCTCTCCTCATCTCAATAGTCTAGTAGCTTCCTCTCCTCATCTCCTCTCTTTCATCTCAATAGTCTAGTAGCTTCCTCTCCTCATCTCCTCTCCATCTCAATAGTCTCGTAGCTTCCTCTCCTCATCTCAATAGTCTAGTAGCTTCCTCTCCTCATCTCCTCTCTTTCATCTCAATAGTCTAGTAGCTTCCTCTCCTCATCTCCTCATCTCAATAGTCTAGTAGCTTCCTCTCCTCATCTCCATCTCAATAGTCTAGTAGCTTCCTCTCCTCATCTCAATAGTCTAGTAGCTTCCTCTCCTCATCTCAATAGTCTAGTAGCTTCCTCTCCTCATCTCAATAGTCTAGTAGCTTCCTCTCCTCATCTCAATAGTCTAGTAGCTTCCTCTCCTCATCTCAATAGTCTAGTAGCTTCCTCTCCTCATCTCAATAGTCTAGTAGCTTCCTCTCCTCATCTCCTGTCCTTCATCTCCATAGTCTAGTAGCTTCCTCTCCTCATCTCCATAGTCTAGTAGCTTCCTCTCCTCATCTCCATAGTTAGTAGCTTCCTCTCCTCATCTCCTCTCCTTCATCTCAATAGTCTAGTAGCTTCCTCTCCTCATCTCCTCTCCTTCATCTCAATAGTATAGTAGCTTCCTCTCCTCATCTCCTCCATCCCAATAGTCTAGTAGCTTCCTCTCCTCATCTCAATAGTCTAGTAGCTTCCTCTCCTCATCTCAATAGTCTAGTAGCTTACTCTCCTCATCTCAATAGTATAGTAGCTTCCTCTCCTCATCTCAATAGTATAGTAGCTTCCTCTCATCTCCATCTCAATAGTCTATAGCTTCCTCTCCTTCATCTCAATAGTCTAGTAGTAGCTTCCTCTCCTCATCTCCATCTCAATAGTATAGTAGCTTCCTCTCATCTCCTCTCCTTCATCTCAATAGTCTAGTAGCTTCCTCTCCTCATCTCCATCTCAATAGTCTAGTAGCTTCCTCTCCTCATCTCAATAGTCTAGTAGCTTCCTCTCCTCATCTCAATAGTCTAGTAGCTTCCTCTCCTCATCTCAATAGTCTCGTAACTTCCTCTCCTCATCTCAATAGTCTCGTAGCTTCCTCTCCTCATCTCAATAGTCTAGTAGCTTCCTCTCCTCATCTCCTCTCTTTCATCTCAATAGTCTAGTAGCTTCCTCTCCTCATCTCCTCTCCTTCATCTCAATAGTCTCGTAGCTTCCTCTCCTCATCTCAATAGTCTAGTAGCTTCCTCTCCTCATCTCCTCTCTTTCATCTCAATAGTCTAGTAGCTTCCTCTCCTCATCTCCTCATCTCAATAGTCTAGTAGCTTCCTCTCCTCATCTCCTTCTCAATAGTCTAGTAGCTTCCTCTCCTCATCTCAATAGTCTAGTAGCTTCCTCTCCTCATCTAAATAGTCTAGTAGCTTCCTCTCCTCATCTCAATAGTCTAGTAGCTTCCTCTCCTCATCTCAATAGTCTAGTAGCTTCCTCTCCTCATCTCAATAGTCTAGTAGCTTCCTCTCCTCATCTCAATAGTCTAGTAGCTTCCTCTCCTCATCTCAATAGTCTAGTAGCTTCCTCTCCTCATCTCCTGTCCTTCATCTCCATAGTCTAGTAGCTTCCTCTCCTCATCTCCATAGTCTAGTAGCTTCCTCTCCTCATCTCCATAGTTAGTAGCTTCCTCTCCTCATCTCCTCTCCTTCATCTCAATAGTATAGTAGCTTCCTCTCCTCATCTCCTCCATCCCAATAGTCTAGTAGCTTCCTCTCCTCAATAGTCTAGTAGCTTCCTCTCCTCATCTCAATAGTCTAGTAGCTTCCTCTCCTCATCTCAATAGTATAGTAGCTTCCTCTCCTCATCTCAATAGTATAGTAGCTTCCTCTCATCTCCTCTCCTTCATCTCAATAGTCTAGTAGCTTCCTCTCCTCATCTCCATCTCAATAGTCTAGTAGCTTCCTCTCCTCATCTCAATAGTCTAGTAGCTTCCTATCCTCATCTCAATAGTCTCGTAGCTTCCTCTCCTCATCTCAATAGTCTCGTAGCTTCCTCTCCTCATCTCAATAGTCTCGTAGCTTCCTCTCCTCATCTCAATAGTCTCGTAGCTTCCTCTCCTCATCTCATCTCCATAGTCTAGTAGCTTCCTCTCCTCTCCTTCATCTCAATAGTCTATTAGCTTCCTCTCCTCATCTCCTCTCCTTCATCTCAATAGTCTAGTAGCTTCTCCTCATCTCAATAGTCTCGTAGCTTCCTCTCCTCATCTCAATAGTCTAGTAGCTTCCTCTCCTCATCTCAATAGTCTAGTAGCTTCCTCTCCTCATCTCCTCATCTCAATAGTCTGAAGTAGGTTCCTCTCATCTCAATAGTCTTGTAGCTTCCTCTCCTCATCTCAATAGTCTAGTAGCTTCCTCTCCTCATCTCAATAGTCTAGTAGCTTCCTCTCCTCATCTCAATAGTCTAGTAGCTTCCTCTCCTCATCTCCTCTCCATCTCAATAGTCTAGTAGCTTCCTCTCCTCATCTCAATAGTCCAGTAGCTTACTCTCCTCATCTCCATAGTCTAGTAGCTTCCTCTCCTCATCTCAATAGACTAGTAGCTTCCTCTCCTCATCTCAATAGTCTAGTAGCTTCCTCTCCTCATCTCAATAGTCTAGTAGCTTCCTCTCCTCATCTCCTCTCTTTCATCTCAATAGTCTAGTAGCTTCCTCTCCTCATCTTCTCTCTTTCATCTCAATAGTCTAGTAGCTTCCTCTCCTCATCTCCTCATCTCAATAGTCTGAAGTAGGTTCCTCTCATCTCAAATGTCCAGTAGCTTCCTCTCCTCATTTCAATAGTCTAGTAGCTTCCTCTCCTCATCTCAATAGTCTAGTAGCTTCCTCTCCTCATCTCAATAGTCTAGTAGCTTCCTCTCCTCATCTCAATAGTCTAGTAGCTTCCTCTCCTCATCTCAATAGTCTAGTAGCTTCCTCTCCTCATCTCCTGTCCTTCATCTCAATAGTCTAGTAGCTTCCTCTCCTCATCTCCATAGTTAGTAGCTTCCTCTCCTCATCTCCTCTCCTTCATCTAAATAGTCCAGTAGCTTCCTCTCCTCATCTCAATAGTCCAGTAGCTTCCTCTCCTCATCTCCATAGTCTAGTAGCTTCCTCTCCTCATCTCCATAGTCTAGTAGCTTCCTCTCCTCATCTCCATAGTCTAGTAGCTTCCTCTCCTCATCTCCTCTCCTTCATCTCAATAGTCTAGTAGCTTCCGCTCCTCATCTCCTCTCCTTCAACTCAATAGTCTATTAGCTTCCTCTCCTCATCTCCTCTCCTTCATCTCAATAGTCTAGTAGCTTCTCCTCATCTCAATAGTCTCGTAGCTTCCTCTCCTCATCTCAATAGTCTAGTAGCTTCCTCTCCTCATCTCAATAGTCTAGTAGCTTCCTCTCCTCATCTCCTCATCTCAATAGTCTGAAGTAGGTTCCTCTCATCTCAATAGTCTTGTAGCTTCCTCTCCTCATCTCAATAGTCTAGTAGCTTCCTCTCCTCATCTCAATAGTCTAGTAGCTTCCTCTCCTCATCTCAATAGTCTAGTAGCTTCCTCTCCTCATCTCCTCTCCATCTCAATAGTCTAGTAGCTTCCTCTCCTCATCTCAATAGTCCAGTAGCTTACTCTCCTCATCTCCATAGTCTAGTAGCTTCCTCTCCTCATCTCAATAGACTAGTAGCTTCCTCTCCTCATCTCAATAGTCTAGTAGCTTCCTCTCCTCATCTCAATAGTCTAGTAGCTTCCTCTCCTCATCTCCTCTCTTTCATCTCAATAGTCTAGTAGCTTCCTCTCCTCATCTTCTCTCTTTCATCTCAATAGTCTAGTAGCTTCCTCTCCTCATCTCCTCTCCTCATCTCAATAGTCTAGTAGCTTCCGCTCCTCATCTCCTCTCCTTCATCTCAATAGTCTATTAGCTTCCTCTCCTCATCTCCTCTCCTTCATCGCAATAGTCTAGTAGCTTCCTCTCCTCATCTCATCTCCATAGTCTAGTAGCTTCCTCTCCTCATCTCCTCATCTCAATAGTCTAGTAGCTTCCTCTCCTCATCTCCTCATCTCAATAGTCTGAAGTAGGTTCCTCTCATCTCAATAGTCTTGTAGCTTCCTCTCCTCATCTCAATAGTCTAGTAGCTTCCTCTCCTCATCTCAATAGTCTAGTAGCTTCCTCTCCTCATCTCAATAGTCTAGTAGCTTCCTCTCCTCATCTCAATAGTCTAGTAGCTTCCTCTCCTCATCTCAATAGTCTATAGCTTCCTCTCCTTCATCTCAATAGTCTATAGCTTCCTCTCCTTCATCTCAATAGTCTATAGCTTCCTCTCCTTCATCTCAATAGTCTAGTAGCTTCCTCTCATCTCCATCTCAATAGTCTAGTAGCTTCCTCTCATCTCCATCTCAATAGTCTAGTCGCTTCCTCTCATCTCCATCTCAATAGTTTATAGCTTCCTCTCCTTCATCTCAATAGTCTAGTAGTAGCTTCCTCTCCTCATCTCCATCTCAATAGTATAGTAGCTTCCTCTCATCTCCTCTCCTTCATCTCAATAGTCTAGTAGCTTCCTCTCCTCATCTCCATCTCAATAGTCTAGTAGCTTCCTCTCCTCATCTCAATAGTCTAGTAGCTTCCTCTCCTCATCTCAATAGTCTCGTAACTTCCTCTCCTCATCTCAATAGTCTCGTAGCTTCCTCTCCTCATCTCAATAGTCTAGTAGCTTCCTCTCCTCATCTCCTCTCTTTCATCTCAATAGTCTAGTAGCTTCCTCTCCTCATCTCCTCTCCTTCATCTCAATAGTCTCGTAGCTTCCTCTCCTCATCTCAATAGTCTAGTAGCTTCCTCTCCTCATCTCCTCTCTTTCATCTCAATAGTCTAGTAGCTTCCTCTCCTCATCTCCTCATCTCAATAGTCTAGTAGCTTCCTCTCCTCATCTCCATCTCAATAGTCTAGTAGCTTCCTCTCCTCATCTCAATAGTCTAGTAGCTTCCTCTCCTCATCTCAATAGTCTAGTAGCTTCCTCTCCTCATCTCAATAGTCTAGTAGCTTCCTCTCCTCATCTCAATAGTCTAGTAGCTTCCTCTCCTCATCTCAATAGTCTAGTAGCTTCCTCTCCTCATCTCCTGTCCTTCATCTCCATAGTCTAGTAGCTTCCTCTCCTCATCTCCATAGTCTAGTAGCTTCCTCTCCTCATCTCCATAGTTAGTAGCTTCCTCTCCTCATCTCCTCTCCTTCATCTCAATAGTCTAGTAGCTTCCTCTCCTCATCTCCTCTCCTTCATCTCAATAGTATAGTAGCTTCCTCTCCTCATCTCCTCCATCCCAATAGTCTAGTAGCTTCCTCTCCTCATCTCAATAGTCTAGTAGCTTCCTCTCCTCATCTCAATAGTCTAGTAGCTTACTCTCCTCATCTCAATAGTATAGTAGCTTCCTCTCCTCATCTCAATAGTATAGTAGCTTCCTCTCATCTCCATCTCAATAGTCTATAGCTTCCTCTCCTTCATCTCAATAGTCTAGTAGTAGCTTCCTCTCCTCATCTCCATCTCAATAGTATAGTAGCTTCCTCTCATCTCCTCTCCTTCATCTCAATAGTCTAGTAGCTTCCTCTCCTCATCTCCATCTCAATAGTCTAGTAGCTTCCTCTCCTCATCTCAATAGTCTAGTAGCTTCCTCTCCTCATCTCAATAGTCTAGTAGCTTCCTCTCCTCATCTCAATAGTCTCGTAACTTCCTCTCCTCATCTCAATAGTCTCGTAGCTTCCTCTCCTCATCTCAATAGTCTAGTAGCTTCCTCTCCTCATCTCCTCTCTTTCATCTCAATAGTCTAGTAGCTTCCTCTCCTCATCTCCTCTCCTTCATCTCAATAGTCTCGTAGCTTCCTCTCCTCATCTCAATAGTCTAGTAGCTTCCTCTCCTCATCTCCTCTCTTTCATCTCAATAGTCTAGTAGCTTCCTCTCCTCATCTCCTCATCTCAATAGTCTAGTAGCTTCCTCTCCTCATCTCCTTCTCAATAGTCTAGTAGCTTCCTCTCCTCATCTCAATAGTCTAGTAGCTTCCTCTCCTCATCTAAATAGTCTAGTAGCTTCCTCTCCTCATCTCAATAGTCTAGTAGCTTCCTCTCCTCATCTCAATAGTCTAGTAGCTTCCTCTCCTCATCTCAATAGTCTAGTAGCTTCCTCTCCTCATCTCAATAGTCTAGTAGCTTCCTCTCCTCATCTCAATAGTCTAGTAGCTTCCTCTCCTCATCTCCTGTCCTTCATCTCCATAGTCTAGTAGCTTCCTCTCCTCATCTCCATAGTCTAGTAGCTTCCTCTCCTCATCTCCATAGTTAGTAGCTTCCTCTCCTCATCTCCTCTCCTTCATCTCAATAGTCTAGTAGCTTCCTCTCCTCATCTCCTCTCCTTCATCTCAATAGTATAGTAGCTTCCTCTCCTCATCTCCTCCATCCCAATAGTCTAGTAGCTTCCTCTCCTCAATAGTCTAGTAGCTTCCTCTCCTCATCTCAATAGTCTAGTAGCTTCCTCTCCTCATCTCAATAGTATAGTAGCTTCCTCTCCTCATCTCAATAGTATAGTAGCTTCCTCTCATCTCCTCTCCTTCATCTCAATAGTCTAGTAGCTTCCTCTCCTCATCTCCATCTCAATAGTCTAGTAGCTTCCTCTCCTCATCTCAATAGTCTAGTAGCTTCCTATCCTCATCTCAATAGTCTCGTAGCTTCCTCTCCTCATCTCAATAGTCTCGTAGCTTCCTCTCCTCATCTCAATAGTCTCGTAGCTTCCTCTCCTCATCTCAATAGTCTCGTAGCTTCCTCTCCTCATCTCATCTCCATAGTCTAGTAGCTTCCTCTCCTCTCCTTCATCTCAATAGTCTATTAGCTTCCTCTCCTCATCTCCTCTCCTTCATCTCAATAGTCTAGTAGCTTCTCCTCATCTCAATAGTCTAGTAGCTTCCTCTCCTCATCTCCTCATCTCAATAGTCTAGTAGCTTCCTCTCCTCATCTCCTCATCTCAATAGTCTGAAGTAGGTTCCTCTCATCTCAATAGTCTTGTAGCTTCCTCTCCTCATCTCAATAGTCTAGTAGCTTCCTCTCCTCATCTCAATAGACTAGTAGCTTCCTCTCCTCATCTCAATAGTCTAGTAGCTTCCTCTCCTCATCTCAATAGTCTAGTAGCTTCCTCTCCTCATCTCCTCTCTTTCATCTCAATAGTCTAGTAGCTTCCTCTCCTCATCTTCTCTCTTTCATCTCAATAGTCTAGTAGCTTCCTCTCCTCATCTCCTCATCTCAATAGTCTGAAGTAGGTTCCTCTCATCTCAATAGTCCAGTAGCTTCCTCTCCTCATTTCAATAGTCTAGTAGCTTCCTCTCCTCATCTCAATAGTCTAGTAGCTTCCTCTCCTCATCTCAATAGTCTAGTAGCTTCCTCTCCTCATCTCAATAGTCTAGTAGCTTCCTCTCCTCATCTCCTGTCCTTCATCTCAATAGTCTAGTAGCTTCCTCTCCTCATCTCCATAGTTAGTAGCTTCCTCTCCTCATCTCCTCTCCTTCATCTAAATAGTCTAGTAGCTTCCTCTCCTCATCTCAATAGTCCAGTAGCTTCCTCTCCTCATCTCCATAGTCTAGTAGCTTCCTCTCCTCATCTCCATAGTCTAGTAGCTTCCTCTCCTCATCTCCATAGTCTAGTAGCTTCCTCTCCTCATCTCCTCTCCTTCATCTCAATAGTCTAGTAGCTTCCGCTCCTCATCTCCTCTCCTTCAACTCAATAGTCTATTAGCTTCCTCTCCTCATCTCCTCTCCTTCATCGCAATAGTCTAGTAGCTTCCTCTCCTCCATCTCAATAGTCTAGTGGCCTCCTCTCCTCATCTCCTCTCCTTCATCTCAATAGTCTAGTAGCTTCCTCTCCTCATCTCCTCTCCTCATCTCAATAGTCTAGTAGCTTCCGCTCCTCATCTCCTCTCCTTCATCTCAATAGTCTATTAGCTTCCTCTCCTCATCTCCTCTCCTTCATCGCAATAGTCTAGTAGCTTCCTCTCCTCATCTCATCTCCATAGTCTAGTAGCTTCCTCTCCTCATCTCCTTTCCTCATCTCAATAGTCTAGTAGCTTCCGCTCCTCATCTCCTCTCAATAGTCTAGTAGCTTCCTCTCCTCATCTCAATAGTCTAGTAGCTTCCTCTCCTCATCTCCTCATCTCAATAGTCTAGTAGCTTCCTCTCCTCATCTCCTCTCTTTCATCTCAATAGTCTAGTAGCTTCCTCTCCTCATCTTCTCTCTTTCATCTCAATAGTCCAGTAGCTTCCTCTCCTCATTTCAATAGTCTAGTAGCTTCCTCTCCTCATCTCAATAGTCTAGTAGCTTCCTCTCCTCATCTCAATAGTCTAGTAGCTTCCTCTCCTCATCTCAATAGTCTAGTAGCTTCCTCTCCTCATCTCAATAGTCTAGTAGCTTCCTCTCCTCATCTCAATAGTCTAGTAGCTTCCTTTCCTCATCTCAATAGTCTAGTAGCTTCCTCTCCTCATCTCAATAGTCTAGTAGCTTCCTCTCCTCATCTCAATAGTCTAGTAGCTTCCTCTCCTCATCTCAATAGTCTAGTAGCTTCCTCTCCTCATCTCCATAGTCTAGGAGCTTCCTCTCCTCATCTCCATAGTTAGTAGCTTCCTCTCCTCATCTCCTCTCCTTCATCTCAATAGTCTAGTAGCTTCCTCTCCTCATCTCCTCTCCTTCATCTCAATAGTATAGTAGCTTCCTCTCCTCATCTCCTCCATCCCAATAGTCTAGTAGCTTCCTCTCCTCATCTCAATAGTCTAGTAGCTTCCTCTCCTCATCTCAATAGTCTAGTAGCTTCCTCTCCTCATCTCAATAGTCTAGTAGCTTCCTCTCCTCATCTCAATAGTCTAGTAGCTTCCTCTCCTCATCTCAATAGTCTAGTAGCTTCCTCTCCTCATCTCAATAGTATAGTAGCTTCCTCTCCTCATCTCAATAGTATAGTAGCTTCCTCTCATCTCCTCTCCTTCATCTCAATAGTCTAGTAGCTTCCTCTCCTCATCTCCATCTCAATAGTCTAGTAGCTTCCTCTCCTCATCTCAATAGTCTAGTAGCTTCCTCTCCTCATCTCCTCTCCTTCATCTCAATAGTCTAGTAGCTTCCTCTCCTCATCTCAATAGTCCAGTAGCTTCCTCTCCTCATCTCCATAGTCTAGTAGCTTCCTCTCCTCATCTCCATAGTCTAGTAGCTTCCTCTCCTCATCTCCTCTCCTTCATCTCAAGAGTCTAGTAGCTTCCTCTCCTCATCTCAATAGTCTAGTAGCTTCCTCTCCTCCTCTCCTTCATCTCAATAGTCTAGTGGCTTCCTCTCCTCATCTCCTCTCCTTCATCTCAATAGTCTAGTAGCTTCCTCTCCTCATCTCCTCATCTCAATAGTCTAGTAGCTTCCGCTCCTCATCTCCTCTCCATCTCAATAGTCTATTAGCTTCCTCTCCTCATCTCCTCTCCTTCATCGCAATAGTCTAGTAGCTTCCTCTCCTCATCTCATCTCCATAGTCTAGTAGCTTCCTCTCCTCATCTCAATAGTCTAGTAGCTTCCGCTCCTCATCTCCTCTCAATAGTCTAGTAGCTTCCTCTCCTCATCTCAATAGACTAGTAGCTTCCTCTCCTCATCTCAATAGTCTAGTAGCTTCCTCTCCTCATCTCCTCTCCTTCATCACAATAGTCTAGTAGCTGCCTCTCCTCATCTCCTCATCTCAATAGTCTAGTAGCTTCCTCTCCTCATCTCCTCTCTTTCATCTCAATAGTCTAGTAGCTTCCTCTCCTCATCTCCTCATCTCAATAGTCTGAAGTAGGTTCCTCTCATCTCAATAGTCCAGTAGCTTCCTCTCCTCATTTCAATAGTCTAGTAGCTTCCTCTCCTCATCTCAATAGTCTAGTAGCTTCCTCTCCTCATCTCAATAGTCTAGTAGCTTCCTCTCCTCATCTCAATAGTCTAGTAGCTTCCTCTCCTCATCTCAATAGTCTAGTAGCTTCCTCTCCTCATCTCAATAGTCTAGTAGCTTCCTCTCCTCATCTCCTGTCCTTCATCTCAATAGTCTAGTAGCTTCCTCTCCTCATCTCCATAGTCTAGTAGCTTCCTCTCCTCATCTCCATAGTTAGTAGCTTCCTCTCCTCATCTCCTCTCCTTCATCTCAATAGTCTAGTAGCTTCCTCTCCTCATCTCCTCTCCTTCATCTCAATAGTATAGTAGCTTCCTCTCCTCATCTCCTCCATCCCAATAGTCTAGTAGCTTCCTCTCCTCATCTCAATAGTCTAGTAGCTTCCTCTCCTCATCTCAATAGTCTAGTAGCTTCCTCTCCTCATCTCAATAGTCTAGTAGCTTCCTCTCCTCATCTCAATAGTCTAGTAGCTTCCTCTCCTCATCTCAATAGTCTAGTAGCTTCCTCTCCTCATCTCAATAGTCTAGTAGCTTCCTCTCCTCATCTCAATAGTCTAGTAGCTTCCTCTCCTCATCTCAATAGTCTAGTAGCTTCCTCTCCTCATCTCAATAGTCTAGTAGCTTCCTCTCCTCATCTCAATAGTATAGTAGCTTCCTCTCCTCATCTCAATAGTATAGTAGCTTCCTCTCATCTCCTCTCCTTCATCTCAATAGTCTAGTAGCTTCCTCTCCTCATCTCCATCTCAATAGTCTAGTACCTTCCTCTCCTCATCTCAATAGTCTAGTAGCTTCCTCTCCTCATCTCAATAGTGTCGTAGCTTCCTCTCCTCATCTCAATAGTCTCGTAGCTTCCTCTCCTCATCTCAATAGTCTCGTAAATTCCTCTCCTCATCTCAATAGTCTCGTAGCTTCCTCTCCTCATCTCCATAGTCTAGTAGCTTCCTCTCATCTCCTTCATCTCAATAGTCTATTAGCTTCCTCTCCTCATCTCCTCTCATTCATCTCAATAGTCTAGTAGCTTCTCCTCATCTCAATAGTCTCGTAGCTTCCTCTCCTCATCTCAATAGTCTAGTAGCTTCCTCTCCTCATCGCCTCTCCTTCATCTCAATAGTCTATTAGCTTCCTCTCCTCATCTCCTCTCCTTCATTGCAATAGTCTCGTAGCTTCCTCTCCTCATCTCAATAGTCTAGTAGCTTCCTCTCCTCATCTCAATAGTCTAGTAGCTTCCTCTCCTCATCTCCTCTCCATCACAATAGTCTAGTAGCTTCCTCTCCTCATCTCCTCATCTCAATAGTCAAGTAGCTTCCTCTCCTCATCTCCTCTCCTTCATCTTAATAGTGTAGTAGCTTCTTCTCCTCATCTCCTCTCTTTCATCTCAATAGTCTAGTAGCTTCCTCTCCTCATCTCCTCATCTCAATAGTCTGAAGTAGGTTCCTCTCATCTCAATAGTCTTGTAGCTTCCTCTCCTCATCTCAATAGTCTAGTAGCTTCCTCTTCTCATCTCAATAGTCTAGTAGCTTCCTCTCCTCATCTCCTCTCCTTCATCTCAATAGTCTAGTAGCTTCCTCTCCTCATCTCAATAGTCTAGTAGCTTCCTCTCCTCATCTCAATAGTCTAGTAGCTTCCTCTCCTCATCGCCATAGTCTAGTAGCTTCCTCTCCTCATCTCCATAGTCTAGTAGCTTCCTCTCCTCAATAGTATAGTAGCTTCCTCTCATCTCTCCTTCATCTCAATAGTCTAGTAGCTTCCTCTCCTCATCTCAATAGTCTAGTAGCTTCCTCTCCTCATCTCCATAGTCTAGTAGCTTCCTCTCCTCATCTCCATAGTCTAGTAGCTTCCTCTCCTCATCTCCTCATCTCAATAGTCTAGTAGCTTCCTCTCCTCATCTCAATAGTCTAGTAGCTTCCTCTCATCTCAATAGTCTAGTAGCTTCCTCTCATCTCAATAGTCTAGTAGCTTCCTCTCCATCTCAATAGTCTAGTAGCTTCCTCTACTCATCTCCATCTCAATAGTCTAGTAGCTTCCTCTCCTCCATCTCAATAGTCTATAGCTTCCTCTCCTTCATCTCAATAGTCTATAGCTTCCTCTCCTTCATCTCAATAGTCTATAGCTTCCTCTCCTTCATCTCAATAGTCTATAGCTTCCTCTCCTTCATCTCAATAGTCTAGTAGCTTCCTCTCATCTCAATAGTCTAGTAGCTTCCTCTCATCTCAATAGTCTAGTAGCTTCCTCTCCATCTCAATAGTCTAGTAGCTTCCTCTACTCATCTCCATCTCAATAGTCTAGTAGCTTCCTCTCCTCCATCTCAATAGTCTATAGCTTCCTCTCCTTCATCTCAATAGTCTATAGCTTCCTCTCCTTCATCTCAATAGTCTATAGCTTCCTCTCCTTCATCTCAATAGTCTATAGCTTCCTCTCCTTCATCTCAATAGTCTAGTAGCTTCCTCTCATCTCCATCTCAATAGTCTAGTAGCTTCCTCTCATCTCCATCTCAATAGTCTATAGCTTCCTCTCCTTCATCTCAATAGTCTAGTAGTAGCTTCCTCTCCTCATCTCCTCTCCATCTCAATAGTCTATAGCTTCCTCTCCTCATCTCCATTTCAATAGTCTAGTAGCTACCTCTTAATTTCCTCTCCTTAATCTTGTTTATTCCATGTGTAACTCTGTGTTGTTTGTGTCGCTCTGCTTTGCTTTATCTTGGCCAGGTCGCAGTTGTAAATGAGAACTTGTTCTCAACTAGCTTACCTGGTTAAATAAAGGTAAAATATATATATATTTTTTTTAATCTACACCGATCTGAAATCCAAAGACTGTTGAACACTACCTGGTAGACGTATATTGGGAATGTCTTTTGACACTTGTCCAGCTCTTTAAATTGAGTACAGATGAAGGAGAGAAGACAGGAGGCCTATGGGACAGGGGGACTACGGAGGCCTATTTCGACTAGTGAGATGCACCTCTGTGTCTGGACCCTTGATTGCCACCTAGGTCCCCAGCCCACCTCTCTGCAGGTTGCCGATGGCTTCGTCGTAGTTCTCCATCTCCAGGTGGCACTGACCCAGGAAGAAGAGGGCCTTGACTGACTGGGGGTCCAGCTCCAGCGCCTGCTTGCAGTCGGCCAGGGCCTTGTCGTGTTGCTGCAGCTTCACGTGGCACAGTGCCCGGTTGGTGTAGTACACAGACACTGAGGGGTTCCGCTTCTGGGGACAAACACATTATTCACTATTTCTCTCCCCCTTTCTCACACCCTTATCCCATTCCTAAGTATGCCACGCTTGCACACACACACACACACACACACACACACACACACACACACACACACACACACACACACACACTCACACTCACACTCACACTCTTCGCTACAAGCAACAGCTGACTTTCTATGTCTCGGAGTGAAGTTACTCATTATGCAAAGTTACAATTTGGGGCACTACCTCAATTTGGGGCACACACACTCCACACTCTCTGTTTCTTTATCGCTCTTCCCCACTTCTCCCAACCCCTTGTCCTTACGATGGCTTTGCTGTAGCAGGCGGCCGACTCCTGGTACTTGCGGCTGAGGAAGAGGCGGTTGCCCTGCTCCTTCCACTCCTGCGCTGAGACACTCTTCTCGGGGCTGCCCGCCATCTTGTCCGCCGGCCCCGCTGTGGCGGCGGCCTCTCCGCTCTGCTTCCCTATCCTGCTACCCGTGTCTCAGGCCGGACTGCGGCTGGCCGGGGGGAGAATGCACAAGTTCCAAGACATCAATAGTTTGGGTGGGGGAAGCAGATGGAGGAGGTTCATTTGAGGGGGGTTGCCGGTCTACTACTATAAATAGTGATTCAGGGGTGTTGCCAGTCTACTAGTACAAACAGTGATTGAGGGGTGTTGCTGGTCTACTCTACTGTAAACAGTGATTGAGGGTTGTTGCCAGTCTACTCTACTTACTGTAAACAGTGATTGAGGGGTGTTGCCGGACTACTACTATAAACAGTGACTGAGGTGTGTTGCTGGTCTACTCTCCTGTAAACAGTGTTTCCCAACCTGTAGTTAACTAGCACAATGTTTGGATAAAAGAACAGGGGCTAGCTTGCTACATCGTTTGATTTGACAGTTGCACTGAAGTAAAGATACAGGAAAAATAGTAAACTCTAGCTAGCTGGCAAGCTTCCAAATAGCTGCAAGCATAACGCTAGGTAGCATGTTACCGTTTCAATGTCCTCCCCTCAGGTGTCAAGCGGGCTCTCCGACTTCGCTCTTGTCCTGGTTTTGGCCTCCTCCCACACAGCTCGTTTGTCTACCTCTTCGAACGCAGACAGTTGAATATTTTGGAATATAGCTAGCTAGCGAACTGCCTAACGATAACGAAAAGCACAGCTATCCAAACATGTGTATAATCAATTGATATTATTTGACATAGTGTAGTGTGTAGTATTATTTTAGCTGGGAGGATACACAGGTGCGTAGCCAGCTAACTAGCTAATGTTTTGATACATTTCTGGTAGTCATCGATGATGACGCATTTGTAAACGGAAGTGTTTTCAGTAAAAATGCGTCATCAACTCGCGCCTCATTGTTTTGGAAAGCAAGCATGGCTGGTACAGTAACTTACGTAGCTGTGCCTAAACATTCTTTATCAAAACTACAATCTTTAAATGGACTTTTTGCCATTTATAAAAAGGAAGGACCTACGTCTGCTGATGTTTTAAACTCATTAAAAGAGGCTCTCCTCAAAGAGGCCGGTGTGAAAGATCCTAATCCCAGAAAAAGGAAGAAGCAAGCTCTGAAAATGGGGCATGGCGGGACTCTGGATAGCGCAGCCTCTGGTGTGCTCGTTGTTGGGATTGGAAATGGAACAAAGATGCTTAGTACTATGCTTGCTGGTTCAAAGAAATACATGGCTGTTGGAGAGTTGGGAAAAGCAACAGACACCCTTGACGCCACAGGCAATGTGGTTCATGAGAAGCTCTATGATCACATTACCAGGGAAGCCTTTGAGGAGAAGTTGAAGCAGTTCACTGGGGACATCATGCAGGTTCCTCCACTGTACTCTGCACTGAAGAAGGATGGCAAGCGTCTGTCTGTCCTGCTGAAGCAAGGCCACGAAGTGGAAGCCAAACCTGCACGGCCGGTCACAGTGTATAACCTGTCGCTGCAGGACTTCACTCCCCCCCTCTTCACTCTTGATGTTGAATGCGGTGGTGGATTTTATATCAGAAGCTTGGTGGATGACCTGGGAAAAGCGCTCTCGTCGTGTGCCCACGTGAGGAAGCTGATCCGGACCAAACAGGGTCAGTTTACCCTTGACGACCACACACTGCAGGAGGAACACTGGACACTGCAGCACATCGTTCAGTCCATGCAGCCCTGTCCCGGGACAGAGGTCACCAAGGAGGATGGCCCAAAACCAAGCCCAAACCTGGGGGTTAAACGGGCCCCGAACGCCCAGGTGAAGGGGGATAAGAATGGCAAATATGAAAAGGGGGAGTTATAACCCCCTCCCCCCAAAGTCACAATGTCCCCTCTATATGAGAGCTTAAGGCGGCGTTTTGGTTCTCTGCCCCTCCCCGGAGGTGTGCACTTGTTCACTCCCTCTCATGCATGTAAAAGCATTGGTTTGGTGCAAGCATGGCTGGTGGGAGTTTACAACATATTCCTCATGCCGGTCGATTCTTTGGCGGAAGCCAGTTGAACCAGTCCCTGCACTGTTACATGTATAATTTTTGTTGATGTGTGTATTACTAGAATATGATATCGTCATTGGGATTGACCGAAGACAATTGAATGTTTTGTTTATAGATTAAATAATTAATTTAGCATTTTTAAATATTGGTTTTATTTTGCTGAATTGTATTGTCTTATTTTGTCATGCATTTTGAGGTTTTGTTTTGAATATTGTTACTATCAAAGATCTCTACACCATCTAGTGTTGGCACAAGATAAGACATGGAATCAACTTGAAATGTAACTCCCATACCTTTCTAATTGACAGCAGTGCATGTCAGAATTAATAAACATCAAAAGTCTCCACTTATTTTTGTTGTTAGTTTTTTGCAGATGTTTTGTTGTAAACACAGAGATGGTGTTTCTCGTATTTAGGTCATTATAACCTAGTCATGTTTGGTTTTCTTAGTATGTTCATTGGGCCCCAAGAAGCCTTGCACATATGAAGTTGCTAGAGAGCACATTCAAATCCTCAATAAGACATTGGTTAAGTTCAATCCACTGTACATTTATTTGAGGATACTACACTGAACAAAAATAAAAATGAAAAGTGCTGGTCCCATGTTTCATGAGCTGAAATAAAAGATCAGACATTTTCCATACGCACAAAAAGCTTATTTCAGTCCAATTTTGTGCACACTTTTGTTTACATCCCTGTTAGTGAGCATTTCTCCTTTGCCAAAATAATCCATCCACCTGACAGGTGTGGCATATCAAGAAGCTGATTAAACAGCATGATCATTACACAGGTGCACCTTGTGCTAGGGACAATAAAAGGCCACTAAAATGTGCAGTTTTGTCACACAACACAATGCCACAGAATACTTACGTTTTGAGGGAGCGTGCAGTTGACATGCTGACTGCAGGAATGTCCACCAGAGCTGTTGCCAGAGAATTTAATGTTAATTTCTCTACCATAAGCTGCCTCCAACTTCATTTTAGAGAATTTGGCAGTATGTCCAACCGGCCTCACAACCGCAGACCACGTGTAACCACGCCAGACAAGGAACACCACATCCGGCTTCTTCACCTGCGGGATCATCTGAGACCAGCCACCCGGACGGCTGATGAAACTGGGTTTGCACAACAGAATTTTTTTTGCACAAACTGTCAGAAACCGTCTCAGGGAGCTCATCTGCGTGCTCGTCTTCCTCACCAGGGTCATGACCTGACTTCAGTTTGACGTCGTGACCGACTTCAGTGGGCAAATGCTCACCTTCGATTGCAACTGGCGTGCTGGAGAAGTGTGCTCTTCATTGATGAATCCGTTTTCAACTGTACTGGACAGATGGCAGACAGTGTGTATGGCGTCGTTTGGGGCGAGCAGGCTGCTTATGTCAATGTTGTGAACAGAGTGCCCCATGGTGGCGGTGGGGTTATGGTATGGGCAGACATAAACTACAGACAATGAACACATTTTATCTATGGAAATTTGAATGCATAGAGACACCGTGATGAGATCCTGAGGCCCATTGTCATGCCATTCATCCGCCGCCATCACCATGTTTCAGCATGATAATGTATGGCCCCATGTCGCAAGGATCTGTACACAATTCCTGGAAGCTGAAAATGTTCTAGTTTTTCCATGGCTTACATACTCACCAGAAATGTTACCCATTGAGCATGTATGGGATGCTCTGGATCGACAAGTATGACAGTGTGTTCCAGTTCCCGCCAATATCCAGAAATTTCGCACAGCCATTGAAGAGGAGAGGCGGCAACGAGTGGGAACATGGACGAAAATGCACTTGCTGAAATGAGACTCCTTCTCCACATGGATTTCATAAATAGTTGCATTTTTAAATACACTGAACAAAAATATAAACGAAAAATGCAACAATTTAAAAGATTTTACTGAGTTACAGTTCATATAAGGAAATCTGACAATTGAAATAAATCAATTAGGCTCTAATCAATGGACTTTACATGACTGGGAAGACTGATATGCGTCTGTTGGTCACAGATAGCTTAAATAAAAAGTAGGGGTGTGGATCAGTTAATCAGTCAGTATCTGGTGTGACCACCATTTGCCTCATGCAGCGTAACACATCTCATTTGCGTAGAGTTGATCAAGCTGTTGATTGTAGCCTGTGGAATGCAACTATTTATTAAATCCATGTGGAGAAGGAGTCTCATTTCAGAAAGTGCATTTTCGTCCATGTTCCCACTCGTTGCCGCCTCTCCCCGGTCACATTTGACCTTTTTCAAAAGGAGGTGAGAGAGGATGCAGGAGTTGAGCAAATCCAATTGAGAAAAGGCCAGTGTTCCAGCTACATGGCAGAAGTCACATGATGATACACCTCCAGGGATAAACCCAATCTCTCCTTGAATTAAACACAAAAACTGTTATAAGTGAGAAGTAGGTCAATTCAGTTGGTCATTAGTTCAATTCTATTCTCCAAAAGGAAGTGGACTTATTAGTATTCATTCTGACATGTACTGCTGTCAGTTAGAAAAGTATTGAGTTACACATTTCAATTTACTTCCATGTCTTACCTTGTACTAACATTACATGCTGTAGAGGTCTTCAAAAGTAAACCTCAAAATGCATGAAAACAATTAGATATATTACAATTCAACAACATTTTAAAATACTGAATCTATTATTTCATTTAGAAACGTAGTAAAAAAAATTTATGAATTTAACATTCATGGGGTGGCAGGGTAGTCTAGTGGTTAGAGCGTTGGACTAGTAACCTGGAAGGTTGCAAGTTCAAATCCCCGAACTGACAAGGTACAAATCTGTCGTTCTGCCCCTGAACAAGGCAGTTAACCCACTGTTCCTAGAACGTCATTGAAAATAAGAATTTGTTCTTAACTGACTTGCCTAGTTAAATAAGAAGTCTTCAGTCAATGACATGTGGTAATGGTGGAAAACAGGTTGCTATATAATATCATGTTCTAGTAATATACACATCCATAAATGATGCCTGTAACAGGGCAGGGACTGGCATCAACAGCAAGGTAGGAGAGGAGGTGTATTATGAGGTTTGGTGGTTGAATAAATTCATACAACAATTACATGAATTGGTTGATTTTATTTGCCAGTTAAAAGACCACACACAGTACATACATTAAGAAACGTGACAGGGATATCACAAAAAAAGTAAGACTTAATTCCATTGTCATCCCTAATGTGCATGGTGCAAAAACATTACATTAGACACATTACATAA
Source organism: Salmo salar (assembly GCF_965601325.2). NCBI lineage: Eukaryota > Metazoa > Chordata > Actinopteri > Salmoniformes > Salmonidae > Salmo > Salmo salar. The sequence continues at coordinate 92,131,720 of NC_138293.1, read as the reverse complement.
AGTGCCTTCAGAAAGTACACCAGTTTACCTTTTCCACATTTGCTGTGTTACAGCCTGAATTTAAATTGTGTTACAGACTGATTAAATTGAGATTTTGTGTCACTGATCTACACACAACACCCTGTAATGTCAAAGTGAAATTTAGTTTAGACATTTTGACAAATTAATTCAAAATGAAATGCTTGAGTCAATAAGTATTCAACCCCTTTGTTGTAGCGAGCCTAAATAAGTTCAGGAGTAAAAATGTGCTTAACAAATCACAAAAAGTTGCAACGACTCATTCAGTGTTCAATAATAGTGGATAACATGATTGTTTTATGACTACCCCATACATATAATTGTATGTAAGGTCCCTCAATCGAGTAGTGAATTTCAAGCACAGATTCAACCACAAAGACCAGGGAGGTTTTTTCAATGCCTTGCAACCAAGGGCACAGATTGGTAGATGTGTACATTTGTTTTGTTTAAAGCAGAATATCCCTTTGAGCATGGTGAAGTTATAAATTAGGCTTTGGATGGTGTATAAATACACCCAGTCACTACAAAGATACAGGCGTCCTTCCTAACTCAGTTGCCGGAGAGGAAGGAAACTGCTCAGGGATTTCACCATGAGGCCGATGGTGATTTTAAAACAGTTCGATTTTAATGGTTGTGATATGAGAACTGAGGATGGATCAACAACATTGTACTTACTCCACAATAGTAACCTAAATGACAGAGTGAAATGGAAGCCTGTACGGAAAAAAAAAAATCCAAAACATGCATCCTGTTTGCAACAAGGCACTTCTACATCTGCATTGCTTGCTGTTTGGGGTTTTAGGCTGGGTTTCTGTATAGCACTTTGTGACATCAGCTGATGTAAAAAGGGCTTTATAAATAAAGTTGATTGATTGAAGTAATACTGCAAAAAACTGTGGCAAAGAATTTAACTTCTTGTCCTGAATACGAAGCGTTATGTTTGGGGAAAATCCAACAACACTGAGAACCACTTTCCATATTTTCAAGCATGGTAGTGGCTGCATCATGTTATGGGTATGCTTGTCATCGGCAAGGACTAAGGAATTGTTTTTAGGATGAAAATAAATAGAATACAGCTAAGCACAGGCAAACTCCTAGAGACAAACCTTGTTCAGTCTGCTTTCCAAAAGATGCTGGGAGACAAATTCACCTTTCAGCAGGACAATAACCTAAAACACAAGGACACATCTACACTGAAGTTGCTTACCAAGATGACATTAAATGTTCCTGAGTGTCCTAGTTACAGTTTTGACTTAAATCGGCAAGAAAATCTGAGGGAAGACTTGAAAATGGCTGTCTAGAAATGATCAACAACCAACTTGACAGAGCTTGAAGAATTTTTTAAATAATAATGGGTCTATATTGTACAATCCAGGTGTGCAAAGCTCTTACAGACTTACCCAAAGACTCACAGCTGTAATCGCTGCCAAAGGTGATTCTAACATGTATTGACGCAGATCTTTTATTTTTTTATTTACCTTTATTTAACCAGGTAGGCAAGTTGAGAACAAGTTCTCATTTATAATTGCGACCTGGCCAAGATAAAGCAAAGCAGTTTGACACATACAACAACAGAGTTACACATGGAATAAAACAAACATACAGTCAATAGTACAGTAGAAAAATAAGTCTATACATGTCACGTCCTGACCCTTGTAAGATGTCATTTTCTATAGTAGAGTAAGTCAGGGCGTGACAGGGGGTGTTTTGGGGTGTTTTTCTATGTTTAAATTCTAGGTTTATATTTATATGTTCTTGTTTTTTGGGATGATCTCCAATTAGAGGCAGCTGGTCCTTGTTGTCTCTAATTGGAGATCATATTTAAGTAGTTTTTTTTCACCTGTGTTTGTGGGCAGTTGTTTTCTGTTTAGTCTCTGTACCTGACAGAACTGTATTTTGATCGTTTGCCGTTTGTTATTTTGTCTTTAGTGTTTTTGAGTTAATAAATATCATAATGAGCACTCAACACGCAGCGTTTTGGTCCCCTCTATACGACAGCCGTTACAATATACAATGTGAGCAAATGAGGTGAGATAAGGGAGGTAAAGGCAAAAAAGGCCATGGTGGCAAATTAAATACAATATAGCAAGTAAAACACTGGAATGGTAGATTTGTAGTGGAAGAAAGTGCAAAGTAGAAATAGAAATAATGGGGTGCAAAGGAGCAAAATGAATAAATAAATACAGTAGGGGAAGAGGTAGTTGTATGGGCTAAATTATAGATGGGCTATGTACAGGTGCAGTGATCTGTGAGCTGCTCTGACTGCTGGTGCTTAAAGCTAGTGAGGGAGATAAGTGTTTCCAGTTTCAGAGAGTTTTGTAGTTCGTTCCAGTCATTGGCAGCAGAGAACTGGAAGGAGAGACGGCCAAAGGAGGAATTGGCTTTGGGGGTGACCATACCTGCTGGAGCGCGTGCTACAGGTGGGTGCTGCTATGGTGACCAGTGAGCGGAGATAAGGGGGGACTTTACCTAGCAGGGTCTTGTAGATGACCTGGAGCCAGTGGGTTTGGCGACGAGTATGAAGAGAGGGCCAGCCAACGAGAGTGTACAGGTCGCAGTGGTGGGTAGTATATGGGGCTTTGGTGACAAAACAGATGGCACTGTGATAGACTGCATCTAGTTTATTGAGTAGGGTATTGGAGGCTATTTTGTAAATGACATCGCCGAAGTCGAGGATCGGTAGGATGGTCAGTTTTACAAGGGTATGTTTGGCAGCATGAGTGAAGGATGCTTTGTTGCGAAATAGGAAGCCAATTCTAGATTTAACTTTGGATTGGAGATGTTTGATGTGAGTCTGGAAGGAGACCTTACAGTCTAACCAGACACCTAGGTATTTATAGTTGTCCACATATTCTAAGTCAGACGGCCGGGCAGGTGCAGGCAGCGATCGGTTGAAGAGCATGTATTTAGTTTTACTTGTATTTAAGAGCAGTTGGAGGCCACGGAAGGAGAGTTGTATGGCATTGAAGCGCATCTGGAGGGTTGTTAACACAGTGTCCAAAGAAGGGCCAGAAGTATACAGAATGGTGTCGTCTGCGTAGAGGTGGATCAGAGACTCACCAGCAGCAAGAGCGACATCATTGATGTATACAGAGAAAAGAGTTGGCCCAAGAATTGAACCCTGTGGCACCCCCATAGAGACTACCAGAGGCCCGGACAACAGGCCATCCGATTTGACACATAGAACTCTATCAGAGAAGTAGTTGGTTAGCCAGGCGAGGCAATCATTTGAGAAACCAAGGCTATTGAGTCTGCCGATAAGGATGTGGTGATTGACAGAGTCGAAAGCCTTGGCCAGGTCAATGAATACGGCAGCACAGTATTGTTTCTTATCGATGGCAGTTACGATATCGTTTAGGACCTTGAGCGTGGCTGAGGTGCACCCATGACCAGCTCTGAAACCAGATTGCATAGCGGAGAAGGTGTGGTGGGATTCGAAATGGTCGGTAATCTATTTGTTGACTTGGCTTTCGAAGACCTTAGAAAGGCAGGGTAGGATAGATATATGTCTGTAGCAGTTTGGGTCAAGAGTGTCCCCTCCTTTGAAGAGGGGGATGACCGCAGCTGCTTTCCAATCTTTTGGAATCTCAGACGACATGAAACAGAGGTTGAACAGGCTAGTAATAGGGGTTGCAACAATTTCAGCAGATCCTTTTAGAAAGGGTCCAGATTGTCTAGCCCGGCTGATTTGTAGGGGTCCAGATTTTGCAGCTCTTTCAGAACATCAGCTGACTGGATTTGGGAGAAGGAGAAATGGGGAAGGCTTGGGCAAGTAGCTGTGGGGGGTGCAGTGCTGTTGACCGCGGTAGGGGTAGCCAGGTGGAAAGCATGGCCAGCTGTAGAAAAATGCTTATTGAAATTCTCAATTATAGTGGATTTATCAGAGGTGACAGAGTTTCCTATCCTCAGTGCAGTGGGCAGCTGGGAGGAGGTGTTCTTATTCTCCATGGACTTTACAGTGTCCCAGAACTTTTTTGAATTTGTGTTGCAGGAAGCAAATTTCTGCTTGAAAAAGCTAGCCTTGGCTTTTCTAACTGCCTGTGTATATTAGTTTCTAACTTCCCTGAAAAGTTGCATATCACGGGGGCTGTTCGATGCTAATGCAGAACACCACAGGATGTTTTTGTGTTGGTTAAGGGCAGTCAGGTCTGGAGAGAACCAAGGGCTATATCTGTTCCTGGTTCTAAATTTCTTGAATGGGGCATGCTTATTTAAGATGGTGAGGAAGGCATTTTTTTTTTAAATAACCTGACATCCTCTACTGACGGGATGAGGTCAATATCCTTCCAGGATAGCCGGGCCAGGTCGATTAGAAAGGCTTGCTCACTGAAATGTTTCAGGGAGCATTTGACAGTGATGAGCGGAGGTCGTTTGAACGCTGACCCATTACGGATGCAGGCAATGAGGCAGTGATCGCTGAGATCTTGGTTGAAAACAGCAGAGGTGTATTTAGAGGGCAAGTTGGTTAGGATGATATCTATGAGGGTGCCCGTGTTTACGGCTTTGGGGTGGTACCTGGTAGGTTCATTGATAATTTGTGTGAGATTGAGGGCATCAAGCTTAGATTGTAGGATGGCTGGGGTGTTAAGCATGTCCCAGTTTAGGTCACCTAGCAGCACGAGCTCTGAAGATAGATGGGGGGCAATCAGTTCACATATGGTGTCCAGAGCACAGCTGGGGGCAGAGGGTGGTCTATATCAGGCGGCAACGGTGAGAGACTTGTTTTTAAAAGTACAGACCCGGATAGTAGGACAGAACTCTGCAGGCTATCTCTGCAGTAGATTGCAACACCGCCCCCTTTGGCTGTTCTATCTTGTCTGAAAATGTTGTAGTTAGGGATGAAGATTTCAGAGTTTTTGGTGGACTTCCTAAGCCAGGATTCAGACACGGCTAGGACATCTGGGTTGGCAGAGTGTGCTAAAGCAGTGAATAAAACAAACTTAGGGAGGAGGCTTTTAATGTTAAAATGCATGAAACCAAGGCTATTACGGTTACAGAAGTCATCAAAAGAGAGCGCCTGGGGAATAGGAGTGGAGCTAGGCAATGCAGGGCCTGGATTCACCTCTACATCACCAGAAGATCAGAGGAGGAGTAGGATAAGGGTACGGCTAAAAGCAATGAGAATTGGTCGTCTATGATGTCCGGAATAGAGAGTAAAAGGAGCAGGTTTCTGGGGGCGATAAAATAGCTTCAAGGTATAATGTACAGACAAAGGTATGGTAGGATGTGAATACAGTGGAGGTAAACCTAGGCATTGAGTGATGATAAGAGAGATATTGTCTCTAGAAATATCATTGAAACCAGAAGATGTTATAGCATGTGTGGGTGGAGGAACTGAAAGGTTGGATAAGGTATAATGAGCAGGGCTAGAGGCTCTACAGTGAAATAAGCCAATAAACACTAACCAGAACAGCAATGGACAAGGAATATTGACATTAAGGAGAGGCATGCTTAGCCGAGTGATCATAAGGGTCCAGTGAGATTCAGACAGCTAGCCGGGCCATAGGTAGCAAGCTGGCAGAAGATGGAGGGAGGTCTGTTTTTAGCCACCGCGTGTGTTTCCGTCTGTAGATTAGTGGGGTTCCGTGTGGTAGGGGGGACCAGTCCAATTGGCAAAATAGTTATAGTTATAGTGGCCCAAGAAATTTGTCCGATAGACCTATTCAGATAGCAGCCGATAAGACAGCTAACGATTAGCGGGCCGCAAATGGGCATTCATGCCACTGTCAGCCAGAGAAATATGTTGAGAAGGATTATTACCACAGCAAGCAAGGTACTTGGAGTCAAACAGACAGGCCTGGATGAGATCTTTAAGGTCAGGGCCCTCCGTAAGGCTCACAAAATCATTTTAGACCCAAGCCACCCCCTGTACTTGGACTTTAAACTACTCCCCTCTGGGCGCAGGTATAGGGCACCCCTCAGCAGGAAAAACAGAACTAGACAATCATTTGTGCCAGGTGTGATATCCCTCCTAAATAGCTCGGGCTAATGTTCCTATCGACTCCGTAAGGCCAGCAGGCTAGTCTTTAAAAAATAAAAGTTGTATTTATTTATTATTATTTAAAAAAATTATTGGTATGTAACTGTTATGAAAGTTGTATTGTCAATTTTGTTTTGTATTTAAACGTCACTTTAAATGTGTACATGACACTGCAACAAAATTTCCCCATTGGGACAATAAAGTCAGTAAGTAAGTAAGAAGTGCGTACGGCCCAGTACATCACTGGGGCTAAGCTGCCTGCCATCCAGGACCTCTATACCAGGCGGTGTCAGAGGAAGGCCCTTTTAATTGTCTAAGACCCCAGCCACCCAAGTCATAGACTGTTCTCTCTACTACCACATGGGAAGCGGTACCGGAGTGTCAAGTCTAGGACAAAAAGGCTTCTCAGCAGTTTTTACCCCCAAGCCATTAGACTCCTGAACAGGTAATCAAATGGCTACCCGGACTATTTGCATTGTGTGCCCCCCCCCCCAACACCTGTTTTTACGCTGCTGCTACTCTCTGTTTATCATATATGCACAGTCACTTTAACTATACATTCATGTACATATGTACATACTACCTCAATTGGCCCGACCAACCAGTGCTCCCGCACATTGGCTAACCGGGCTATCTGCATTGTGTCCCGCCACCCACCACCAGCCAACCCCTCTTTTACGCTACTGCTACTCTCTGTTCATCATATATGCATAGTCACTTTAACCATATCTACATGTACATACTACCTCAATCAGCCTGACTAAATGGTGTCTGTATGTAGCCTCGCTACGTTTATAGCCTCGCTACTGTATATAGTCTCGCTACAGTTTTTCACTGTCTTTTTACTGTTGTTTTTATTTCTTTACTTACCTATTGTTCACCTAATACCTTTTTTGCACTATTGGTTAGAGCCTGTAAGTAAGCATTTCACTGTAAGGTCTACACACCTGTTGTATTCGGCGCACACAGCCATGCAATCTCTATAGATAAATATTGGCAGTAGAATGGCCTTACTGAAGAGCTCAGTGACTTTCAACTTGGCACTGTCGTAGGTTGCCACCTTTACAACAAGTACATTCGTAAAATGTCTGCCCTTCTAGAGTTGCCCCAGTCACATCAGTGCCCAACCTTACTAATGCTCTTGTGGCTGAATGGAAGCAAGTCCCTGCAGCAATGTTCCAACATCTAGTGGAAAGCCTTCCCAGAAGAGTGGAAGCTGTTATAGCAGCAAAGGGGAGACCAACTTCATATTACAGAAATGATACAAATTTGCATTGGGGTACCACTCTGGTGACAAAGCCCTTTGTCACGTCCTGACCAGCAGAGGGAGGTATTGCTTTGGTCAGGACGTGGCAGGTTTTTTGTGTGTTAAGTGTTGTGTTGGTGATTAGGACTCCCAATTGAAGGCAGGTGTGTTGAGTTGCCTTTGATTGGGAGTCCTATATAGGAGTGTGTGTTTTTCTTTGGGGTTGTGGGTAGTTGTTTTTGCACTGCGTTTAGTTAGCCTGCAAAACTGTTGCTGTCTTGTTTATTGTTTTTTCACTGTGGATGCTTTACTCTTTTTGAATTAAACTATGAGTATCCACATTCCCGCTGCGCCTTGGTCCATTCTTGAAGACAACTGTTACACCCTTTGTTCCTTTCCTGTGGAAAAATTTTACCATTAAAAGCGTACACATTCGCCGTCTTAAGGTACCACCTCAATGGCAAAGACATTTGTTCCTTTAAGTTGCAAAAATCTCCAGTAAGACGTTCTAAGCCTCTCTGCATTTACAATATGTAGTGTAATATAATGTTGATTCAACAACAATGAATATTAGCAAGACCTCTTTGTTGTCACATACTCTTACATAATCCTTTACAAAGATTTTATAACTGCCGTTGGACAATAATAGTGATCAACCTGAACATAACCATAGACCACCTAAACTGGTACAAAACTTCCATTAACGGGTGGCACAAATACAACACGGTGGAATCCACGGCCATACAATATGCTAATGAGCCCCCTCAGCTACATTGCCCACACAAACATGAAAAAAACTCAGTGATGATTGTACCTTATATTCAAAATATTGTGTATAGAAATGTACCATTATACTAGATTATCTGCACATGTACCCTAAAAGGTACTGACCAGTACAGTATGTTTACCTCTGAATATACTTTGTGTACTTTTGACCTTTTTGTACCCAAGGGAGCAATACTGAACACTAACCGTACCCATATTTTTGAGAGCGTACTAGTATAATAAGTGCATAAAATATTTGCCTTTATTTCTTTCCACTGGCGATTGGACCCTGAGCCGGAGGGGATGGGAGTGTGAACATCTCTTATGATGCTGTTATGGCAGGGCTCTCCAACCCTTTTCCTGGAGAGGTTTTCACTCACCTAATTATCTGATTGATAAGCTGAATCAGGTTAGTTTCAACTGGGGTTGGAGTGAATACCCTCTTGTATGTTTCTCTCCAGCAACAGGCTTGGAGTTAAAACCTACAGGAGGTTAGCTCTCCAGGAACAGGGTTGGAGTTAAAATCTACAGGACGTTAGCTATCCAGGAACAGGGTTGGAGTCAAAACCTACAGGAGGGTATCTCTCCAGGAAAAGGGTTGGAGAGCCTTGTGTTATGGAATAGTAGCCCATAACCCCTAACAAAGGAACCACCCAAACGCAGTTGGTCTTGTAGAGCCATCTGGTGGGGGATGTTGATACAGGATAATGAAGCAAGACTTGGCAATATGCCAGGACCTTCATCATATTGATTATCACATCATCTATGTTTTTTCAATGATAAGACCTCATGTAGCCCTTTTTATCACTGTAATACAACACATCTCTTCAGATCTTTTTTTGGTGACTGACTGTGTTCAAAACCGGATTTCAAGCGCACCACACAGCTATGTTACCCTGCGCTGAAGCCTGCCAGCGCACCACACAAACTATGTAACCCTGAGCTGAAGCCTGCCAGCGCACCACACAACTATGTTACCCTGAGCTGAAGCCTGCCAGCATACCACACAACTATGTTACCCTGAGCTGAAGCCTGCCAGCGCACCACACAACTATGTTACCCTGAGCTGAAGCCTGCCAGCATACCACACAACTATGTTACCCTGAGCTGAATCCTGCCAGCATACCACACAACTATGTTACCCTGAGCTGAAGCCTGCCAGCATACCACACAACTATGTTACCCTGAGCTGAAGCCTGCCAGCGCACCACACAACTATGTTACCCTGAGCTGAAGCCTGCCAGCATGGACATTCTCTTGGGGAGTTAACAGAAGTCTTCAGGTCTCAGGCAAGGTTACACACCACGTCAGTGTAGTACAAACCACCTCTTACATCTGGCTACATGTCCTAGATTGAATATTAAGAGCATTTTGAACACTGCCCAATGTTTTACTGACTCAATTGAATCAAATAGTATTGTCAAACAGATGGACTCAGTTATCGATCTGCTATAAAGGCTAAGTCAATTAGAAACCATTTGATAGGAAAGCTATCGAGTCACTGCCATTGATTTGGAGCGTTTTCAACCTTTTTCTGGTCTCTGTGTGTTTAAGTTGTATCAGTAGGTTCGTATTCTGTGGAAAAGTTCCATCTTTATTAACAGACATGCTGGAATGAGACATACTCCTGCACCCTGTAGTATTGTTGCTTAATGATGATTCCAAATTGGCCTGGTGGACAAACAACATCAAATCATTGTTGGCTGGCCCAGCTGTGAATTCCTCCACATGAGCTTTGTGTGCTACACTGAGTCAGACAGTTTCAGGACATTATGATGTTAGAGTTGTCCACCGCTAGGATGAACAAGGCCAAGGCCTCCACACTGCTGACATGGACAGATGGAAGTTCTAAGACATCAGAACTCATTGCCCTGAGGTCCACCGAGGTCCACCGAGCTCCACCGAGGTCTACTGAGGGCCACTGAGGGCTACTGAGGTCCACTGAGGTCTACTTAGGTCTACTGAGGGCCACTGAGGGCCACTGAGGTCTACTGAGGACCACTGAGGTCTATGAGGGCCACTGAGGTCCACTGTCCTAATATCTTGTTTCTAACTTTTCTGTGATCACTGTTTCAGTTGTTTGGCATGTGTTACTATTTTATGTGTATTTAGGCATTATTTATTGATCAATTCTTGCCCTTTTGATTTCCATTTTCATATTTGTTTTAAAACTATGCTGTTTTCATTTAACCTATGGCATGATATGCAAACTGGGACCTTCAGGGGAGGAGGTTAGTGGGTGGTGGATGGAGGGTTCTTTTAGGGTTTTATGTTGTTGTGTCTGAAAATGTTCTAAAACTAAATGTATCACAAAAAAGTTGTATTAGTGACTCCTGAGGACTCACAGACAGTATGACCTTTAACACAGGTGTGACCTTTAACACAGGTGATTTGCATCACATAGCATTGATAGTAAAACACACATGCCTTATTTTGGGGGTTCTGGTCCAAAAAGCTAATAGTAATGAAGTAGATGCTCCAACACATTAGTTCCAGGAAGAACCTTTTCACCAAAGGTTTCCTAAAGGGATCTTTGAGGGTTCTTTGTTGGGCAAAAGGGTTCTACCTGGAATAAAAAGTAGTCATGGAAACTGGACAGCCAGAGAACCCTTCATGAACCCTTTCAGAGAAAAAAATGTTTCGATCCCTGAAAGGATGTTGGTCAGGTACATGTCCTACTTCATTAGTGTTTTGCATCACAACAATAGAGACAGAATGGGAACATTATGAGACTGAAAATAGAAACGGAATGGGAACATTATGACACTGAAAATAGAAACAGAATGGGAACATTATGACACTGAAAATAGAAACAGAATGGGAACATTATGACACTGAAAATAGAAACAGAATGGGAACATTATGACACTGAAAATAGAAACAGAATGGGAACATTATGACACTGAAAATAGAAACAGAATGGGAACATTATGACACTGAAAATAGAAACAGAATGGGAACATTATGACACTGAAAATAGAAACAGAATGGGAACATTATGACACTGAAAATAGAAACAGAATGGGAACATTATGACACTGAAAATAGAAACAGAATGGGAACATTATGACACTGAAAAGGAAAGAACATGAGCTGTATGTTTCATTGATATCACACAATGTGCTTTTCAGATCAGTGGATCCCGTCCATTTTAATGTTGGCCAGTGGACAGACTGTTTGATCTTCTCTCTCTTATTACTCCTTGTAAGAGAAAATAAAAGATTATGCAGATCTTTTTAAAGTGCACCAAATGTGTAATTTGCTTGTCTTCTAAAAGAACACCATAGTATCTTAGATCACTGAATGCAGCGCCTGTATTTTAGATCACTGAATGCAGCGCCTGTATTTTAGATCACTGAATGCAGCGCCTGTATTTTAGATCACAGAGGAACATGCAGGTCGTGCTTTCAGTTAAGTACAGTATTGAGTATTTAGATTGGCGTGACATTTTGGAGGTCTCCAAGGGAGCCAATCAACTGGTTGATAGCCTGTGGTCCCAACACCCAGCGTGAGGTCACTCAGGACACATTTCTGGTGTTGGCACTGCCATTTACCACTCGTTAAACTAAGGTGTTTAACACAGCTGCGATTGGGACAGGCAAGGCCCCCCGTGGTCTCATTGATCCTACCATTCAGTCCTCCCCAGGGGTGCTTTTAGAGATTTGGCAGGGTGTCAATTGGATTCTGAACCCTGTGACCACTGTCCTGTCAGTACAGTCTTCTTAGAACTGGTCTTGGTGAAGAGATTACCTTGGTAAGGCTCTGAAAGTCACCCAGTGTTCTAATTCTAAGTTGCAACCAAGATAATGATTTGTTGCATTTCGGCTCACAGTGAACCTACACTGAACAGTTTTACAGTTCAGGATTGATCTACTCACCGCCAGAGGATTAGAAGACGAACAACAGACAAAGAACAGAGTAGATATTGGTCATCCTTGGCGCATGCCCCTTAAAAGTGGAAATCAATGTGAACTTAGTTTGTAAGCACTGATGCCTTGGGTGCACATGTGGCCGGTGGCACCTTAATTGGGTAGGACAGCTCATAGTAATAGCTGGAAAGGAAAAATGGAATAGTATCAAACACAACAAACACATGGTTTCCATGAGTTTGATACCATTCCATTCACTCCATTCCAGACATTATTATTAGCTGTCCTCACCTCAATAGCCTCCTGTGCTTGGGTGACGAGTCCAAAAGATGATTCAAGGAAATTAACTTCTCAGAAGCCACATTTCCACGTACAGAGAATAAATAGTCCCATTCTCTCTCATCTGAATCTAAGGATGCTCAGGAACGTCCCAATATGCAGGGGAGTGTTGGACATTGGTTAATAAACCCTGTCTAATCCAATATTATGTATTTCAAAGCAAATGTCTTTCATAACAGAGAAGCAAGACTTTTTGCTAGTATTTGAATGTTTTGATTCAAAAGCAAAATTGGTCTAAAAGAGCAACAATTAGACACGTCTTTACAATGATTTAACAAAAGTTTGAACGCTGCTTCTGTCAGACTTTGACACACTGGTCGAGAGAGTGCTTAAACATTTCCAGAAGAAAAGATGGCAGTTTGTCAGAAAATGTATTGGGTACCCTCAGGCGATTCGGAATTATTAAGGAGAGACAAGAGACAACACGTTTAGATCAGGTAGTGAAATATTCCTATTGAATCTCGCTGTGCCTGAAAAAGCAGCCTGAATTAAACCTATTGGATGGGATCGGTCAGTGTCTGTAATTGACTGTACGTAGAGTGATGGCTTTGAATCATGTATCATCATCTCAAATACAGCCTCTCTATGTTTCTTCCTTGTCATTCCATGGCTACAATAGTTGGTTACAGCCTGTCAAGTAAGAGGGTCAGGCAACATTTTAGGTTTTTAAATCACATTTAAAACCCCACCTTTTTAGCATGGCTTTTAGTCAGTAATTGTTTTAGACATCCTCAGTGTTTTGTAATTTTATTAATGTCACGACTTATCCCGAAGTCGATGCTTCTACTTGTTCGGGCGGTGTTCGGCGGTCGACGACATCGGCCTCCTAGCCATCGCCGATCCATTTTTCATTTTGCATTTGTTTTGTCTCGTTTTCTCACACACCTGGTTCTCATTGTCCCTCGTTATGTGTTGTGTATTTAACCCTCATGTTTTTGTTTGTCACTTTTCCTGAGTTTTCCCCGCATTCCCAGCATAAGGCACTCGTCGATTCAGGCGCGGCTGGGAATTTTACTGACAGATCATTTGCACATAGTTTAGAGATCCCCATCGTTCCCATGGATGTATCTTTCCTCGTTCACGCCTTAGATAGTCGACCATTAGGGTCAGGGTTGATTAAGGAGGTCACCGCTCCTTTGGGCATGGTGACGCAGGGGTTCACACGGAGAGAATTAATCTCTTCATTATTGATTCTCCTGCGTTTCCCATGGTGCTGGGCCTACCCTGGTTAGTCTGTCACAACCCCACTGTTTCTTGGCCACAGAGGGCTCTCACGGGTTGTTCGCGAGAATGCTCAGGTAAGTGTTTAGGGGTTTCCGTTGGTGCTACTATGGTGGAGAGTCCAGACCAGGTTTCCACCGTGCACATTCCCCCTGAATATGCCGATTTCGCTCTCGCCTTCTGTAAAAAGAAGGCGACTCAATTACCACCTCATCGACGGGACGATTGTGCGATAGATCTCCTGGTAGGTGCTGCACTTCCCAGGAGTCACGTGTATCCCCTCTCACAGGCGGAGATGGAGGCTATGGAAACATGTGTCTCTGAATCCCTGCGTCAGGGATACATTCGGTCCTCCACTTCACCCGCCTCCTCGAGTTTCTTTTTTGTGAAGAAGGATGGAGGTTTATGCCTGTGCATTGACTATAGAGGTTTCAATCAAATCACAGTGAGGTACAGTTACCCGCTACCTCTTATCGCCACGGCGATTGAGTCAATGCATGGGGCGCGCTTCTTCACGAAACTGGATCTCAGGAGTGCGTATAACCTGGTGGGTATCCGGGAGGGAGACGAGTGGAAGACAGCGTTTACTACCACCACAGGGCATTATGAGTACCTCGTCATGCCGTACGGGTTGATGAATGCTCCATCAGTCTTCCAATACTTTGTAGATTCGATTTTCAGGGACCTGCACAGGCAGGGTGTAGTGGTGTATATCAATGACATTCTGATATACTCCGCTACACGCACCGAGCATGTGTCCTTGGTGCGCAGGGTACTTGGACGACTGTTGGAGCATGACCTGTACGTCAAGGCTGAGAAATGCCGGTTCTTTCAGCAGGCCGTCTCCTTCCTAGGGTATCACATTTCCACATCAGGGGTGGAGATGGAGATGGAGAGTGACCGCATTGCAGCCGTGCGTAATTGGCCGACTCCCACCACAGTAAAGGAGGTGCAGCGATTTTGAGGGTTTGGCAAATACTACCGGAGATTTATCCGGGGTTTTGGCCAGGTAGCTGCTCCCATTACCTCACTGCTGAAGGGGGGTCCTATACGGTTGCAGTGGTCGGCTGAGGCGGACAGGGCTTTTGGGAAGCTCTCTTTACTTCGGCTCCCGTGCTGGCTCATCCGGATCCCTCTTTGGCGTTCATAGTTGAGGTGGACTCGTCCGAGGCTGAGATAGGAGCTGTGCTCTCTCAGCGCTCGTGTTCGCCACCGACGCGCCCCTGTGCCTTCTTCTCGAGGAAGCTCAGCCTGGCGGAGCAAAACTATGACGTGGGGGACCGGGAGTTGTTGGCTGTTGTCAAGGCTTTGAAAGCGTGGAGACATTGGCTTGAGGGGGCTAAACACCCTTTTCTCATCTGGACTGACCACCGTAATCTGGAGTACATCCGGGCGGCGAGGAGACTGAACCCTCGCCAGGCAAGGTGGGCCATGTTTTTCACTCGTTTTGTTTTCACCCTTTCTTACAGACCAGGTTCACAGAACGTGAAGGCAGATGCACTGTCCCGGCTGTATGACACAGAGGAGCGGCCCATGGATCCCACTCCAGGCCTCCTGCCTGGTTGTGCTGGTGGTGTGGGAGCTGGACGCGGACATTGAGCGGGCATTGCGTACAGAGGCCGCTCCCCTCCAGTGTCCCGCTGGGCGTCTGTATGTTCCGTCTGCTGTCCGTGACCGGCTGATCTATTGGGCCCACATGTCACCCTCCTCTGGTCATCCAGGCATCGGTCGGACGGTGCGCTGTCTGAGCGGGAAGTACTGGTGGTCTACCTTGGCTAAGGACGTGAGGGTTTATGTTTCCTCCTGCTCGGTGTGTGCCCAGTGTAAGGCTCCTAGACACCTGCCAAGGGGTAAGTTACAACCTTTACCCGTTCCACAACGGCCATGGTCACACCTGTCGGTGGATTTCCTAACTGATCTTCCTCCTTCACAGGGTAACACTGCGATCCTGGTCGTTGTGGATTGTTTTTCTAAGTCCTGCCGTCTCCTCCCTCTGCCCGGTCTCCCTACAGCCCTACAGACTGCGGAGGTCTTGTTTACACACGTCTTCCGGCACTACGGGGTGCCTGAGGACATAGTGTCTGATCGAGGTCCCCAGTTCACCTCAAGGGTCTGGAGGGCGTTCATGGAACGTCTGGGGGTCTCGGTCAACCTTACCTCAGGTTTTCACCCCGAGAGTAATGGGCAGGGGGAGAGAGTAAACCAGGATGTGGGTAGGTTTCTGAGGTCCTATTGCCAGGACCGGCCGGGGGAGTGGGCAGCGTTCGTGCCCTGGGCCGAGATGGCCCAGAACTTGCTTCAACACTCATCCACTAACCACCCCCTTCCAGTGTGTATTGGGGTATCAGCCGGTTCTGGCTCCTTGGCATCAGAGTCAGACCGAAGCTCCTGCGGTGGACGACTGGTTCCGGCGCGCGGAGGAGACATGGGACGCTGCTCATGTCCACCTTCAGCATGCCGTGCTGCGCCAGAAAGTGGGCGCAGACCGTCACCGCAGTGAGGCCCCGGTGTTTGCACCGGGGGACCGGGTCTGGCTCTCAACCCAAAACCTGCCCCTCCGTGTGCCCTGCTGGAAGCTGAGTCTGCGGTTTGTGGGGCCATTTAAAGTCCTGAGGAGAGTGAACGAGGTATGTTACAGGTTACATCTTCCCCCCGATTACCACATTAACCCCTCGTTCCATGTGTCTCTCCTCAGGCCGGTGGTGGCTGGTCCACTCCAGGAGGCTGAGGTGCGGGAGGTTCCTCCGCCCCCTCTGGACATCGAGGGAGCCCTGGCATACTCTGTTCGTTCCATACTGGATTCGAGACATCGGGCGAGGGGCCTTCAGTACCTCGTGGACTGGGAGGGGTATGGTCCGGAGGAGAGATGCTGGGTTCCGGTGGAGGACGTGTTAGATCCTTCTCTGCTGCAAGGGTTCCACCGTCTCCATCCGGATCGCCCTGCGCCTCGTCCTCCGGGTCGTCCCCGAGGCCGGTGTCGACGCACTGCTGGAGCCACGCGTTGGGGGGGGGGGGGGGTATTGTCACGACTTCTACCGGAGTCGATGCCTCTCCTTGTTCGGGCGGTGTTCGGCAGTTGACGTCACCGGCCTTCTTGCCATCATCGATTCATTTTCCATTTGTTTTGTCTCGTTTTCCCACACACCTGGTTCTCATTGTCCCTCGTTATGTGTTGTGTATTTAACCCTCTGTTTCCCCTATGTCTTTGTGTGGTATTGTTTTTCTGTGTTGATGTATGCGCACGTTAGTCTGGTTGCGCTGGGTTATGTATACCCGTTTTGTATTTCGTGTTCATTGTGCCGTGTGCTTTTGGTTCGTCTGAATAAAAGGCTCCGTGTGCTACCAAATACCTGCTCTCCTGCGCCTGACTCCCTTGTAGCCACTTACGCATACCTGACAATTAATTCTTCATACCTGTTTGCTTTAACTTTATTCATTTGATTGTTTTAATGTAAAGTGTGTTGCGAATTTGAATGCACTTTAAATAAAGTTTGATTTCATTTACGTAGGACCAGGGCAAGCTATCACTTCTTATCAAGGGGATGCGGTGTCCCCTGTCCTCCAGTAGCCATCCCAATTCCTTCCTTCCTGTCTCAGACCTCATTAGAGAGTACCTCAGCCCAGCTCTCCTCAGAACATGTCATGCTATTCATAGCACACAGGCTAGGTATGGATCTCCGAGGGCATCTGTAGGTAACTACATAGATGCATTCTTACTAGCAACCCAATTCCGTCTGAAACAACGTTTTATGCTATCCTTGGTGGACTATGTAGGATACCATAATGAACAAAACCCATATTCTTTCTACAGATGTATTTATCTGTGTCTTATGTGGTGGTTATTCAACAGAGACGATTTGACTCGACTGAAGGTAATCTCATTTAACACAGAACTAAAATCTTGCGTAATTTGTTCAGATGCTCGATAGACGTCTGTTAACGAGAGACTAGACTGAAGACTAATTAGTGCAGGTTAGGTTTTTTAGTCATGAATCTTGCTCTGGAGGCAGCTCTGCAGAGTGGTCACAAGCTGGCACAGCCACAAAGTCATCACATCTGATTTTAAACATAACCCTAACCTTAACCCTGACCACACTGCTGACCATAATGCCTGACCTTAAATTAAGACCAAAAAGCACATTTTGGTTTTCAATGTTTACAATATAGCCAATTCTGTCTTTGCAGCTGGTCCATCTAGCTGTAATCGCTCAGTTCTGCCTCAAGTACAAGACTCATCCCAATAAACATCAACCTGCTTAATTAGTCTGAGAGGGTCCTTCATTTGCTTTCATCTCAGTCGGCGGTCCAAGATACTTTGAGAACATCTCTTCATCTTTCCCTGAAGAAGAGATTATCAAAACCATTCGGGTATTGACTCCCCATTACCCCAGAGACAGGGAATCGATATTGAAACTGCACGGCAGAGAAAGGGTCAATTGAACACCTTGTTCATTGGTCAATTACTTCAACATTCCTTTGACCTTTTTAGGTCATCACCACATTCTCATGTGCCAATGTCACGGGCGGCTTCTCTCTGCCGGGACCATAATGCACCAGGCAGTAACCTTCACGCTCGTCAATAAGGCTGAGTAAGAGTTTTTAGGAGAGCATGTAGCTGGATGCCACTCACCAGAGTGGATAGTATGCGCGGTATTGATTTCATGGTTACCCGTAAGAGCAATTAGCATGTTCCCTGCCTGCAGCAGCAACCTGTGAACTCTTTGACCAGCTGTTCCTTTTGTCGCTGAGGATCACGCACATTCGTTTTGCACTCGGCAACAGAACACAGAACACAGTGGAACAGAACACAGAACACAGTGGAACAGAACACACAGACACACAGTCACTCTGCATGCACGGACTCAGGTACCGCTTGTTAGTGTGGTTTGTCTCTTCACCACATTTCAATCCTTTTCAACACAAAATAAGTCAACATTAAAGGGATAGTTCACCCAAATGACTAAATGACATATTGGTTTCCTTACCCTGTAAGCAGTCTATGGACAAGGTATGATGACAGCATCCATTTACATTTTTTAATTTTTTTTATTATTTGACGTTTTTATCAATGTCAATCAATAAGATATAGCAATCACATGATTACCGCAGCAACAAAACATGAGCAAGAATGGGGGGGGGGATTGATACAGCAGTTCAAGATACAACAATTGAGAGATAATATTACAAGGGGTACCTAACCGAGGTCTTTGATGGTGGAAGTGTCTTTTGACCAGCCCACTAGAATGTTTGTAGCAGTGCCATGCTTTGGTTTTATTTACTTGGCCACTGTTTCCAAATTATAACTTTGTTTTTCATTCGTGGCACAAATCCAATGCAAGTCAATAGTACTGGAATGTGTCACACTTCATGTCCAAACCATCTACACAATCAATGTTAGATATTTTAGGATGATTTGGACATGAAGCATTGTCCATACTGAATTCATATCAAGCCATTTGTCATAAAAGCAAGGCATGAACAAGAAGACAGGCGTGTACATCAGTGGAGGCTGCTGAGGGGAGGACGGCTCATAAAAATGGTTGGAATGGAGCGAATGGCATCAATCACATGGAAACCATGTGTTTAATGTATTTGTAACCATTCCACTAATTCCGCTCCTGCCATTACCAAGAGCCCGTCCTCCCCAATTAAGGTGCTACCAACCTCCTGTGGTGTACATTCATGTGAATGTATTTTATTTTTGAAGAGTACAAACAGATGAGTGAAATCGACGAAGTCTCAGATGTCCCTAGCTGGATATGTTCACTAACCCAATAAGAGAGCAGTGCACTGAAATTGTCACATTACAATTTGGAAAGTGATCATCGCTCTAATGCAAGGCTCTCCAACCCTGTTCCTGCATCATGTACGTTTTCAATCCAACCCCAGTTTTAACTAACCTGATTCAGCTTATCAACCAGCTAATTATTAGAATCAGGAGCGCTTGATTAGGTTTGGAGTGAAAACCTGCAGGACGGTAGCTCTCCAGGAACGGGGTTGGAGTTAAAACCTACAGGACGGTAGCTCTTCAGGAACAGGGTTGGAGTTAAAACCTACAGGACAGTAGCTCTTCAGGAACAGGGCTGGAGTGAAAACCTACAGGACAGTAGCTCTTCAGGAACAGGGCTGGAGTGAAAACCTACAGGACGGTAGCTCTCCAGGAACAGGGTTGGAGTTAAAACCTACAGGACGGGAGTTCTCCGGGAACAGGGTTGGAGTTAAAACCTACAGGATTGTCACGTCCTGACCAGTAAAGGGGTCTATTTGTTATTGTAGTTTGGTCAGGACATGGCAGAGGGTATTTGTTTTCATGGTTTTGTGTATGGGTTTAGATAGAGGGATATTTTGTGTAGAGTGTTTCTGGGGTTTATTGGTGTAGTGTCGATGTAGAGGGGGTAGTTGATTTAGGTGGTTCGGGGTGTTGGGTATGTTCTTGTGTTTGTTTTCTAAGGGGCTGTTCTAGTTTTGTATTTCTGTGTTGGCCTGGTATGACTCTCAGTCAGGAACAGCTGTACATCGCTGTTGCTGATTGAGAGTCATACTTAGGTCGCCTGTTTTCACCTGTTAGTTTGTGGGAGATTGTGCTGTGTATAGCTTTGTGCCTTACCAGCCTGTTATTCGTCGTTGTGTATACGTGTTTGTTTTGGGGTTTTTCCTTCTTTGTCCATAATAAAGAAGATGAGTGTACATATTCCCGCTGCGTTTTGGTCCTCTCCTTACGACTCGCGTGACAAGGATGGTAGCTTTCCAGGAACAGGGTTGGAGTTAAAACCTACAGGAGGGTACCTCTCCAGGAACAGGGTTGGAGTTAAAACCAACAGGAGGTTAGCTCTCCAGGAACAGGGTTTAGGTTGAGGTTAAAACCTACAGGAGGGTAGCTCTCCAGGAACAGGGTTGAAGTGAAAACCTACAGGACGGTACCTCTCCAGGAACAGGGTTGGAGTTAAAACCAACAGGAGGTTAGCTCTCCAGGAACAGGGTTGAGGTTGAGGTTAAAACCTACAGGAGGGTAGCTCTCCAGGAACAGGGTTGAGGTTGAGGTTAAAACCTACAGGAGGGTTTCTCTCCAGGAACAGGGTTGGAGTTAAACCCTACTGGACTGTAACTCTCCAGGAACAGGGTTGGAGTTAAAACCTACAGGACAGTAGCTCTTCAGGAACAGGGTTGGAGTTAAACCCTACAGGAGGGTACCTCTCCAGGAACAGGGTTGGAGTTAAACCCTACAGGACGGTAGCTCTCCAGGAACAGGGTTGGAGTTAAAACCTACAGGACGGGAGCTCTCCAGGAACAGGGTTGGAGTTAAAACCTACAGGACGGGAGCTCTCCAGGAACAGGGTTGGAGTGAAAACCTACAGGACGGTAGCTCTCCAGGAACAGGGTTGGAGTTAAAACTTACAGGACGGGAGCTCTCCAGGAACAGGGTTGGAGTTAAAACCTACAGGACGGGAGCTCTCCAGGAACAGGGTTGGAGTTAAAACCTACAGGAGGGTACCTCTCCAGGAACAGGATTGGAGAGCCCTGCTCTGATGGGTATGCACTAATCTTTCAATTACTGAGATTAGGCCGTTACTGAGAACTGTTGTCAATTTCCAGCAGACATGCTGTTATAGGATTTTGTATTAAAATTGATTGGTGTTGATATGGCATTATAGATATCACCTCAATAATTAACTCTGTGGTTAATTACTTAATCGTGCCATTGACACAGATTTCACATATTGGTCTCATTACTTCTAATTAACATAAATAAAACCCTCACATACAATACCCTAATTATATTATAACAGTGTACTTAATCATAAAATAGTTGATTCATATTGACTCCATAATATAGTGTTTAATCACCCTTTCTCATCCACCTACCCTCAAAAAATAAAGAGAGAGTCCCTGTTGGGCCACAGATCGATGCCATGTTAACATGGAAAAGGGAGAAATTCAGAATCAAAACCATCGTCATGGCAACGGCCCTGCCAGATTCCACCAATCAATGGAGTCCGCAAGGCGATGTGAGAGGCACCAGGCGGGGAAAAAAGGCCAGGCGTTCTACATAAAGAGTCCGGGACAGGGAGTCAGGGCGCCACAACGGAGCAACCCACCTCTTGCACACACTCACACACACACAAAGACATTAAGCACCAAGAGGAAGACGGAAAGAGTGAAACGAAGAAAAAGAAGGAAGAGAGAGAGAGAGAGAGAGAGAGAGAGGGGATATATATGACTAGATATGGCACACACCTATGAAGGAGGAATCCCTGCCCGGGTCTATCTGGGAACCCTGCTCATGGCTCTTTGCTTCCACCCCATCGCCGTTGGAGGAGGTAAGGTGACTGTGTCGACAGACTGCTCTGCATAGTGATCAACTGTTTAGCTTGTCTAATTTAGTCACTTTGCCACTTTCCTCTCTCACTATAGTGCATCAACAACATCAGTTTTATTTCCTATTCTATTTACATTTCTTATCCTAAAGAAGGATAGGAAAGAGATACAACTCTGTTTTAGAGGAATATCCCCCCCTCAGTGTTGGGGAAACGGTGGTGGGACACGTTGCATGTGGGTTGCTCTCTTTAAGCCCTGAGGCACTAGGTTGAGTAATGGAATAGCAGCACTGTCCCAACAGTTCCATTTCCTACATCCTATCTCTGTCTGTCTGTGGTGCTTTGCAGGGAGAGCCTGAGATGTTTGTTTTTGTGTGGCCTTTGTGAGTCAGAATCGATGAGGATGCTATTTTAGAGACTGAAGAAAATGCTCTTTCCTATATTGAAGGACTGGACCCGGGAAGCATCAATTGAATTCCACTTTATTTCAGGCTATAACGCCTTCATCTCACTGTGCTTGACTAGAGGAGAAAATTCTTAATCTTTTATTAATAGCATCATCCTCAGCTGTATCAATTTCCCTGAAGTTCTCACTTCAAACTATTGCAACGAATTCACCACAGCAGTTTAAAGGACACAAATGGAATGCTTGATTGCAGCACATTTAAACTAGGAAGTAATTAGCCGGAACAAATCAATCTGTCACAATTAAATGGCACGTCAACCGATCACAATTAATATGCTTGAAAAAGACAAATTGAACTTCTGAAGTCCAATTTTGTTTGAGCTGGGTGAATGACACAATTTACACAAATGCAATATGCAAATGTAAAAGTTATTTGTCAATGACCCACAAGCATCAGCTGCCGTCACGGAGATGTAGGCTATAGGCTAGTTGTGTCTAATGAACTGAACAAAGGTTGCTTTGAAGTGGAGGTGCATGATTAGCCGACAGTGGTGACATGAAGACTGGGGGGTAGGGGGGGGGGGGGCAGGAGTCTTTCTCCCTCTGTGTCTCATTAAACCTACAGTAACAGGAGGAAGCAGCTGGTGTCAATGGAGGCAGAGGAAGGAGGGCGTTAAAGAGAGTGAGCGTCAGCTTGTCGTGCTGAGACTTTCTTTCATGTGACTCTACAGTGTGCATGTGCCACTTGTGCTCATCCTCAATAAGACCCCGTAGTGAAGAAGGAGACATCTTGTGCTCAACCTCACAGGGACCCTGTAGTGTTAGTAATACATCTAAATAATAATAATTTTACCAGCAGTGTAGGTGTGTGCAGTAGTTAGCCATTTAACAGTCTTATGGCCAGGAGATTTAAACTGTTTAGGAGTCTGTTGGTCTGAGCCTTGATGCACCGGTACCACCTGCCGGATGGGAACATGGAGAACAGTCCATTTGGCAATTTTTCAGGGCTTTCTCAGACACCGCCTGGCATTTACGTCCTGAATGGCTGGGTGCTCACCCCCAGTGATGCACTGGGTCGTCCGTACCACCCTCTGTAGGGCCTTCCGGTTGAGGGGGTTGCAGTTGCCATACCAGACGGTGATACAACCAGTCAGGATGCTCTCGATGATGCAGCTGTAAAAGTTCCTAAGGATCTGAGGCGCCATGCCAAATCGTATCAGCCTCCTGAGGGAGAAGAGGCACGACTGTGCTGGTGTGAGAGGATCATGTTAAGTCCTCAGTGATGTAGACACCGAGCAATTTAATACAGTCTATTCATGTAATAATCTGCAAATATGGATTTAAAAACTTGAAAAAGTAGTTTAGTCAGGGGATAATTCTTTTTTCGACATGTCTGGTGTTTATAGCCTAGGCATAACGGTACTTAAAGACAAGTAGCCTATTGGTTTCATAGCCTACACTATTACCATCCATTATTATCCGTCTATGAACAATGTGTTTTACGCTCCAAGATGCTGACCCTAAACCCAAATCACGGGTAGGATTTCCCCATTAGCGACTGGGTCAGTCACTTCTGAACTGCAGACGAACTCAGCCATAAACTTGAAGAGTTGCTATCTCATCACTGCACTGTTAATTAAGCTTTGAAGGAGAGAGTGTAGAGTGTTAAGGCTGGTAGACAGCTTGTCATAATGAACGATTGGTTAGCGGTTGTAATTCATTGTGAGAGCCATGGTGGGTTTATAGAGAACGGCAGGACTTTTACATTTTAGAACGATGTGTTGAGTTGCTCGGTAGTGGTGTATGTTTTAGAAGGAGGTGTCGATTGGCTGGATAGGGGTGTTTATGTTTTAGGAAGATGTGTTTTCTTAGACACTTGGATGCGACTTGATGGATGTGCCAGTGTTGTCGGGTAGGACAGGATGTCGATCAGAGAGACTCAGGTGTTGATACATTGATCAAGGCGGGTCTCACAAGGACTGAGTATCTGTTGGTTGAGTCGGTGTTGATTGGCAGAAGGCTCAACTGTCAACTCAACATTCAGTGTCAAAGTGAGTGATGACTGGAGAAGAAGGGCTCTATCTCAATTTGTCTTTCCGCAATTCCTCACCTCCTTCACAACCGTATTGGAGGAGAAGGTCCAAGGGGAGGATGCCATAAAGAATAGAGAGAACGGTGAATAGAATGAGGTTGTGAGGAATCGAGGACAGATGAATTGAGAAAGAGGTGTTTTCACTTGCAGTTGACCCGGTGTTGAACGGGATCCCTTCATCTTCTCTTCCTGCAGCCGCGCTGAAGCAGGAGGTGGCGCTGGAGAATGGCGCCACAACGCTGAACCACTCCATGGCAATGGTGCAGCGCATGGAGGGTCTGCTGGCCCAAGGCAACGGCAGCGATGTGGCCCTCCGCGTGCAGACGGTAAACACGGATGAGGTGAAGGTCATCCAGGCGCACACGCTGGTGCTCTCGCTGCAGAGCGAGGTGTTTGAGGAGCTGCTGCTCAGCCACAACACCAGCACCTTGGTCCTGAGGGAGCCTGCCGACTGTGCTGCTGTCTTTGACAAGTTCATCAGGTGAGGGGACCTGGGGGGGGGGGGGGGGGACAGAAATGGGCTAGTGGTGTTTCATGTTTTTTTTTTATAAAAAAAGTGACCTTTCAAGTTCAGTAATGACTGCCAATGTTTCTGCAGACCGATCTAGCCTTGTTTTATCTCTGCAGGTACCTCTACTGCGGTGACATCTCTGTGCGCCTGGACCAGGCAATCCCTCTGCACAAGCTGGCCAGCAAGTACCGTGTGTGGAGCCTCCAGCAGGGCCTAAGCCAGTACATGACGGGGCACCTGTCCAGCGACTCCCCGACCGGCCACGTGGTTGGCTGGTACCAGTACGCCATGCAGATCGGCGACGCCAACCTGAGGGACAGCTGCCTCCAGTACCTCTCCTGGAACCTGTCGTCGGTGTTGCAGAGCGGCGAGTGGGGCTCCATCAGCGACGACCTGCTGCTGTCCCTGATGCAGCGCTCCGACCTCATCCTGCAGAGCGAGCTGGAGCTCTACGAGGCCCTGGAAGCCTGGATCGGCCAGAACCAGCCGGCCGGCCTAACGGTGGAGAATGCCCTGAGGCAGGTGCGCTACGGCATGATCCCCCCGCAGCACCTGTTCCGTCTGCAGAAGCAGTCACCAGTCATGCTTAAATACTACGAGTCCATCCGCGACCTGCTCTTCCTGGCCTTCCAGTTCCACTCGACCTCGCCCGTCCAGCTGGCCAAATACTTTGACGTCAACTGCAGCATATTCACGCCACGCAACTACCTGTCACCGTCCTGGGGCTCTCCGTGGGTCATCAACAACCCCACGCGCGATGACCGCAGCTTCAGCTTCCAGACCCAGCTGGGCCCCAGCGGCAGCGACGCCAGCAAGCGGGTGACCTGGAACGCCCTGTTCTCCCCACGCTGGCTCCCGCTCAGTGTGCGCTCCGCCTATACAAACGAGATGCAGGCCACACGCACTGACGGCGGTCGTCCTCGCATCATCGTCACCCCAGCCACTTCCAGCCCCGACTTCGCCGGTGTGAGCTTCCAGAAGACGGTGATCGTGACGGCAAGGCAGGGGGGTAAAATGGTGGTTCGTCACGTCTACAACTTCCACCAGAGCACTGAGGAGGCCGGGGATTTCCTGGTGGAAGCCGACCTTCACCGCCGGGCGTCTGAATACCTCATCGACAGCTCCCTCTACCTGCACGTCGTGGTAAAGCCCCTTTACCACAGCCTCATCGTTGCCAGGAAATAGGCCAAGAGGTTGTTGTTGTTGCCTTAGTAACCAACGGTTCCCATTAGATGGTCAAGTTGCAGAGTAAAAATTGGCTATATCATAAAAAACTATGAAAACAAAACATTTGCTTTTTGGTCTTAATTTAATGTACACAGCATAAGGTTTGAGTGTGGTTGAGGTTATATTTCAAGAACAGAAATTGTAGAAATAGGCTGGGTTTATGACTTTGGAACTTGCCCAGACAGTGATGACCATAACCAACCGCCCTCCCTGCTGAGTCCCACCCCCCCTAGCCCGCAGACAAAGTCACACATGCACACACTCATATCGCAACTCCTGTTTATTGGCCTGGTACTGGGCACCTCTGTTCTACATAAGGTAATGGTACTTTTTGCAGTAGTGGTTAAGTTTGTCTCCAAACTGTTTTAGCTCTGAAAAGAGGTGTCTGGACTGCATCTATTAAAGAAGTCAATGAAAGAGTTTCAGATAATAACAGTTCCTCCACATTGTTTCCCCCCCAATCTTACACACATGGTAGGGGCAAACACAACTGCACTGTATTTGTTTGAGATATGATTATGTCAATACATGGATATTTCCTTGATTGCCCCTGATTAGAGGAAAGGCACATTCTTTATGACATATTTAACTGTATGATGTTATCTGCATAGCTACAGGATACTACTAGTAAATCAAAGTGTCAGTTATTGGTATTGTTTCCATTAGCTGAACCCTCACTTTGTTGGTGCTAACCAAACCTCACAGGATCAAGTGAAACTTATTTTGTCGCTTTGCACACTGCCAACACCATAGTACAGGCCATTTTAAAAGCATACATTCATACCATTAGTCACAATTACACACATAAGTTTACAGGCCTAAATATTATAGCCATGCTAATACTCAGTGTCCAGACAATTCCTATACCAGAGTTTCTCTAGAAGCCATTTTGCTGTTGCCCTACTCTTTTGCAATTGAGGAGCATTTCTATTGAATCTTTAAGCCAACCGGCAGTATTAGTGGTCTTAGAAGGATTCTGTTGTTGTGAGTAGTGCTTATATAATGAATTATGCACAGGCCTATGGACGACATTGTTGGTCTAAATTATACTTTCGGGTCTTTAGAATGTTACTGGTTCATGTAGCTACCATATCTCTCTCTATGTCCTCTTCCTATATCCTGAATAAAATGTTATTTTACCCCGTCTGTAATTGGTCTGTTTACTTGATTCACCCTAATATGCAGAACACAATGTGATACAGAGGACAATTGTGACTTAAGCCTAATTTATACCATACATATGCAACAAAGTAATGCAAACACAAAATGGCTACCCTGCAAACTGGCATCACATTTATAATCGTGGGGCTGCAGACATGTGTGTGTTTTTCCTACTCAACAATACAGCATTGCAATTTTTCATAGCTATTTGTAGCTCTTGTATTTCATAGTACTATAGGTATGGTATAAATTAAGCTTTAAACAAAAACAAACAAGGTAGGCCTATCAAAATTAATTTCACATGCCTTGTATGGGGATATCGCTCTGAAATCAAAATGCTTTGAAGCCATTGAAAACCACAAATTATACAATGACATTCTTAGAATTTATATATATATATATATATATATATATATATATATATATTTTCAATCATGATTGTTGTGACCATGGACTGGTCTTGGACATGTCCACGCTTGTTGGCAATGACAACAAAGACTACATATCCCACAACTATGTACAACACAGGGAGGAAAAACGTCATAACGCATTTGACGCTCGCGCTTTCAGATGTCAGATTGATCGAGTTGGTTTTGCATAGCCCGGTGCCCCGGGCGAACAGGGTTTACTCATTTTAGACCATTCCATTGGTCCTGAAAAAAATCTCCACACGCCCATGGCACCGGGCTATGCAAAACTAATCCGACCACTTCTTCGCTATCTAAAAAGTGTAACGTTTGGTATTGTAACGTTATCGAGTTAAATTCGCCGGCATTCATATGTGCATTCGTTTTATAACTTTTTTTAAAACAAGAAGCCCTGCGACACGGAGACAAACTAACGCAACATGCAAGAAGATTGAAACAGACTTGCATCGTAGTTGCAGGACAAGCCGCAGCTTCTGAGCGGGGTAGATGCAGGGAGGGAGGGAGTAAAAAAGTCTTTGTGCTTCCCCTCCCCCTCATCAAAGCAAAGGGGGAAATGTCTCTTTCTAAAGGAGGTAAGAATTCTAACAATAATGTTAATCGTGCAACAAGACTGAATTTCCGACAAAGATGCATTGCTGGAAGTCAGGGTTATGTATTGCGTCATTGCATTATTGACGTTTTTTAAAATATCAGTTCGTTTCCGGCTTAACGTTAGGGTCTGCCCTTGTACAAAGTTGCTAGCTAACTTCAGCTAGCTACAGTACAAGTTGTACCTGATTGCATTTCTCTGTAACCCGGCTAGAAACCGTAACATTTATGCGGATTCCCCGTGGTTGGTTGTTTCCTGTCAATTCCTGGAAATTTAAACAATTGTTTGAACACGCGATAACGTTAGTTAGGCTACTTGGGGCTGCAAGTTGCAACTGTTGCTTGCTAGTTAGGTTACCTATAGCATTGTCTATTCGACCAAACGAAAAGTGCGTAGCTAGCCACACCGGTATCGATGTAACGTTAGCTATATCGCGGGCGTTATTTTATTGGGAGCACGCATGCCATGCCTCGCGACTTGTCGTTTGATGGGAAAACATGAGTCATGTATTTTTTCCGACAGCGTTACTTGGTCTAATATTACCGCGTGAGTGTCGTCTCACGCATTCTTGCAATAGTTGTACACTTATATTTGTCTCGCATATTTTCTACAAATGCCTGATCTATCATACAGTTGGTCTCCCTCTGACACAAGGTGATGTGTAGCTAACTAGCAACAATCAATGTTGAATAAAAAACACCTGGTGGAAAATAAATCAAGGCCCTCCTACGTCACACATGGGGACATTATGTTGTTGATGATGTGATATTATGCTACACCATCGTTTCCCGAACTCTGTCCTGGGGATCCCAAGGGGTGCACATGTTGGTTTTTGCCCTAACACTATCGTTACACAGCTGATTCAAAATATCAACTGATTATCAAGCATCCATTGTTTGAATCAGCTGTGTAGTGCTAGGGCAAACACCAAAACGTGCACCCCTTAAAGTCCCCAGCACCAATTTGGGAAGTGCTGATCTACACAATCCTACTGGCATTACCAGCAGGATTGTGAGAGGCCTGCTCACTGACTATTATACTATCACAGGCAGCCCCTCTATAGCCTAGCTACCTGAATGCATGTGTTGACTTGTACTTCCAGTGACTTCTGCAACCTGTGGTTGTAAAGCTGCTACACTGTTGTGCTATGCTGACGTTATTGGTGCTCACCTTTTCTTTCAGGAGCAGCAATGGCCTGTTTGCTGATAGTAAAAGTGTAGGATGAGCCCTGGGTTTTCCATTGTGTATGGACTTTTCTTGACCGCTGTAGCCAGTTTCACTTTGTTTAAGGTATTGGGTGGAGTAGGCTTAAGTGCTTTGCTATGCTTGTTTGTTCGTTTCAAGTTGCTGTTGCTTAAGGAGGTTTTACAACAAATAATGCACTCTTCTAAAACGGTGTTTACCCTGCCCACACAAGAAATGTCAGCTGCAATGTGAGATTTTCCAGCACCCCGTTTTTTTGTTTAACATTGACCTTTTAGTAATTTAGCAGACGCTCTTATCCAGACTGACTTACAGACAGTGCTAGGCTTTAGCACAGTGGGTTAACACGGTCTGACTGGCAGGCAGTCCCATCCTGGACACAGATTAAGCCTGGTTCTGGATTAAAAATAAATCTCAATGGTTTATCTCCATTGAAAGTGCATTGTAGTCCAGGACTTTAGAGGTAAACTTATTTTGTATTTTATTCGTATCCCCATTAGTTGTTGCTAAAGCAGCAGCTACTCTTCCTGGGGTCCACAAAAAACATGACATAATCCCAGAACGTCAATAGACAAGAATAGCTCAATGACTGAACTACACATCTTAAATAACAATGGAACCCTAAAAAGATCCTACTGACAGTTACACACGTTACTGAGTTACCCACACATCAGTACATGTACCTACAGTGGGGGAAAAAAGTATTTGATCCCCTGCTGATTTTGTACATTTGCCCCTTAAAAAGAAATGATCAGTCTATAATTTTAATGGTAGGTTTATTTGAACAGTGAGAGACAGAATAACAACAACAAAAATCAAGAAAAACGCATGTCAAAAATGTTATAAAATGATTTGCATTTTAATGAGGGAAATAAGTATTTGACCCCTCTGCAAAACATGACTTAGTACTTGGTGGCAAAACCCTTGTTGGCAATCAGAGGTCAGACGTTTCTTGTAGTTGGCCACCAGGTTTGCACACATCTCAGGAGGGATTTTGTCCCACTCCTCTTTGCAGATCTTCTCCAAGTCATTAAGGTTTTGAGGCTGACTTTTGGCAACTCGAACCTTCAGCTCCCTCCACAGATTTTCTATGGGATTAAGGTCTGGAGACTGGCTAGGCCACTCCAGGACCTTAATGTGCTTCTTCTTGAGCCACTCCTTTGTTGCCTTGGCTGTGTGTTTTGGGTCATTGTCATGCTGGAATACCCATCCACGACCCATTTTCAATGCCCTGGCTGAGGGAAGGAGATTCTCACCCAAGATTTGACAGTACATGGCCCCGTCAAATGATGCGGTGAAGTTGTCCTGTCCCCTTAGCAGAAAAACACCCCCAAAGCATAATGTTTCCACCTCCATGTTTGACGGTGGAGATGGTGTTCTTGGGGTCATAGGCAGCATTCCTCCTCCTCCAAACACGGCGAGTTGAGTTGATGTCAAAGAGCTCCATTTTGGTCTCATCTGACCACAACACTTTAACCAGTTGTCCTCTGTTCATTGGCAAACTTCAGACGGGCATGCTAATGTATTCTTGAGCAGTGGGACCTTGCGGGCGCTGCAGGATTTCAGTCCTTCACGGCGTAGTGTGTTACCAATTGTTTTCTTGGTGACTATGGTCCTAGCTGCCTTGAGATCATTGACAAGATCCTCCCGTGTAGTTCTGGGCTGATTCCTCACCGTTCTCATGATCATTGCAACCCCACGAGGTGAGATCTTGCATGGAGCCCCAGGCCGAGGGATATTGACAGTTCTTTTTTGTTTCTTCCATTTGCGAATAATCGCACCAAATGTTGTCACCTTCTCACCAAGCTGCTTGGCGATGGTTTTGTAGCCCATTCCAGCCTTGTGTATGTCTACAAACTTGTCCCTGACATCCTTGGAGAGCTCTTTGGTCTTGGCCATGGTGGAGAGTTTGGAATCTGATTGATTGCTTCTGTGGACAGGTGTCTTTTTTTACAGGTAACAAACAAGCTGCGGTTAGGAGCACTCCCTTTAAGAGTGTGCTCCTAATCTCAGCTCGTTACCTGTATAAAAGACACCTGGGAGCCAGAAATCTTTCTGATTGAGAGGGGGTCAAATACTTATTTCCCTCATTAAAATGCAAATCAATTTATAACATTTTTGACATGCGTTTTTCTCGATATTTTTGTTATTGTTTCTCTCACTGTTCAAATAAACCTACAATTAAAATTATAGACTGATCCTTTCTTTATCAGTGGGCAAACGTACAAAATCGGCAGGGGATCAAATACTTCCCCCCCCCCCCCCCACTGTATGCCCAAGTGTTATTTGGGTCAGACAGGGGAGAGGCATTGTGATGTGCTGTTTTATTCGGGTTCTTTTTAAAGCTAACTTTGCTGTTTGCTTGAGTCATTTGAGATGGAAATGAGTTCCACGCAGCAATAACGGGCCGATTTCGACAACAACTAAGAACGGTGAAGCACAAGGCTAAACTTCTCTGCTGTTTTGGTCCCGTACCTACCACGTTGTAGCAGTGTGATGTGAACCCGTGCACATGCACAGCAACTCAGTAAGAGAGAGAGAGAGCACTGCTGCCTGTCCAGAGTGAAAAAGGAACTGTTACTTGGTAGCTTCCTCGTTGCCGGTGTAAGCGGGTTGATGGTGGCTGTGATGGTGGCTCGTGACCCGGCTATTCATGCCATCATCCAATGGGCTGTCCAAGAATTCTGAGTATTCATCTTCACACAGAAGATATAGCATACCTTGTGCAGGAGTCTTCAAACCAGTGCAGCTGTCTGACTAAAGCCGGGTGGGGTTGTTTTCCTGTAGAAGGTAGTGAATCACTGTAACATGATATGCACACACACCACAGCTACGCCTGTAGCTAGATTAGTCAGCATCAATTATTTCATTTTACCGCCTAGGCCTATAGGCTATTTCTGTGCATGGTTCAGGCCGTTGAGGGAATGCTTCCTTGGAAATCTGCTCTATTGCTCGAGTTGTCATGTCCGATGGCGGCGTCCAAGCTCAAGAATCGATGGCTGACGTGCGCATTCATTCCATCTTGTGAATTGAATGAGAAATAAAGTTGATTTTGGTTACATATCAAATTTGATTTTTATTTTTTATTTTATTTTATTATTATTTTATTTTTTTTGGCCTTGACTATACACAACACTGGTTATTTTACAACGCTTTACAACACGCTCTGTGTAACAGGTAGAATGTCACATTGACCCGATGCTGATGGCAAAGCGACGCGTATAGACAGTGGGCTTACACTCCACTATAACCAAGGGGTTGTAGTCCAGTAAGCTTATTAGGCTGGGTTTAGGGTTCAGGTGGATGTAAAAGGGGTTCAGAAAGCTGGAGGAGAGCTATGCCCAATGACATCATGCTTCCCAAAGGATCTCGTGACAGCTATTCAGAAAGGATGTCTTGTTTGGTTGGGAGTCATCCTCTCTTGCCTGGACACTGCCCTGACCCCCGAACCCTGAGGAAGTTAACACAGTGAGCATCGTCCATATGGGCTACCATTTGTAACATGAGAACTTCTAACTTGGTTTTGTTGACGTCAGACATTCCCACAAAGAAAGTGTTGGATACGGCATAGTCCCATGCCTGAAATGCTTAGAGTTGTAGGATTTTTAATAGCTCCTTCATTGATATGAGGCCTGATGTGGGCCTAGCTGTCAACTAGTCAAATATGTGACCTCAGACGCTGAAGGTATACTGTATGTCAGGGAGTTCAGCTGAAATAGAGTGCCACGTAAGATCCGTTCCTGCCATGTGTTTTAGCTATGCATTGCGAGCTAACGGCAGTATTTAGCCAAACTAAATAGTTTCTTGCCATGCTTAAAACAATGTTGGGCTGTGGATCAGCTTTAATATTGCAGATTGTGGCTTCTAACAATGTAATTGTCGGCATAATTTCCAATCCCCCATATATATATAATAAAAAATAATATATATATATATAAAATAATAATAATAATCATTGAGTTTACTGAATTGCAGTGAGGAAATCACTCAATCGAAATGCATTTGGATTTCACATGACTGGGAATACAGATATGCATCTGTTGGCCACATACCTTTTACATGTTTTTAAAAAAAATTTTTTTATGGACCTCACAATGGGCCTCAGGATCTCACCACGGTATTGTACATTCAAATTGCCATCGATAAAATGCAATTGTGTGTCGTTGTCTGTAGTTTATGCCTGCCCATACCATAACCCCACCGCCATCATGGGGCACTCTTTTCAAACCGTTGACATCAGCAAACCGCTCGCCCACACGATGCCATACACGTGGTCTGCGGTTGTGAGGCCGTTTAGACGTACTAAAATGACGTTGGCGGCGGCTTATGGTGGAGAAATTAACATTCAATTCTCTGGCAACAGCTCTGGTGAACATTCCTGCAGTCAGCATGCCAATTGCACACTCACTCGAAATTTGAGACATCTGTGGCATTGTGTTGCGTGACAACACAGTGCCTTTTATTGCCCCCAGCATAAAGTGCACCTGTGTAATGATCATGCTGTTTAGTCAGCTTGTTGATATGCCACACCTGTCATGGGAAATGGACTATCTTGGTGAAGGAGAAATGCTTGCTAGGGATGTAAACAAATTTGTGCATAAAATTTGAGAATTTTTTTTCCTGGAATATTTCTGGGATCTTTTATTTCAGCTCATAAAACACGGGACCAACGCTTTACATGTTGCCTTTTATATTTTTGTTAAGTCTATCTTAAATATAAAAAATATATTTTCCCCTAACCCTACCACCCCTAATTGGAGTAAACAAATGGACAACAATACCAAGACTTTTACTTCCAGCTTATACATACTATATACATTTTACGGACATGGTATATTTTACATGAGTTACCTTTTTTGTTTTCAGTCCCAGCCTTCAGCTACCCTCAACCCCTCCCATAAATCTCTAATGATCATCCAGTTTGGATTTCTAGCTGCCATATATTTTCCCACTGTGCTGTGATGTTTCACAAAAGTTCTGAACCTTTCTATTCTCATGGTTTCTACAGATTGTAAATGAAATATATATTTTTTTGCTAATTGTATTATTGATTAGGACTTTTCAAACCCCCCAGCCGTGCGATTTTTGTAGAGTTAGCGCCAAGTAAATGTTGACATTTTCAGCCATTCCTGAACCTGCGACCAAAAATAAGCTACATATGGGCAGTACCAAAACAAGTGATCTAATGATTCTGTCTCTAAGCTGCAAAATCTGCAGAGCTGGGATGGTTGTATCCCTCATGTACAGTGCCAGTCAAAAGTTTGGACACCTACTCATTCAAGGGTTTTTCTTTATTTTTTACTATTTTCTACATTGTAGAATAATAGTGAATACATCAAAACTACGAAGTAACACATGGAATCATCAACCCAAAAAAGTGTTAACCTCTATGGGCTAGTTGGGACGCTTGCGTCCCACCTACGTAACAGCCACTGCCAGCCTGTGGCGCGATTTTCAAAACCTTAAAAATCCTATTACTTCAATTTCTCAAACATATGACTATTTTACAGCCATTTAAAGACAAGACTCTCGTTAATCTAACCACACTGTCCGATTTCAAAAAGGCTTTACAACGAAAGCAAAACATTAGATTATGTCAGCAGAGTACCAAGCCAGAAATAATCAGACACCCATTTTTCAAGCCAGCATATAATGTCACCAAAACCCAGAAGACAGCTAAATGCAGCACTCACCTTTGATGATCTTCATCAGATGACAACCCTAGGACATTATGTTATACAATACATGCATGTTTTGTTCAATCAAGTTCATATTTATATCAAAAACCAGCTTTTTACATTAGCATGTGACGTTCAGAACTAGCATACCCCCCGCAAACTTCCGGGGAATTCGCTAACATTTTACTAAATTACTCACGATAAACGTTCACAAAAAGCATAACAATTATTTTAAGAATTATAGATACAGACCTCCTCTATGCACTCGATATGTCCGATTTTAAAATAGCTTTTTGGTGAAAGCACATTTTGCAATATTCTAAGTACATAGCCCAGGCATCACGGGCTCACTATTTAGACACCCGGCAAGTTTAGCACTCACCATAATCATATTTACTATTATAAAAGTTTGATTACCTTTTGTTGTCTTCGTCAGAATGCACACCCAGGACTGCTACTTCAATAACAAATGTTGGTTTGGTCCAAAATAATCCATCGTTATATCCGAATAGCGGCGTTTTGTTCGTGCGTTCCAGACACTATCCGAAATAGTAAAGAAGTGTCACGCGCATGGCGCAATTCGTGACAATAAAATTCTAAATATTCCATTACCGTACTTCGAAGCATGTCAACCGCTGTTTAAAAATCAATTTTTACGACATTTTTCTCGTAGAAAAGCGATAATATTCCGACAGGGAATCTCCTTTTCGGCAAACAGAGGAAAAAATCCCAAAGGCGGGGGCGGTCGGGGTCACGCGCATAAGCCCAGTGTCCCTTAATCGGCCACTTGAGAAAGGCGATAATGTGTTTCAGCCTGGGGCTGGAATGACGACATTCTGTTTTTTCCCGGGCTCTGAGCGCCTATGGACGACGTGGGAAGTGTCACGTTAGAGCAGAGATCCTTAGTAAATGATAGAGATGGAAAAGAAGTTCAAGAAATGGTCAGACAGGCCACTTCCTGTAAAGGAATCTCTCAGGTTTTGACCTGCCATTTGAGTTCTGTTATACTCACAGACACCATTCAAACAGTTTTAGAAAATGTAGGGTGTTTTCTATCCATATGTAATAAGTATATGCATATTCTAGTTACTGGGTAGGAGTGGTAACCAGATTAAATCGGGTATGTTTTTTATCCAGCCGTCTCAATACTGCCCCCTAGCCCTAACAGGTTAAACAAATCAAAATATATTTGAGATTCTTCAAAGTAGCCATCCTTTGCCTTGATGACAGCTTTGCACACTATTGACATTCTCTCAACCAGCTT
Organism: Salmo salar; assembly: GCF_965601325.2. Lineage (NCBI taxonomy): Eukaryota > Metazoa > Chordata > Actinopteri > Salmoniformes > Salmonidae > Salmo > Salmo salar. Next base: position 92,095,408 of record NC_138293.1, on the reverse strand, counting down.
CACCTAATTTGCCAGCATTTTACGTAATTATGACATAACATTGAAGGTTGTGCAATGTAACAGGAATATTTAGACTTAGGGAAGCCAACCATTTGATAAAATACGGAACGGTTCTGTATTTCACTGAAAGAAAAAACGTTTTGTTTTCGAGATGATAGTTTCCGGATTTGACCATATTAATGACCTAAGGCTCGTATTTCTGTGTGTTATTATGTTATAATTAAGTCTATGATTTGATAGAGCAGTCTGACTGAGCGATGGTAGGCACCAGCAGGCTCCTAAGCATTCATTCAAACAGCACTTTCGTACGTTTTACCAGCAGCTCTTCGCAATGCTTAAAGCATTGCGCTGTTTATGACTTAAAGCCTATCAACTCCTGAGATTAGGCTGGTGTAACCGATGTGAAATGGCTAGCGAGTTAGTGGGGTGTGCGCTAATAGCGTTTCAAACGTCACTCGCTCTGAGACTTGGAGTAGTTGTTCCCCTTGCTCTGCATGGGTAACGCTACTTCGAGGGTGGCTGTTGTCGATGTGTTCCTGGTTCGAGCCCAGATAGGAGCGAGGAGAGGGACGGAAGCTATACTGTTACACTGGCAATACTAAAGTGCCTATAAGAACATCCAATAGTCAAAGGTATATGAAATACAAATTGTATAGAGAGAAATAGTCCTATAATTCCTATAATAACTACAACCTAAAACTTCTTACCTGGGAATATTGAAGACTCATGTTAAACGGAACCACCAGCTTTCATATGTTCTCATGTTCTGAACAAGGAACTTAAACGTTAGCTTTCTTACATGGCACATATTGCACTTTTACTTTGTTTTTGCATTATTTAAACCAAATTGAACATGTTTCATTTTTATTTTTATTTGAGGCTAAATTGATTTTATTGATGTATTATATTAAGTTAAAATAAGTGTTCATTCAGTATTGTTGCAATTGTCATTATTACAAATACATTTAAAAAAAAATAGTCCGATTTAATCGGTATCGGCTTTTTTTGGTCCTCCAATAATTGGTATCGGCGTTGAAAAATCATAATCGGTCGACCTCTAATGCTGAGCACTTGTTGGCTGCTTTTCTTTCACTTTGCAGTCCAACTCATCCCAAAACATCTCAATTGGGTTGAAGTCAGGTGATTATGGAGGCCAGGTCATCTGATGCAGCACTCCATCACTCTCCTTCTTGGTAAAATAGCCCTTACACAGCCTGGAGGTGTATTGCGTCATTGTCCTGTTGAAAAACAAATGATAGTCCCACTAAGTGCAAACCAGATGGGATTGCGTATCGCTGCAAAATGTTGTGGTAGCCATGCTGGTTAAGTGCGCCTTAAATTCTAAATAAAACACACAATGCTTTGCTGGTGACACTATCACACCTCCTCCATGCTTCACAGTGGGAACCACACATGCGGAGATCATCTCACAAAGACATGGAGGTTGGAACCAAAAATCTCTAATTTGGTTTCCTCTGGTCTAATTTCTATTGCTTGTGTTTCTTGGCCCAAGCAAGTCTCTTCTTATTGGTGTCCTTTAGTAGTGGTTTCTTTGCAGCAATTCGACCATGACGGCCTGATTCACACAGTCTCCTCTGAGCAGTTGATGTTGAGATGTCGGTCACTATTACATTTATTTGGGCTCCAATCTGAGGTGCAGTTAATTCTAATGAACTTATCCTCTGCAGCAGAGGTAACTTTGGGTCTTCTTTTCCTGTGGCCAGTTTCATCATAGCGCTTGACGGGTTTTGTGACTGCACTTGAAGAAACTTTAGAAGTTCTTGAAATTTTCCGGATTGACTGACCTTCATGTCTTAAAGTAATGATGGACTGTCGTTTCTCTTTGCTTATTTAACCTGTTTTTGCCATAGCCCTATTTTGTAAAAGACCAAGTCCATACTATCCTACCTTGTCACAACACCACTGATTGGCTCAAACGCATTAAGAAGGAAAGTAATTACACAAATTAATTTTTAATAAGGCACACCTGTGTATTGAAATGAATTCCAGGTGACTACCTCATGAAGCTGGTTGACAGAATGCCAAGAGTGTGCAAAGGGTGGCTACTTTGAAGTTGGTTGCAAAAATGTTGTCTAATTTGATAAACTCAGTGTTGAACCCGGCGTCGTTTTGTGAATCCTTCCACTTGTCGCCTCCATTTTTGCAGTGATGCTGCAATCAGTTGGTTGTAATTTTGAAGATGGCACACATTTCCATATTTTTGTTAACAATTCCACCAATCCTATTTATATCATTTAGAAAGATTAAACCATTTTGAAAATTATTAAAAAAAAATATATATATAAAAAATATAATTGATTAATATATATATATATATATATATATATATATATATATATATATATATATTTATTATTATTATTTTTTTTTTATCAATTAGTATATTTCAGTTTAACAATATTTGTTCAGTCTTTTCTGGTGGATTAAACTGAAATTGCAACCAACTTTTTATGGCTTTAAAAAAAAAGGCGATTATTTTGGAGATTTCATTTCAAATAACCGAAAGGGAAAAAGGCAATTTCTTGCCATGCTACTTCAGTTGGGACAAAGGCTGTTTTTATACTGTTGTTCTAGGTCATTTTAAGAAGGTTTTGAATGCTCTTTTTTTTTAGCTCGACGGGGGGAAATGAACATCTATTTTTACTCTGCTGGGTGCATGTGAGCATAGCACAAGTCAATGAATCTCCCCTCACTGTATTTCACTGGGAAGTCAATGAATCTCTTCTTACTGGGAAGCTGGACATCTGCAGTCGCTCATCTGAGAGCATGAGATGCTACCAGTCCAGTCTGTACGAACTTGCTTTCATCCGGATATGTAGGTTATTTGCTAACATTTAGCCTCCTGTGTATGTACTGCAGCTAATCCACCCACGATTAGGCTGCACTGTATTACCCGGCCAACACAGTATACCCAACCTAAATGCTTCACTTGAAACATTGCAAAACGTTGCACTGCCTTTATGAATGGTGTCTCTGCTCTCTGCAGCCTTATTTCCAGTTGTTCGTGGTACAGAGAGCCAATGGAAGCTTTAAACAGCAAGTGGTGTTTAAGTGTCTGGTTACCTCTGAGACAATGTACACTATATACAAAAGTATGTGGAAACCCCTTCAAATTAGTGGATTTGGCTATTTCAGCCACACCCGTTGCTGACAGATGTATAAAATTGAGCACACAGCCATGCAATCTCCATAGAGATGCTGTAGAATGGCCCTTAATGAAGAGCTGTGACTTTCAACATGGCACCATCATAGGATGCCACCTTTCCAACAAGTCAGTTCATCAGATTTCTGCCCTGCTAGAGCTGCCTCGGTCAACCTCGGTGCTGTTATTGTGAAGTGGAAAATGTCTAGGTGCAACAACGACTCAGTCGTGAAGTGGTAGGCCACACACGCTCACAGAACGGGACCTTGTGCTGAAAATGGGTTGCAACACTCACTACCGTGTTCCAAACTGCCTCTGGAAGCAATGTCAGCACAATAACTGTTAGTCGGGAGCTTCATGAAATGGGTTTCCATGGCCAAGCAGCCACACACAAGCCTAAGATCACCATACGCAATGCCAAGCGTCAGCTGGAGTGGTGTAAATCTCACCGGCATTGGACTCTGGAGCAGTGAAAATGCGTTCTCTGGAGTGTTGAATAACGCTTAACCATCTGGCAGATGGACAAATCTGGGTTTGGCAGATGCCGGGAGAACGCTACCTGCCCGAATGCATAGTGCCAACTGTAAAGTTTGGTGGAGACTAAATTATGGTCTGGGGCTATTTTTTTATGGTTCGGGCTCGGCCCCTTAGTTCCAGTGAAGGATAATCTTAATGCTACAGCATACAATGACATTCTAGATGATTCTGTGCTTCCAACTTTGTGGCAACAGTTTGGGGAAGGCCGTTTCCTGTTTTAGCATGACAATGCTAAAACAGTATATAAAAAATGTAATAAAATGTATGCACTCTACTGTAAGTCGCTCTGGATAAGAGCGTCTGCTAAATGACTAAAATGTAAATAAAAACATTTTAAAAAAGGAAAATGTAATGCCCCTGTGCACAAAGCGAGGTCCATACAGAAATTGTTGAGATCGGTGTGGAAGAACTTGACTGGCTTACACAGAGCCCTGACCTCAACTCCAATGAACGCCTTTGGGATGAATTGGAACACCGACTGCGAGCCAGGCGTAATCACCCATCAGTGCCCAACCTCACTAATGATCTTTTGGCTGAATGGAGGCAAGTCCCTGCAGCAATGTTCCAGCATCTAGTGGAACACCTTTAAAAAAATAAACATTATTTCACCTTTATTTAACCAGGTAGGCTAGTTGAGAACAAGTTCTGATTTACAACTCCGACCTGGCCAAGATAAAGCAAAGCAGTGCAACACAAACAACACAGAGTTACACATGGAATAAACAAGCGTACAGTGAAATAACACAATAGAGAAAAAAAAGGACGTCCTATATACAGTGTGTGCAAATGGCGTGACGAGGTATGGCAATAAATAGGCCATAGTAGCAAAGTAATTACAAGTTAGCAAATTTAACACTGGAGTGATAGATGAGCAGATGGTGATGTGCAAGTAGAAATACGGGTGTGCAAAAGAGCAGAAAAATAAATAAAAACAATATGGGGATGAGGTAGGTAGATTGGGTGGGCTATTTACAGATGGGCTATGTACAGCTGCAGCAATCAGTTAGCTGCTCAGATAGCTGATGTTTAAAGTTAGTGAGGGAAATATAAGTCTCCAGCTTCAGCGATTTATTTATAAAAAAAAATTGCAATTCGTTCCAGTCATTGGCAGAAGAGAACTGGAAGGAAAGGCGGCCAAAGAAGTTGTTGGCTTTGGGGATGACCAGTGACATATACCTGCTGGAGCGCGTGCTACGGGTGGGTGTTATCGTGACCAGTGAGCTGAGATAAGGCAGAGCTTTACCTAGCATCGACTTATAGATGACCTGGAGCCAGTGGGTCTGGCGACGAATATGTAGCGAGGGCCAGCCGACGAGAGCATACAGGTCGCAGTGGTGGGTGGTATAAGGGGCTTTGGTAACAAAGCCTTCCCAGAATTGTGGAGGCTGTTATAGCAGCAAAGGGGGGACCAACTCCATATTAATGCCTATGATTTTGGAATGAGCAGGTGTCCACATACTTTTGATTATGTGGTGTATCTCTGAGTGAAGGTGCTTCCTTTTTCCCCTTCCTTGCCTAATGGCCTGTCTGTGTTAGAGGGAACATCATGTCCAGGTCAATGACAGTTGTTGTACAGGACACACATGTACCAGGATGCATCTCAATAGTCTCAAGTGTCGTCCTTTCCTCGTGTTCTTTCCAACACAGCTCTACCAACAGAGAGCAGAGCCTATAATTGGCTACCTGCCAAGGTGGCTGGTGCAGAAGACATGCAAGGGTCGCTTTAGAGTTCATAAAGCTGCATTTTCAAAACGCAGACCATCAAATCTGCCTTTTTTAAACCGTTTCACCTGCGTTTTTATATTGAAAGTCATATTATTTTGCTTCAGTAGTGATCAGGGGCATAAAAATATAGTTTACCTTCACAGAAAATACATTAGTGCAACACATTTGTCAGAAATAGCTTAATTCATCAGATGACAATAGAAGTGCAACACTATTTGGCAATCAGCCACACAAGTGAATGAGCTTACAATGAACAATATATATGTTGCTTTGTCATTGTGGGGTATTGTGGGGTATTACGGGGTACTGTGTCTAGGTTGATGAGGGGGGGGTATTGAATCCATTTTAGAATAAGGCTGTAACGTAACAAAATGTGGAAAAAGTCAAGGGTTCTGAATATATATATATATATATAGCAAAAACGATACATGGCCATCATATTTCTAATGTTTATCATAGAAAGAATGTCGCCAGCTACATTTCCCGATGTTTTGCCGGAAGCTAATCGTGCATTTTACCAGAGAACAGTAGGCTACACCGAGAAAAGTAAAACAGAGAATCAGTCCAGAGTGCTGTCTACTGATAGAATGTCTGTTTTGTGAATTCTCATCTGAGTGAAGTGCAGCTGAAGCACAAAATTAGTCTTGGCAAAAAAATCATTTAAACCAGCATTTTACAAAACGCAGCAAGATTTTTCTTTTGCGTTTTCATTTTTTGTCTGCGTGAAAACACAGAATTCTGCATTTAACGGGACCTCTGCAAATGTACCTGCCAATAGCTGTCAGAAATCAACCTGCCTCAGGCCCCGGATGAGAGCAGGTCCTAAATATCTTTCTGCTGTGTCACCTCATCCAATGTTGTGCAGATCAGGAGAGGAGAAAAGGGTGTTTAGACTATTGAGGCGCAGTCCTCGTCTGAATCCCACGTTCCTTCAGTTGGGGTTGTTGTTTTACACCAGCATGGCCCCGTTGCCCTAGCCTGGATGAGAAGTCCCCACTTGTTGCTTGTGAACAGTGTTTATGAATGCACTGTAGTGTGCATTTCACACAGGGAGAGGTCTCTGGTCTCCATTGTGTAGGCAGCAGCAGACCTACTGCAGGAGCTAACATGAGTCACTGTTCAGTGGCTATTCTTCTGATTATGGTTGAGACTTTGGTTCGGACAAACCAAAGCGGTTAAACTACTGCTTGTATAACAATAGGGTTAGACAAAACAGAGGGTTAATGAGTGAGGTAATCTGTTTCTGCTTTCTCGCTCTCTGTGTCATTGTTCCGATTTATGAGCGAGTCATTCACCTGTTTCCTATTGTTAAGCAATCTCTGGGTAGATAACAAATGGAGCTGTACAGTCAGTAACACGTTACAGTACAAGTCGGAAGTCCACACCAAAAACAGAACAGCTACCCCACTGAAAATCAAATCCAAGCATTCTCACAACACAAGGTTCAACTTTCTCTGTTCTGGTTTATTTAAAGTGAAGATTGACAGGTCATGGTACAGATGAGTTTTCTGAAAGAACTAGGCTGATCTCTCCTCTCCTCTCCCCATCCTCTCATAGGGAAGAAGAAGAACCCAGGCCTCAAGCTCTCCAAAGAGGTCTTTGATCAGCCCCCACCTGCAGCTGCAGCGTAAGGCTTCTTCTCTGTCATTGGTTGGCCGGATTCCAGGTTGTCTTTTTCGTGGTCACGCTGTGCATCTCAGAAGACTGCTATATCATATTAACGTGGTTCCTGAGATGGTAGGCTAAACACTTCTCCAGATATTGAGATCTCATCATCTGTGCAGCACGACTCCAAAAAAGATACCTTGGAAATTAGCCACTGCTGTGTGTTTTTCACAAACGTGACGATGACCTCTGTGCAGATTGTGTTTGTTTTAATTTCTTAATAATGATGAAGAGGAAAACCGCTGATGCCAGAGAGAAGCTAACAAAAGAAACAGGGAGAGCGTACTGAAGAGGTAGCTGTACAGTAATAGATGATGAGGTTATGGTTTCATATGCTGATGTGATCACCCCAATCTCCTCTTTCACACCCTAAACTCTACCACCCAGGTTTCACATAGCATCTTGTCAAAGTACAGCCATACAGTGTGATGTTCAATGAGAAAGAGCATTAGTTGTTGGTGTTTGATATCGATGTCACATTTTTAAAGGAATGCATGGTATTAATCCCACTACCTTTCCTCTCTCCTCAGCCCCCCTCGAGATCTGGATTCCAAAGCCTGTGTTACCATTGGAGAAAAGGTGGGGAAGGGAAGAACGTTGTGTTCAGGCTGTAGTACTTCACTTTCTATCACCTTTTGCGGTTTTACTTGGGTCATGTTCATTAGACACCAAACGGACTGAAACAGGGAGGGACTGCTTGGGGTGTATTCATTACGCCGATTCTGTTGGAAAACGTTTCTTAAACGGAATGGGGACGGACCTGAATTTGTCCAATAGAAACTCATGTTTTGTAACTTTGGACTAATGTTTACACCCCTGGACTTCTCCTATAAGAAGCACTTACTTTAGTTTTGCGTTGCTAAGCTTTTTGAAAATGTTTTCTGTTGCGTGTCCTAATGAACATGACCTTAGCGTTTTCTCTAATGCATTTACTGGGTGACTTTGATGTGACTGATAGACTTTTCTCATGCTGTGCATCTCAGACAAACGTGACGATCACCTCTGTGCAGATGATGTATTTGTTTTAATTTCTGAATAATCCTGATGAAACAAATCACTGATGCCAGAGAGAAACTAGACAAAAAGACAGGGAGAGTGTTGAAGAGGGTTATACTGTAGTCAACGATAAGTATATGGTTTTGGTGTCAAAATGGTGATGTCATTACCTGACTCAGAAATCGAAAACTATACCACCCAGGTTTACCTGGACTTGTCCAATAAGAAATATTTTATTTTTGTTTTCTGATGGGTCCTAATGAACACGACTCTGGGGTTTTCTCTTTTGCATGTATTGGTTGAACTTGATGTGATTGGCTGATAGACCTCTTTCCCTCTCCACTGTGTTTCTCTCTCTGGCCAGAACTTTGTTGTGAAGGCAGATGACTTGGAGCAGATTGGGGAGCTGGGTAGAGGAGCGTATGGTGTGGTGGACAAGATGAGACATGTGCCCAGTGGGCTTATCATGGCCGTCAAGGTGGGTGGAGTCCTCCAGTTGGCTCCACGTTGCAGATAGAAATGCCATGAATAGAGACAAAACAATTCCTTATTCTACATGTCAGAGGCATGTTTGTTCTACATAGCATATTTGTATCTGAATGTTTCAAAATATTGCGTTCTACTGAAAGACATTTTAGATTTCTGTACAGTGCATTCGGAAAGTATTCAGACCCCTTGATGTAAATAAGGCATTTCAGTTTTGTTTTAATTTTTTTGTCTTAATCAGTTGTTGCTTTGTCATTGTGGGGTATTGTGGGGTGTTACGGGGTACTGTGTCTAGGTTGATGAGGGGGGGGTATTGAATCCATTTTAGAATAAGGCTGTAACGTAACAAAATGTGGAAAAAGTCAAGGGTTCTGAATACTTTCCGACGGCACTTTATCAGAGATGTTTATTAGATATTTGATATTAGATACGTTTTCAAAAGTCAAAACAGACATTTTCTATTTATATATCTGAGATGTTTATTAGATAAGTGTGTGTGTCACATTTAAAGACAAGCCACACAGCTCTATCTCAACATCAACACTCCTGACCAACACAGACCTATGCTGTTTTGACAACTAGTATGGTCATTTTGGGCTCTCAAGTGGAACAGCGGTCTAAGGCACTGCATCTCAGTGCTAGAGGTGTCACTACAGACCCTGGTTCGATTCCAGGCTGTATCACAACCGGCCGTGATTGGGAGTCCCATAGGGCTGCGCACAATTGGACCAGCGTTGTCCAGGTTAGGGTTTGGCTGGGGTAGGCCGTCATTGTAAATAAGAATTTGTTCTTATCTGTTAACTTACTTGCCTAGGTAAATAAAGGTTAAAAATGTTTTACTGTCAAGCCAAATGTGACAATGAATGACCTCTGTGCAGATGATGTATTTGTTTTAATTTCTGAATAATCCTGATGAAAGAAACCACTGATGCCAGAGAGAAACTAAACAGGTAGTTTAACAGTAATGGATGAGGTTATGGTGTCATATGCAGATGTCATACCAAATTTAAAGTTTATTTTCACTGGGAAGTCAAGCAAGTGAGCCCTTAACTATATTTAATTTACATACAAATACAAAATAGATACATTATGGAAGAGCTAATTAGTATTCCTGTGAGTCTTCCATTCAAATTGCCATGGTCTGAGCCAAAGGGCTTTGTTCCTTCTAGTGATTGTATTTCTGTGACTGCCCCCCCCCCCCTCCCAGAGGATCCGGGCCACAGTGAACACCCTGGAGCAGAAGAGACTGCTGATGGACCTGGACATCTCCATGAGGACCGTGGACTGCTTCTTCACGGTCACCTTCTACGGCGCTCTCTTCAGAGAGGTCAGCTCTCAGCACCACATCTGTAGCACAAACTGGGTTTACACAGGCAGCCCAAATATTGTATTTTGCCCATTTATTGGCAAAAGTTCTGATTTGTTCAAAATACCAATTATTGGCCAAAAATCTGAATTGGGTTACTTGTGTAAACAGCCATAGACGGCACACCGTCACATTCGCTCTTAGTTTGCCAAATTAAGATGGAGTTATCTGGACTTTATTTTAATTGGTTAAAAAAAACTGTCCTTGTCTCGTTCCCTTCATCAACTGGTTGGAAAAGACTTAACAGGTTGTTACGTTCCCCAGCAAGAAAACCAAAAATTGTCACTCAAACCGAAAGGGGAACCAAGAGTCACTGAGAACAACCAAAAGGAAACGGGTAGGGTTTCAGGAGGGGTTCTGAAGGACACTCATGGGGGTGTCCACTGAAAGTTGACTAGCACCAACAACTGGGACCTAAAAGACACCCACCATGAGACACACTATATTTGCCCAAGAAGAGGCAAACAAAATCACCAAACTTAAAGACAGGAAGCAAACCAAAAAAGGTGGAACAAAACTAAATCAGGGAAGACCAGATAAAGGATTGTTATTCTAGAATGATGGGGGAACCAGCACAGGTGTAACACATGCTGACTAACGAGATGGGGGGGAACCAGCACAGGTGTAACACATGCTGACTAACGAGATGGGGGGGAACCAGCACAGGTGTAACACATGCTGACTAACGAGATGGGGGGGGGAACCAGCACAGGTGTAACACATGCTGACTAACGAGATGGGGGGGAACCATCACAGGTGTAACACATGCTGACTAACGAGATGGGGGGGGGGGGGGACCAGCACAGGTGTAATACATGTCGACTAACGAGATGGGGGGGAACCATCACAGGTGTAACACATGCTGACTAACGAGATGGGGGGGGGGGGGGGGGGACCAGCACAGGTGTAACACATGCTGACTAACGAGATGGGGGGGGGGAACCAGCACAGGTGTAACACATGCTGACTAACGAGATGACACCAGTCAGTGCGCCCTACGTGCTAAAGTACTATACGTGCTAAAAGTCCAACCTCAAAACATAAATGGAAAAAACAAACCTGTGAAAACAACATTATGGTGGAAGCTCGTGGCTAGGCTGGCTTCCACTTGGCCACATCTTTCTGCCCTCAAATACATTTTCGATTCAGTTGAGTTTTCAAATTACGATTAAAAGTAGTCTCCTCTGTATTAGTCATGGAAGGACTTACTTGCTTTTTTTTGTGTGTGTCACACTGACCTCTGTGCAGATGTATTTTGTTTTAATTTCTGAATAATCCTGATGAAAGAAACCACTGATGCCAGAGAGAGAAAAACAAACAGGCTGAGTATTTAAAGAGGTAGTTCTATAGTAATAGGTGTTGTCTCTGCGTTGCCAGGGTGACGTGTGGATCTGCATGGAGCTGATGGACACGTCTCTGGATAAGTTCTACAAGCAGGTGATAGATAAAGGCATGACCATCCCTGAAGACATCCTGGGGAAGATCACTGTAGCGGTGAGTGGACACCTGGGTCGTGTTCATCAGGGCACACAATGAAGATCATTTAAAAAAACGATTTGCAATGGAAAACAAATGAGTTTCTTATTGGTCCAGGTAGGCCCTCCCTGTTTCAGTTTTTATTCTGTTTGGTGCCTAATGAGCACAACCTGCAGGGTTACTGAATAATGCTTATAGCTACAGTATAACGTCACACTGACCTCTGTGCAGATGATGTATTTGTTTTAATTTCTGAATAATCCTGATGGAAAAAAAACGCTGATGCCAGAGAAACTAAACAGAACAAAACAACATGGATAATACTGAAGTACACTGTCCTATTGATATGATTTATATTGTCATCTGTAAAAAGTGTCCACACCAGCTTGTTGTGATGCTGTATAAGGAACAGTCACACAGCTACTCCTGTTCCCTCAGGTTATCTGGAATGATGTCATTAACTCCAATTTGTAAGTCGCTCTGGATAAGAGCATCTGCTAAATGACGTAAATGTAAATGTTCTATGGGCTAGGTGGGACGTGCTGCGGGACACAGCCAGTGAAATATCAGGGCGGCAAATTCAAAAACAACAAAATGTCATAATTCAACTTTCTCAAACATACAACTATTTTACACCATTTTAAAAATACACTTCTCCTTGATGTAACCACATTGTCCGATTTCAAAAATGCTTTACAGCGAAAGCAAAACATTAGATTATGTTAGGAGAGTACATAGACAAAAATAATCACACAGCCATTTTCCAAGCAAGGACATGTGCCAATAAAACCCAAAATACAGCTAAATGAAGCACTAACCTTTGACGATCTTCATCAGATGACACTCCTAGGACATTATGTTACACAGTACATGTATGTTTTGTTCAATGAAGTTCATATTTATATCCAAAAACAGCATTTTACATTGGCGCGTGATGTTCAGGAAATGTATTCCCACCAAAACCCTCTGGTGAATGTGCACATCAATTTACAAAAATACTCATCATAAACGTTGACAAAATATATAACAATAATTTAAAGAATTATAGATGGACTACCCCTGGATGCAACCGCTGTGTCAGATTTTAAAATAGCTTTACGGAGAAAGCACATTTTTCAATATTCTGAGTATATAGCTCAGCCATCACGGTGAGCTATTCAGACACCCGCCAAGTTCGAGGGAACCTAAACTCAGAATTAGTATTACAAATATGCTCTTACCTTTGCTGATCTTCGTCAGAATGCACTCCCAGGACTGCTACTTCCACAAGAAATGTTGTTTTTGTTCCAAATAATCCATATTTATGTCCAAATACCTCCGTTTTGTTCGTGCGTACAGAGCACTATCCAAAGGCATAACGCGCGAGCTTGGTACCAGAGACAAAGTCAAAATGTTCCATTACCGTACTTAGAAGCATGTCAAACGCTGTTTAAAATCAATCTTTATGGTATTTTTAACGTAGAATTGCGATTAATATTCCAACCGGACAATAGCATATTCATTCAAGAAGAAAAAGAAGGAACGGCGTGCTCGCGTGACTGCGCATATCCAATCCCTTTGTTGCCAGGCAGACCACTCAGTAACTGAGCTCCTATACTCTGCCCAGTGACAGGAAAATGCTCAAACCACTTTCTGAAGGCTGTTCACAGCCAATGGAAGCCTTAGGAAGTGCAACGTCACCCCACAGACACTGTAGCTTCGATAGAGAATCAAAAGAAGAACTACAATTCTCAGACTTTCCACTTCCTGTACAGAATCTTCTCAGGTTTTTGCCTGCCATATGAGTTCTGTTATACTCACAGACACCATTCAAACAGTTTTAGAAACTTCAGAGTGTTTTCTATCCAAATCTACTAATAATATGCATATTCTAGTTTCTGGGCCATAGTAGTAACCTGTTTTAAATTGGGTACGTTGTTCATCCGGCCGTGAAAATACTGCCCCCTGGCCCAGTCAGGTTCAAATGCAGTGTGTGTAACTGCTTCTGTCTCTCTCTCCAGATCGTCAAGGCTTTGGAGCATCTGCATAACAAACTTTCAGTGATACACCGAGGTAAATGAAGGATACGATTTTGTTAGCCTGCTGAGCTAAAGCCAAGGCAAACGGCTTGGGGGAGCTGGGAGCTAACAAGTCTTCATGTCTTGGGCACGGTTACTCATCACTCGGTCACCTCCTTTACTCACGTTGATCTGAAATGGTCCTTTATTTTATTAGTATTTTTTTGCCCTCCGCCACAGTTGTTGGGACTAAACTATTCGTTATTATGAAAAATATTCTTAATAAAAAAAAAAAACATCTAACCTTTGTGCAGATGTGAAACCGTCCAACGTGCTGATCAACACACAGGGCCAGGTGAAGATGTGTGACTTTGGCATCAGCGGCCACCTGGTGGACTCTGTGGCCAAGACCATGGACGCCGGCTGCAAGCCCTACATGGCGGTGAGTAGGAATGGGGAGAGAGAGAGGTGGGTGAGCTCTGAGACCTTCTTGGCCATGTTCAGTAGGCACCAGGGTTTCTGTTAGCCAGTAATAGACGGCTTTTGGTAAAAAAAAAAAATTGAAAAGACAAAAAAATTTTGCTGCCGAGGGACAATTGTCCAGGAGAAGAAAAAATCCTATTGCAAAATAATGCTTTTTAGCCTATTCGTTGATGGAAATACTAGTCGACATAAATGCGTTTGACCGGTCATGCTTACAGTGCATCTTTATTTAAAAATGGATTCAATTCATTTATTTTTCTAATGACAAATCGAAAACAAGTTTTTAGAAATGTTTGCAAATGTATTACAAATAGAAATACCTTATTTACATAAGCTTTCAGACCCTTTGCTATGAGACTCGAAATTGAGCTCAGGTGCATCCTGTTTCCATTGATCATCCTTGAGAGGTTTCTACAACTTGATTGGAGTCCACTTGTGGTAAATTGTGTTTCCCATTTATATATGCAACGGTATGTGTAGGCTTCAGTGCGTCACACACCACTTTGAAATGAGCTGGAGGCAGTATGCATTTTGAAAACATACTTGCATGTAATTGTTTGAAACCTGAATGTTTTACTTCATAATATGAGACATGTCTTACCTACCTTCAAAGTAAAATCCGTCCATAGAAACGTGGTGGCAATTATTTTATAGACTTCCATATGCCATTGAAACCAGTAGCATATTCAACTTTCTTTCATTGTCCAGTAGCCAAAGGCACAATCCTAGTCATGTTAGCAACCCATGCTAGTTGCATCTTTAGTTGCATCCCTCTTTCTAAATTGTGTGTGCGGTGTGATTTGACAACGCTGTTTTCGTGCTAATTGCATTATGGAATGAACATCCGCGTATAGCCTACTGCCTTGTGCTCATTTCTGCGCTTATAATGTGAAGAAATAATAGTTTATCGACATTTTAAGTTAATGTTCTGCTCTGTTGCATCAGCCTCGTAATTTTTTTAAATGTAGCCTAGGCCTACTGGTTGTATGAATTTGGGATCCTTCGTCCCACAACTGTCCCAGAATCTGTTTGGAAAAGGCCATTTCTTTCTCGCACAGAACAATAAGCCTACCAATAGAATAGGTCAACTTCTCTGTTATGGGGGTACTAGATTGACATAGGCTAGTGATGTTGCTGTTTGTTACTGGTCTTGTTGGCTGAGGAGAAGGACACGTGACAGCCATTCTAACATCTTCAAAGTGCTCATCAGAATTAGGTTATAAGGATGCACACCGTTGCATCCTGGAATGGCATGTTCTGTTAAAATGAATAACCATCATGTAAAAGTGACTTCAATGGGTGGACTCCCTAATCAGATTACCCACCCGATGTCTACATTTCGTGAATGCGCACATTTCTCAAATGTCTGTTTAAATTAAAATGCTGCCGGTCAAATGTCCTGCGCCACATTTTCCTAAAGGAAACCCTGTTTTAGAGAAGTTTGACACGTAAGAAATAAAATGTCCATATCGAACAAGTTAATGTGGTACCTCCTACGTTTCCATTTCGTGCCGACTGAACACGACCCTGGTTGCAGCGTAAGGCTTCTTCAGTCGTTGGTTGGCCAGATTCCAGGTTCTTTTTCGTGGTCAAGCTGTGCCTCTCAGAAGAATTCTACATCATATTGATGTGGTTCCTGAGATGCTAAACGTGACGATCACCTCTGTGCAGATGATGTATTTGTTTTAATTTCTGAATAATCCTGATGAAAGAAACCACTGATGCCAGAGAGAAACTAAACAGAACAACAGGGAGTGTGTGTGTTGAACAGAGATGGGGAGAGGTGGCTCTGACACCGTCTGGGCCACGTTCAGTAGGCATCGCATGGAAAACGTCTAACACAACAAAAATACTTAACACCACCCTGGTCTAGTTGTGGTTGGGAGCGCACTGCCTGAAGGAAATAGGATTGGTGCTTGTTGTGTTGATGTCGTTGTTATATGTTACAGTGGTATTCTTATCCTATGTGATGGCGTTGGTGTCATTATGTAATGGTGTTGATAGTGTTTTCATTCCCTCGGTTTCAGCCGGAACGGATAAACCCCGACCTCAACCAGAAAGGCTACAGCGTCAAGTCAGACATCTGGAGTCTAGGAATCACAATGGTGAGTCAGACATGATTGGGACCAAATCCTGGATTGAGATCATGTAAACTGTGCATTAATGTCAAATTACATCCATTCATCTCAAATCGGTATTCTACCAGTAACAACCACACCAATTCTTTCAACAGCAGGGTCATGTTCATTAGGCACCAAACAGAAGAAAATGGGACTGAAACGGAGAGGGGCTACCTGAATTTATGTGATTGTTTTCTGTTGCAACGTTAGTTTGTAATGGTGTGTCCTAATGAATACAACATTGGTCTGAGTGATGATTCTACTGTATTGTCCCATGTTTCTTTATGACGGTAAATACCAGTCTCCATAGTTGAAAGATGAGCTTCTGCCTGCCTCTCTCTGTGGGTTAACAAGCCTCTGTCTGGTCCTCTGCCCCAGATTGAGCTGGCCATTCTGAAGTTCCCCTATGACTCGTGGGGTACACCCTTCCAGCAACTGAAGCAGGTAGTGGATGAGCCCTCTCCACAGCTGCCCTCGGACCGCTTCTCCCCTGAGTTTGTGGACTTCAGCTCCCAGTGGTGAGCCCATCTCTCTCTCCCTGTCTGCATTCCAAAAGGCACCATCTTCTCTGTTTAGTACGGATGGGTATGAGAACTCAACGTCAAACCTTTCTTTTTAACCAGAGGTCACCCTTTTCCCCCCAAATACTGTAAAAGTATATGGTGGAATGGTTCCACACTGAAAATATACAGAAACATTAGTTTGAGAAAGACAAGCGTGTTTTCATAAGAATTATTAAGCCTAAACCGACTAAACCAAACTGATGTTGTCGCTGTATTCATCACTGTGAGCATTGTTCAACGTTAATCCATTTAGAACATTCCAAAGAACAGGCAGAATAAACTAAATGGAACATCTGTAGGCCTATATCGAAAAGATTTTGGTTTGTAACCCTGAAGAAATGTCAACATTCCAAACTGAGCCTCGTTTCAAATGATCACTGGTTGAGAATAACTGTTCCAGATGCACATCACTTCGCACTGGCAACTTTTTTTCATTTGGAAAAATATTCTGTTGTGTTTTCTTGTTGTATTAGATCATGTTTTTGCTCTAAAATAGGTGTCTTGACTGTGAGTGCTCAGGAAATGAACAAAACAAGGCTATGCCATTGCAAAGCCATAGACTTCTACATGCAAGCGCCCCTGCTGAGGTTACTGCCTTTTAGACAATTGTTTCACCATATAATATAACCAGTTGATATTATGGTTTAAAAAAAGGAATCTTAAATGGCAATTGTTTTATTGACTATATATATAGTCAATAAATATATATATATATATATATAACATCATATATATATAGTGCCTAATTATCATAACCATTACAGATTTTATATATATTTCTATCTGTAATGGTTATGATAATTAGGCACTGTTGGCATAGATATACGCACACAATTGTCCATGTGTTCTAAAAGTAAAAAAATATTTATATATTCTCCATTCTGAGTACGATTAAAAGTCCTGTGAGTACTCGAACAGTAAAATAAATAAATGTAAAATGCCCATCCCTACTATTTAGTGCACTACCTTTGACCAGGACCTGTAGGGTTTAGAGCCCTGGTCAAAAGTAGTGCACTGTATAGGGTGTTATTTACTGCCTGTCTGGCCTTGCTGATGAGGCAGTTGAACCAAACACCACCAGGTGGCACTGCCCTGCTGTCCCCTCCCTGTGGGTCCAGGCCTGGGCACTGCCCTGCTGTCCCCTCCCTGTGGGTCCCCTTCAGCCTGCGCATCTCTGACTGCTACAACATATGTGGTTGGTGAGACTGATTGTGGGACTTCCTGGTTAAATAAAAGCATTTAAACCTTCTCCAGACATTATCAGATCTGTTTATCTGCCCAGTGTGAATGCAACCTGGGGAAAAAAGACGACCTGGAAATGAATCCACCTACATTTTTTAGGATGACCCAGTTGTCCTGACCTAGTCCCACCTTGGCCCACTCTATAAATGTCGTGCTGAAGCTTTCATGTAGGCTTATCTGGTGTAAATGTGTTTTGGTGTACTTAGGGTTGCACAATTACGGCAACCTTCCCAGGTTGGAGGATTCTGCATTTCCTGCTTATTCCTTCCTGATTCTTGGAATCTCCTAACTGGGATATCTGGCATAACTTTTCCAAAAATCCCAGGTTATCAGAATTTTGTCCTCAAACAGGCTTTGATGTGTTGGGGGCTCTTACTAAAGGTATATTGTAAGAACTGTCCAGTATTGAGGCATGTTTCTCAGTTCTTTGTTTTGTTTTCTCTCTGCAGCTTAAGAAAGAAACCCAACGAGAGACCTGCCTACACAGAATTAATGGTTGGTTTTAGATCCTCATAAGCATTTGTTTAAATCAGTGAATACGTGTAATGTTTTTTTCTCTCTTCATTCACATCGTCTTTGTAAAGGCTCTCTTCCTGTCTCCGTTTCCTTTTTGTTATGTGTCCACAAGAGGACAGGCTTACCCAAGTGTTTAGTCAAACCATGATGATGATGTATTTAAATCTTGTGTGTAAATGTGTACTTTCTGTTGGACTACTGTTTATTTTAGGAATTGTTGACTCGTGGTGTTTTCTCATGTATTATTTTTACAGCAACACCCCTTTTTCACCCTGCATGACTCCAAAGAGACGGACGTAGCCAGCTTTGTCAAGATCATCCTGGCAGACTGACACGCCCCTCCACCCACCAGGGTAGGAGCTGGCGGGACTTCTCCACCCACCAATCCAAGGCCTTTCAGAAAGCTCACTGGAATTGATCTGCCACACAACTCCAACTTTCTGTCCACCTACCTACTCCTACAGGGTTTCCCCAAAGACTGACTACAGCTCACAGATGCCACGTGGGAAAGCTCTTGTAATATGAACTCAAGATGTTGATGGTGTCCACCCAAACTGGAGATGGTCAACTCGCCCACGGGTCCAACAAACCTTTCCCTCCCTCTACTCCTACAAACTAAACTGAATCAAACTCCTCACTGTACCAGTTTTCTGATTGGACAGTGTCTATCAGCAGGAAGAAAATCTCTTTACACATACTGTATGTCCATCACTCTGAATTACACAGAAAGCGAAAAAGAATTCGGTGACATGTGAACGTTTCTATATAATGAATTGAAAATATATATATTTTTCATTTATGCGTTTTGGTTTTTCTGATACAGTTTGTAATACTGTATATTTTCATCAAATATTAATTTAAGGGAGTGTCTTTACTCTTTCTGAATTGTATCATGAGGGGAAGAGGTGACCTACATTTCTCGTCTCGCCTTCTGCTGATTGGTCAGTAATGGGACGGCAGCTGCTGTCGTCGGGCAGGGTTTTGGGAGGCTCTGGAGGGGTCAGACGAAGTAAGTTTCTTTGTAGGGGGAAGTTCAAAGGTGAAAGCGTGACTGGGGACCCTGGACAAAAGGAATTGCAAGTCCTACCTAGGTCTCTTTGGTGGCATGGGAATGCGAGGCATCCGTTATCATCTGACCCTATATACAACCCCTCACCCCTCTGCCCCGCCCCTTCCTAACCATCACACCCTGCTCTGTCACCAACAGGATGTAAACAGTGTATTCTCATATAGTACATGGACTTGTAATTGGGGGAATGATAATCTAACTATCCAGACTATACTGCATCTATCTTCCAGTCCCTCTGAGCCATTTTAAAAGCTGTATTTTCATTATTAATTATGACTATTATCACTTGGTTTCCTGGATATGGTTGGGGGCTGCTGTTTGACCCATTTTAACTTTTATTTTTTTTCTTCTAATTTTCCTTTTCCCGAGTGCTGGACAGGAACATGTCAGTATCGTGTTTCGTCCCTGAAGCACAGAGAGGTCTACGAAGCCTCATGCCTTACACGTACAGTATGTTAGGGAAAATAATTTATGTGTTGAAGATGTAAATACTATTTTGGACAACTTTTTCTCTTTTTAAATGTAATGTTGGCAATGTGGCGGCAGAGTGGACGTGTAGTTGTGTGCTATGCGGCTGATTGTTGTGTACTGGTTGGTTTTAATGCAGTCGGTGTGTGAGAGAGGCAAACGCAGCCCGCTGACTCCTCCTGTAATCATCCGCCTGTTTGATCGATCTGCTGCAGCCACCTCTCAGGTTTCAATGCCCTGCTTTAAGTCAGCGGAGGCGGCCATGTTTATTTCCCCACCATGTTGTACCTCACATCAGCGCTGGGTTGTGTTCATTAGGCACCAAACGGAAGAAAACAAACGGTGAGGAACTACCTGGACTTGGTCCGAATAAGAAACGCTAATGTTCGGTTCCTCGTTGTTAAACGCTTCCCGTTGCATGCCCCAATGAACGCAACCCTTTATGGTGGAAGACTACTTATGTGTGAGATCATGCTAGGCTGTGAATGGGTACCTGCCACCTAGGCTTGAATCCCAAATCTAATCCCTAGACAATCATCTAGGTCCGAGACCGATTTGGAGGTATGAGCACTATAACAAGGTGACGCAATCACCATATTGGTTAAAGTTTCCACTCCATACTTTATGGAAGTGCCCTAGGGAGTAGGGAGGCTCTAGGTTGATCTGGAGCTCAACCCTCTGGACTCTGCTATGCAGTGGCCCTCAGGTCTTTGATCAGGACTATGAGAATCCTGCCATGTGACCACCAGTGGTAGTGGTGGCACTTGCCCTTAGTGTTTTCAGGGTGCGTCCAAAAGGAGGCCCTATTTCCTTTCTCTTCTTTCTAGGGAACCGGGTGCCATTACAGACCCAGCCTTGGTCTGTAACTGGTAAGCCTATCTGGTCTTCTCTCTGACGTACATTGTAGTGGGCTTCTTATCAAAGTTGGTGGATGAGGAGTATTTATAATATGTGAGTAAAGAAGGGAAAGCAAATAAAGAGCTGCTGTGATTTGACTTTTTTTCTTCTTGTCGGCCATCTTAGAAGTGGGCCACTGTAATCCTCGGAATAGTTCCGTTCCACTTTTTAGTTCCGTAAAGCAGACTAGAGCAGTGAACAACACATTAGAACGTAGCGTGATGGGCCCATTCACAATGTGTTCATGGCTGTCTAACTGACGGTGTTAGTTCTTTATGTGTTACTTTGTAGTTTGTGAAGCTTAAGGATCTAGAAGTGGAGCGGGACTATTCCAATTAGTACAGAGGCTCCTCACAACACACTGATTCCTTATGTGTTGAGAAGATTGAGTAATACTGGGTGGATGGAACTGTACAGGGTGGATGACTAGGTGGATGGAACTGTACAGGGTGGATGACTAGGTGGATGGAACTGTACAGGCTGATGACAGGGTGGATGGAACTGTACAGGGTGGATGGAACTGTACAGGGTGGATGGAACTGTACAGGCTGGTGGATGGAACTGTACAGGCTGGTGGATGGAACTGTACAGGCTGATGACTGGGTGGATGGAACTGTACAGGGTGGATGACTGGGTGGATGGAACTGTACAGGGTGGATGACTGGGTGGATGGAACTGTACAGGCTGATGACTGGGTGGGTGGAACTGTACAGGCTGATGACTGGGTGGGTGGAACTGTACAGGGTGGGTGGAACTGTACAGGCTGATGACTGGGTGGATGGAACTGTACAGGGTGGATGGAACTGTACAGGCTGATGACTGGGTGGATGGAACTGATGGTCTACCTCTCTCATTCACTCTACATGCCACCACGTCATTGGGTGGTTCTGACAAACTTGAACTGTGGGAAGACAAAATAAAGGCTTTATTCTTAAATGAAATGTGTCTTTGTCAATTACTGTTATCGCACCAAACTTCTTGAGTGTCCCGTTTTATCATTCGTTGACAATGATCAAAGTTTATTGGTCGCATACACAGTTTAGCAGATGTTATAGCGAGTGCAGCCAAATGCTTGTTACTAGCTCCGAACAGTGCAGCAGAAATGCCAAACAAGAAATCAAATGTCAGAACGAAACCAGTTAACAACCCAAATAACACTCAGTAATCCAAATGCAATCTATGCGTCTATACTAGTGTTGACACGATACCAGTATTTTGACTTCGATACCAGGTTTATTATACTCGATACCAGTGGAGGCTGCTGAGGGGAGGACTGCTCATAATAATACACTGCGCAAAAAAATAAAGGGAACACTTAAACAACACAATGTAACTCCAAGTCAATCACACTTCTGTGAAATCAAACTGTCCACTTAGGAAGCAACACTGATTGACAATACATTTCACATGCTGTTGTGCAAATGGAATAGACAACAGGTGGAAATTATAGGCAATTAGCCAGACACCCCCAATAAAGGAGTGGTTCTGCAGGTGGGGACCACAGACCACTTCTCAGTTTCTATGCTTCCTGGCTGATGTTTTGGTCACTTTTGAATGCTGGCGGTGCTTTCACTCTAGTGGTAGCATAAGACGGAGTCTACAACCCACACATGTGGCTCAGGTAGTGCAGCTCATCCAGGATGGCACATCAATGCGAGCTGTGGCAAGAAGGTTTGCTGTGTCTGTCAGCGTAGTGACAAGAGCATGGAGGCGCTTCCAGGAGACAGGCCAGTACATCAGGAGACGTGGAGGAGGCCATAGGAGGGCAACAACCCAGCAGCAGGACCGCTACCTTCGCCTTTGTGCAAGGAGGAGCAGGAGAAGCACTGCCAGAGCCCTGCAAAATGACCTCCAGCAGGCCACAAATGTGCATGTGTCTGCTCAAACGGTCAGAAACAGACTCCATGAGGGTGGTATGAGGGCCCGACGTCCACAGGTGGGGGTTGTGCTTACAGCCCAACACCGTGCAGGACGTTTGGCATTTGCCAGAGAACACCAAGATTGGCAAATTCGCCACTGGCGCCCTGTGCTCTTCACAGATGAAAGCAGGTTCACACTGAGCACGTGACAGACGTGACAGAGTCTGGAGACGCCGTGGAGAACGTTCTGCTGCCTGCAACATCCTCCAGCATGACCGGT